>NC_041390.1:444835578-444910835 GCF_002162155.2 Triticum dicoccoides | reverse complement strand
GCAGAGGAGGGCGGGGCGCTGACATTTATAGTGGGGGCGGCGATTGAGTTGGGGAGGGGCCGACCCGAGGTGGAGTCCGGCTCGGACTCTGCCTCGGCGATCGTGTCGGCGACGGCGCGGCGCGAGGGAGGTGGTGGCGCGAGCGGGCCGGCTGGGCCTCGGCCCAGTTCGGTCCGGGTGTCTTTTTTTAAAAACAATTCCGCCGAAAGGAAAAATCCTAAAAAAATATGAAAAAATTCTAAAATGCCAAAAACAATTTTCACCGTCTAAATAAAATATTTAGAACATGGTGAACATTTTCTTGGCCTAAAATGCAATTTTGAGAAATGCATATGTTTTTCTAATTCAAATAAAATAACAAAAAAAATCTTTATTTGATTTTAAATATTTTTCCTCCAATATTTCTTTTATTTTGGAGAAGTCATATTATCTCCTCTCTTAAATTTTGTATTGGAAATATTTTCGGAGAGAAAAATAATTAAAACCAAATAGATCCTCTTTTCAATATTTGAGGAAAATTCAAATATGAAAATATATGAAATCCCCAACTCTCTCCGTGGGTCCTTGAGTTGCTTAGAATTTCTAGGATCAAAACCAAATTGCAAACAATATGATATGCAAATGATGACCTATGCATAACATTCCAAATTGAAAATTTGGGATGTTACAAACCTACCCCCTTAAGGTGAATCTCACCCTCGAGATTCGGGTTGGATAGAGAATAGGTGTGGGTGGTCTTTCCGTAGGTCTTCCTCTCGTTCCCAGGTGGGTTCATCCTCGGTATGGTGGCTCCACTGAACATTGCAAAACTTGATAACCTTGCTCCGGGTAACTCGGCTTGCAAACTCGAGAATCTTGACTGGTTTCTCCTCGTAGGTCAGATCACTATCCAACTGAATTGCCTCCAGGGGCACTGTATCTCTCAGAGGAATATCGGCCATATTAGCATGACACTTCTTCAACTGGGAAACTTCAAACACATCATGAACTCTTGACAGTCCTTTGGGTAACTCCAACTTGTAGGCCACTTCTCCCATACATTCCAAAACTCGGTATGGTACTACAAATCTCGGGGCTAACTTTCCCTTAACTCCGCGCAAAGGTGACACACGAAGATATGCTCTATCTCCGATTTCATAGACTACCTCCTTGCATTTTGAATCTGCATAACTCTTCTGCCTTGGCTGAGCTACCTTCAGTCTGTCTCGAATCAACTTAACCTTCTCTTCAGACTCTTTGATCAAATTTGGTCGAAACAACTGACGTTCTCCAACTTCATCCCACATCAACGGTGTTCTGCATCTCCTTCCATATAAAGCTTCGAAAGGTGCCATCTTCAAACTGGCTTGGTAGCTGTTGTTGTATGAGAACTCCGCGTAAGGTAAATTATCATCCTAACTATATCCATAATCTAGCGCACAAACTCTCAACATGTCCTCCAGAATCTGATTGACTCTCTCGGTCTGCCATCTGTTTATGGATGAAAGGCAGTACTAAACTCTAGCCTGGTATCCAAGGTCTGGCGCAGCTGATTCCAAAACTTTGAAGTAAACTGGGTTCCTCTATCAGATACGATGGTCCTCGGAACTCCATGCAGACGTACGATCCTAGTCATATATATCTTGGCCAACTTCGCACTTGTATAGGTGGTTTTCACTGGGATAAAGTGAGCCACTTTGGTCAAGCGATCCACTACTACCCAAATTGAATCATATCCTGATCGGGTCCTAGGAAATCTGGTGATGAAATCCATGCCAAGCTTATCCCACTTCCATTCGGGTATCGGCATAGGCTGTAGTAATCCTGCTGGCTTTTGATGTTCTACCTTCACTCTCTGGCATACATCACATACAGCTACATACTCGGCAATATCCTTCTTCATACCAGTCCAGCAGGAACGCTCCTTCAAATCCAAATACATCTTGGTGTTTTTGGGGTGTATCGAGTATGGTGAGTCATGAGCTTTCTGAAGTATGAACTTCCTGGTCTCTGCATTATTGGGTACATAAACACGGTCCTCAAACCACAAGGTGTCGTGCTCATCTTCATGAAAGCCTTTGGCTTTTCCTTTTCTCATCCTCTCCTTTATCTCAGCCATTTCCTTATCATCCTTCTGAGCTTCAATCTTTCCCGATAATGTTGACTGAACTTCCAATGTTGCAACAAAACCTTTGGGGACTATCTCCAATCATAGCTCCCTGAGATCTTCGGCCAACTCCTTTGGTAATCCTCCGCTTACGAGGGTATTGGCGTAACTCTTCCGGCTCAAAGCATCTGCTACGACATTGGCCTTGCCTGGATGATAGTGCAACTTCGTATCATAATCCTTTATAAGCTCCAACCATCTCCTTTGCCTGAGATGCAACTCCTTCTGCATGAAAATGTACTTCAAACTCTTATAATCCGTGTACACATCACAACGATTTCCAATAAGAAACTGTCTCCAGGTCTTGAGTGCATGCACTACAGATGCTAACTCCAAATCATGCGTGGCATAATTCAACTCATGCGGTCGAAGCTGACGTGAGTCATATGAAACAACTCTTCCATCCTGCATAAGTAAACCTCCAAGTCCTAAGGGAGAAGCGTCGCAATACACTTGGAAATCTTTGCGTATATCCGGCAGAATCAACACTGGGGTTGTAACCAAACGTTTCTTCAACTCTTGAAAACTTGCCTCACATTCTTCTGTCCATTTAAACTTAGTGTCTTTCTTCAGCAACTCCGTCATGGGCTTTGCAATCTTAGAAAAATTCTCAATGAATCTCCGGTAATATCCTGTGAGTCCCAGAAAACTGCGGATCTCTCCAACTAGGGTGGGTGCCAACCACTCAGTGACGGACTGAACCTTGGTATGATCTACAGCTATACCTTCTCCTAATATAACATGGACAAGAAATCCAACTCCTTTAACCAAAACTCAGACTTGCTGAACTTGGCATACAACTGATGTTCCCTGAGCTTCTCAAGAACTAGACGCAAATGCTCCTTGTGCTCCTCTTCATTCTTTGAGTATACCAAGATATCATCAATGAATACCACAACAAACTTATCCAAGAACTCCATGAATACCTTATTCATCATCCTCATGAAGTAGGCAGGGGCATTAGTCAATCCAAATGACATAACCGTGTACACGTATAACCCGTACCTTGTGGTGAAGGCTGTCTTAGGTATATCCTGTTCTCGGATCTTCAACTGGTGGTATCCTGATCATAGATCGATCTTGGAGAATACTTTAGCTCCTTGCAACTGATCAAACAAATCATTGATCATTGGCAGTGGGTACTTGTTCTTGATCGTCACTTCATTCAGTGCACGATAATCAACAACCATTCTCAAAGATCCATCCTTCTTCTCAACCAAAAGTACTGGTGCTCCCCACGGCGACGAACTTCGTCGAATGTAACCTTTCTCCAATAACTCCTTAATCTATTTCTTAATTTCTTCCACATCATTTGCGGGCATCCGGTATGGTCTCTTTGATATCAGTCCGGTGCCTGGCAACAGCTCGATCAAAAACTCAATGTCTCGATCCGGCGGCATTCCTGGTAGCTCCTCTGGAAATACATCAGGGTAATCCTTCACTAAAGGTACTTCTTCCTGAACAACTCCTGAGAGGGAATTTACTTGGGTTCTCCTTGGCGCATGCCTAGATACATACTTAATCCTTTTTCCCTCCGGGGTGGTGAGCAGAATTGACTTACTGGCGCAATCGATGTTTCCTCCATACATCGATAGCCAATCCATTCCTAGTATCACATCCAATCCTTGTGACTCCAAAATTATTAAGTCTGAGGGGAAACCATGCCTAACTATGGTCAATGGCATCTGAAAACATCCTTGGCTTGCCATATACTCAGCTCCTGGCGAGCTTACTAACATAGGTGTCCTAAGAACTTTAGTGGGCAATTTATACTTATCCACAAATCCCCTTGAAATGTATGAATGCGATGCACCAGTATCAAAAAGAACGATTGCAGTAAATGACTTAACCAAAAACTTACCTATAACCTGCTCTTCAACCTCCTCCACGTTAATGTGGTTCACTTGTCCCCTATTGAAAGGGTTGGGCTTCTTCCCAGAGCTTCCATTGCCATTTCCATTCTTTGCTTCCGGGCACTCATTGGCATAGTGTCCAGTCTTCCCGCACTTGAAACAATTAATGTGACTTTGGTCCTTCTTGGCGGGTGTGGCTAGGTTAGAGTGGTTCTGGTTGTTGCCTACTCCATTCCCATTTCCATTCGTGGGGCCACTGTGGTTATGCGAACTTCCTCCATTGTGGGTATGGACTCCATGGTTATGGGTATATCCTCCCGAGTTCGGGGAGAAACGAGGCTTTTGCTGAGCTCCTGAATTGTACTTCCCTTGTCCATACTTCCTTTTGCAGCTCTCAATCTGCTGCTGCTTCCCTTCAATCATAAGAGTCTTGTCACCAACTCATGGTAGTTGTTAAATGTTGCCACCATTAACTGCATACTGATCTCATCATTCAGCCCTTCCATAAACTTCTCCTGCTTAGCGGCATCTGTGGCCACATCATATGGGGCGTAGCGGGCTAACTTACTAAACTCATCCATGTACTTCCCCACAATACGGTTTCCCTGGTGTAAGTTGCGAAACTCATGATTATTCATGCTCATAGCTCCAGTTGAGACATGTGCAGTGCGGAATGCTTGCAGAAACTGCTCCTAAGTGACATTAGCTATAGGGAAAGTGGTTGTGTAATTCTCCCACCATGAGGCTGCAGGTCCATCCAATTGATGTGCGGCAAAATGCACTTTCTCAGCGTCTGTGCAACCTGCGGTGGTCAACTCCCTTCCAATCCTTCGTAGCCAGTCATTAGTAACTATTGGCTCAGTGCTACTGGAAAACGCCGGCGGCTGTAACCTCAGAAACTGGGCTAAGTTGTCAACAGGAGGAGGTGGTGGTTGGTTGTTGTTGTTGTTGCCTTGGTTCTGGACTAGCAACTACATCAGGGTATTCTCCTGTTTGATCAACTGAGTGAGCTCCGGTGGGAAGGAAAATTCGGGGTCACGTCTCGGAGGCATCTGATGGGTCTAGAGGGGAGAGATTAGAATAGAATGAGGTCTAGGAGAAAATCACTACCAATATGCACATGAGACAAACACAATCATATCGCACCAAATCAATTCAAGCAAGGGCATACAATCGATCTAACTATCGTTAGAGTGCTCGGACTACTACTATATACATAGGGGGAATGCTACTAATAATATGGTGGTCGACTAGAAATTTTGATCGGTGGAAGACTCCGTGATATCCGCTCCAGCTTCATCTTCATAATCATCATCACTACTATCAGGCTCGGAGTCGGTGTCGTCGATGATGATGTAGTCTTTGGGATGGTCGTCATCTTCTGCTTGCGCGAGGTCTCCCATGAATACTCCTAGCTTCCTTGTCAGGTCGTCATTCTTCTCCACTAGTATTGTGATTTCCTCCTCGCATCCATCGCGTGTAGACTTGAGTTATTCTTCAAGCTCCATGTTCCTAGTCATCAAATTCTTCAGATCTATCATGCTTGCACACATCTGGTTCTCCTGGCGGCGAATGTGCAGGTTTAACTCCTGGATGAAGGCTGCAATGGACCTATCCCTCCTGGTGCTAATCATCTCCCATTACTCATCTCGGCGCCCACATATCTGGTAGATGGTGTCCTTAAGATCCTTGTGATAAACTTCGCCGATGCGTCCTATGGCGATGTGGGCTGCCACGCTCTTTCCTAGACTCCAAGTTGGTGCATCAAAGGAAAAGTCTATGTGTTCAGTAACTGGCGTGAATGTCCTTCCTAGAACTTGAACTCGAATCATCCAACATTCCTCTTCTAGTAAAGTGGTGGTGTAGGTCCCGATGAAGCTTGATATTCCGATGTTCAGGTTCCTAGTGACTTCCTTCAAGTGTCGCCCAAAAGGTGTGTCTTCATCCGGTTGTGCAAACTTATTCCTTGAGTCCGCCGTCCTATAGAGTGGAAACTAGAGAGGAGTCAGAAATGAGAAGAGAAGAGTGACATATGGTTCATCTTAGTGGTCGTGTCCTACAATCAGCGTGTGCTCTGATACCATCTCGTAGCGATCCGACATCAGGCGGTCAAATCTCTGTGTATAAGTGTCATCCCTGGATCGGTAATGCTGATACACACAGTACCTCGAAGGATTTATAACAGAGTTCAATCACACACTTATTAAATCAAATGTCTCAAAAGAGGAAGACTTGGAAGATAAAGTGAGTCCATCAACTCCAACGGCATAGCTGAGTGCACGACAATGACCTAGCGCACCTTACTCTTTGTCTGAAAAGTCTGCAACATGATATGTTGCAGCCCGAAATGGGTCATCACATGGAATATGCTGGCAAGATAACACAATAGATCAAAAGAACAAGTAAAGCTATCACTACATGCATATATGGCTGGTGGAGGCTCTATGGTTATAATGTTTTGCGAAAAGCCATTTTTCCCTACAACAAAGGAATATATTTTATTTAACTATCATCGTAGTTGATAAACATTGAGAATGGTAAATCCCCATCTCAATTCCAATTAAACAAATAATTAATAACCCAACAAAATTAATTTAGAGTGATGAGATCAACATGATAATTCAAGAACCAGATACTCAAGATGTCCATAACCGGGGACACGGCTAACCATGATTAGTTTGTACACTCTGCGGAGGTTTGCGTACTTTTCCCCACAAGACTCGATCTCCTCCGTTGGATTTCCCGCACTACATGGTGTTTGAGAAACGGATGACCCAGACACAGTCTTTCAGAAAAATTAACTCTTTACTCTGGGTGGACAGTTACACCTACTTTCCCCTACATCTGCTAGCCCACCACTAAAAGAGGTCATGCAACATACTCAACTATGCTTGAGCCCGTAATAGCTTGTGGCTGCACAAGGAAGTTTCTAGCATGAATAATCTTATGATCTCTTTGAGCCTGGGTGGCGAACCAAAAGGACAGCAGTGGTATATCCCCAGGTGCCCGCAACCAATCCACCGAAATGTGTGTTTATGTAGCTACCTTAAGTTAACCATTAATTAACAATCTCATATCTGTCATGGATACACTCAAACCCAATCCACGTCTACGAGCATAGCATGGCAATATAAGCATCGTGTAGAAGTAACTCCCAAGGGTTTGATAATAAAAAGGGCAATAGGTTCTACCTCATCATCTACTTCCCAAACCCACATGTTAAGAGATCCTACTCATGCAATGTTTGAGGATTGTAACTAATGCATAAAAAATGGGTAATAAAGGGGTATGATCAATGTGTTACTTGCCTTGCTAATGATCCGCAAAACCTAGAGACTCGTAGTAGCACGCTACGCACTCCGGGAATTTTGTCGCAAACAAATAATAGCATACATAAGCAATCAAGCATAGATGCAAGGGGAAAACTCAAATAAGAAGATCCAAATCTGAAAGTTCAACTGAAGAGATTCGATTTGTGATGACCCACAAGTGTAGGGGATCTATCGTAGCCTTTTCGATAAATAAGAGTGTCGAACCCAACGAGGAGCAGAAGGAAATGATAAGCAGTTTTTTGTAAGGTATTCTCTGCAAGCACTGAAATTATCGGTAACATATAGTTTTGTGATAAGGTAATTTGTAACGGGTAACAAGTAAATAAAGTAAATAAGGGGAAGCAAGATGGACCAACCCTTTTTGTAGAGAAGGACAAGCCTAGACAAACTCTTATATGAAGGAAAGCGCTCCTGAGGACACATGGGAATTATCGTCAAGCTAGTTTTCATCACGTTCATATGATTCACATTCGGTACTTTGATAATTTGATATGTGGGTGGACCGGTGCTTGGGTACTGCCCTTACTTGGACAACCATCCCACTTATTATTAACCCCTATTGCAAGCATCTGCAACTACAACAAAAGTATTAAGGTAAACCTAACCATAGCATGAAACATATGGATCCAAATCAGCCCCTTACGAAGCAACACATAAACTAGGGTCTAAGATTCTATCACTCTAGCAACCCATCATCTACTTATTACTTCCCAATTCCTCCCTCTAGGCCCAAACAATGGTGAAGTGTCATGTAGTCGACGTTCACATGACACCACTAGAGGGATGACAACATACATCTCATCGAAAGATCGAATGAATACCAAATTCACATGACTACTTATAGCAAGACTTCTCACATGTCCTCAGGAACAAACATAACTACTCACAAAGCATATTCATGTTCATAATCAGAGGGGTATTGATATGCATAATGCATCTGAACATATGATCTTCCACCAAGTAAACCAACTAGCATCAACTCTAAGGAGTAATCAACACTACTTGCAACCCACAGGTACCAATCTGAGGTTTGGATACAGAGATTGGATACAAGAGATGAACTAGGGTTTGAGATGAGATGGTGCTGGTGAAGATGTTGATGGAGATTGACCCCCTCCCAATGAGAGGGTCGTTGGTGATGACGATGGTGATGATTTCCCCCTCCCGGAGGGAAGTTTCCCCAGCAGAACAGCACCGTCGGAGCCCTAGATTGGTTCCGCCAAGGTTCCGCCTCGTGGGGGGCGGAGTTTCATCCCGTGAGCTAGCTTATGATTTTTTCCTCGACGAAAGACTCCATATAGCCAAATATGGGCATCAGAGGGCCACCAGGGGGGCACGAGGCAGGGGGCACGCCGAGGGGGGTAGGGCGCGCCCCCACCCTCGTGGACGGTGGGTGGCCCCCTCTGGTACTTCTTTCGCCCAATATTTTTTATATATTATGAAACGTGCTCCCGTGAAGTTTCAGGACTTTTGGAGATGCGCAGAATAGGTCTCTAATATTTGCTCCTTTTCCAGCCCAGAATTCCAGCTGCCGGCATCCCCCCTCTTCATGTAAACCTTGTAAAATAAGAGAGAATAGGCATAAGTATTGTGACATAATGTGTAATAACAACCCATAATACAATAAATATCAATATAAAAGCATGATGCAAAATGGACGTATCAACTCCCCCAAGCTTAGACCTCGCTTGTCCTCAAGCGAAAGCCGAAATCAAAAAATATGTCCACATGTTTAGAGATAGAGGTGTCGATAAAATAAAATACGGACATGAGGGCATCATGATCATTCTTAGAATATATATATATACATATATTGTCATATGATCTTTTATGCTAAAGTAACAATTCATTCACATACTCAAGTATGAATCAGAAACTTCATTGAAAACTAACAAACTATAATCTCAGTCATTGAAGCAATTGCAATTTATCATAACATATGAAAAGAGTCAATATAAGAGCTTCTCAGCAAATCCACATACTCAACCATCATTTAGTCTTTCACAATTTCTAACACTCACGCGATATTTATGGTTATGAAGTTTTAATCGGACACAGAGAAAGACAGGGGATTATAGTTTTGCCTCCCAACTTTTTACCTCAAGGGTAATGTCAACAATAATAGTTCATGAAAACCCACATCCAATTAGCCATATATATCAAGATCTTTCCAACACATTGTGCTTGCTAAAGGATAAAATGTAAAAAGGAAAGGTGAAGATCGCCATGACTCTTTGCATGAAGTATAAGACAAGAATAAAAGATAGGCCCTTCCCAGAGGGAAGCAGAGGTTGTAATGTGCTTTTATGGATGGATGCATGAAATATTAATGCAAAAGAATGCCACTTTATATTGCCACTTGTGATATGGACCTTTATTATGTAGTCCATCGCTTTTATTTCTTCCACATCACAAGACCGTATAAAGCTTATTTTCTCCACACTAATAAGTCATACATATTTAGAGAGCAATTCTTATTGCTTGCAACGATGACAACTTACTTGATGGATCTTACTCAATCCATAGGTAGATATGGTGGAATCTCATGGCAAAACTGGGTTTAGGGATATTTGGAAGCACAAGTAGTATCTCTACTTGGTGCAAAGAAATTGGCTTGCGAGAGAGGGAAAGGCAAGCTCAACATGTTGGATGATCCATGACAATATAATTTATCTCAGATGTAAGAAAACATAACCCATTAAGTTGTCTTCCTTGTCCAACGTCAACTCTTTAGCATATCATACTTTAATGAGTGCTCAAAATTATAAAAGATGTCCAAGATAGTATATTTATATGTGAAAACCTCTCTTTCTTTCTTGCTTCCTATTAATTGCAACGATGACCATAACTATGTTTGTCAACTCTCAACAATTTTTATTCATCATACTCTTTATATGTGAAGTCACTACTCCCCATAAGATCCATATGATCTCTTTATTTCTTTTTATTTATATTCTTTTATTTTATTCCCTCAAGATCATAGCAAAATAATCAAGCCCTTCACTCAACACTAATCTTTATTATATATAGCTCACGGCCTCGATTACATAGAAGGATCATAAAGCAAAACTAAAACTACATCATACTAAAACTTTATTCTACTAGATCAAGATATTACCAAAAGGATTGAACTAAGAAAAATGGTAAAGATAAAAGTGATGGTGATACGATACCGGGGCACTCCCCCAAGCTTGGCAGTTGCCAAGGGGAGTTCCCATACCCGATGCTCAGTTCTTCTTCCTCCGTGGTCCAACCACAATGCTCCAAGTCCCCGTAGACCTTATGATCTGCAAGGTAATCAGCCACATAGCTTTCTCCCTCCGAATCTTGGGATGACATATTGCTCTAATCTGCACCAGAAACAGCTCGAAACAAAAATAGAGGATATTTGCGTGATACGGTGGTCAAAACCTTTGGGAGATTATACAATGAATTTTTACCGACCAATAGAAGCATCATGCAAGAAAACGGAGTCCGGAGAGCACACGAGGCAGGGGTCGCGCCTAGGGGGTAGGGCACACCCTCCACCCTCGTGGAAGCCTCGTTTCCTTTCCAGTCTGCTTCTTATTTTCCTATTTTCTTAAATATTCCAAAACGGAGAAAATTTACCATTAGAACTATTTTGGAGTCGGTTTACTTACCGTACCATGTACCTATTCCTTTTCGGAGTCTGAAATGTTCTGGAAAGTGTCTCTTATGTATTCCTCCAGGGTTACGGTTTCAATAACATTAGTTTCAACATTTATAGGATTACCTGAGATATAATGTTTGATTTTTTAACCATTCACCACCCTTGGATTTGTGCCTTCGAAGTTCTTGATTTTTATGGCACTGAAATGGTAGACCTCCTCGATGATGTAAGGACCTTCCCATTTAGATAGGAGTTTACCTGCAAAAAATCTTAAATGAGAGTTGTATAACAATACATAATCACCTACATTAAACTCACGTTTTTGTATCCTTTTGTCATGCCAACTTTTATCTTTTTCTTTAAACAATTTAGCATTCTCGTAGGCCTGGGTTCTCCATTCATCAAGTGAGCTAATGTCAAAAAGCCTCTTCTCACCGGCCAGTTTGAAGTCATAGTTGAGCTCTTTAATAGCCCAATATGCCTTATGTTCTAATTCAAGAGGTAAGTGACATGCTTTACCATAAACCATTTTATACGGAGACATACCCATAGGATTTTTATATGCAGTTCTATAAGCCCATAATGCATCATCAAGTTTCTTGGACCAATTATTTCTAGGTCTATTGACAGTATTTTGCAAAATTAATTTAAGCTCTCTATTGCTAAGTTCCACTTGACCACTAGACTGTGGATGATATGGAGATGCAATTCTATGATTAACATCATACTTAGCAAGCATTTTACGAAAAGCACCATGAATGAAATGTGAACCACCATCAGTCATTAAATATCTAGGGACTCCAAACCTCGGAAAAATAACTTCTTTAAGCATCTTAATAGAGGTGTTATGATCAGCACTACTAGTTGGAATAGCTTCTACCCACTTAGTAACGTAATCAATAACAACTAAAATATGTGTATACCCATTAGAGGAAGGAAAAGGTCCCATATAATCAAAGCCCCAAACATCACATGGTTCAATAACAAGTGAATAATTCATAGGCATCTCTTGACGTCTACTAATATTAGAAATTCTTTGACATTCATCACAATATAAGACAAACTTACAGGCATCCTTGAAGAGAGTAGGCCAATAAAAACCGGATTGCAATACCTTGTGTGCAGTTCTGTCTCCAGCATGGTGTCCTCCATAAGCTTCGGAGTGGCACTTGCGTAGGATCTATTCCTGTTCATGCTCAGGTACACAATGTCTAATAACACCATATACTCCTTCTTTACAAAGATGTGGGTCATCTCAAAAGTAATCCCTTAAATCATAGAATAACTTTTTCTTTTGCTAGTATGTGAAACTAGGTGGTATAAATTTAGCAACAATGTAATTAGCATAATCAACATACCATGGAGCAGTACGAGAAGCATTATGAAAGCTAGTTGTTCATCAGAAAAGCTATCATCAATAGGTAGTGGGTCATCAAGAACATTCTCTAACCTAGACAAGTTGTCTACAACGGGGTTCTCAGCTCCCTTTCTATCAATAATATGCCAATCAAATTCTAGTAGACAGTGGGTGGCCCCCCTCTGGTACTTCTTTCGCCCAATATTTTTTACATATTCTGAAACATGCTCCTGTGAAGTTTCAAGACTTTCGGAGATGTGCTGAATAGGTCTCTAATATTTGCTCCTTTCCAGCCCAGAATTCCAGCTGCCGGCACTCCCCCTCTTCATGTAAACCTTGTAAAATAAGAGAGAATAGGCATAAGTTTTTTGACTTAATGTGTAATAACAGCCCATAATGCAATAAATATCGATATAAAAGCATCATGCAAAATGGACGTATCAATTTGCAAAAAGAATCGATCAAATCGCAGCTACGGAACTGAAACTACGATCAAAAGAACTTCGAATTCAAATCTGCTTGAAACCAAATTTTAAATTGGCAAAATCATGTTCAAGTTGATTAATTGGAAATAGGGGCTCGAAACGAAGATTTTGGCATTGGTTTCACTGGATTTGGACGGACGGTTAAAAAGTTGCGAGGGTTTGAAGATCAGGGGCTAATCTACGATAAAAATAATCGTGGATAGGTCCCTGGCCGAAAATAAAATAAAAAGAAAAAGACTACGACGCGAAGGTTCATTAACAGAGACGAACGGGCGAAAAGTGTTCATTAAAATGAACTAATGAGCGAGCGTTCGTTAAATAACCTAAACCGAGAAAATCAGAGACAAACCGAACCGATCTAAAAAAACCCGATCTAGGGTTTTAAAAAAACAGTGGTGGCTTAGCGGGTTTTTTTACCGGTTCTCCGGTTAAAACCAGTGGCGGCGGCGGGATCCGGCGGCGGCGCGGGGCAGCGGGGTAAGGTGGCGGCGCTCCGCGCCGGCGACGGGAGGCAAGGCGGGGGCATGGCGCGGCGTGGCGGTGGCAGCAGGCGGCACAGGGCAGCGGCTGCGGCGGCGTGGCGGGATGAGGGCAGAGGAGGGCGGGGCGTCGGCATTTATAGTGGGGGGCAGCGGTTGACTTGGGGAGGGGGCCGGCCCGAGGTGACCTCGGTGTCCGTGCCGGCGATGGCGCGGCGCTAGGGAGGCGGTGGCGCAAGCGGGCCAGCCGGGCCTCGGCCCAGTTCGGTCCGGGAGTCTTTTTTTAAACAATTCCACCGAAAGGAGAATCCTAAATAAATATAAAAAAATTCTAAAAATGCAAAAAACAATTTTCACCGTCTAAATAAAATATTTAGAACATAGTGAACATTTTCTTGGCCTAAAAATGCAATTTTGAAATATGCATGATTTTTTCTAATTCAAATAAAATCCAAATAAAATCTTTATTTGATTTTAAATATTTTTCCTCCAATATTTCTTTTATTTTGGAGAAGTCATATTATCTCCTCTCTTAAATTTTGTATTGAAAATATTTTCGGAGAGAAAAATAATTAAAACCAAATTGATCCTCTTTTCAATATTTGAGAAAAAATCAAATATGAAAATAAATGAAATCCCCAACTCTCTCCGTGGGTCCTTGAGTTTCTTAGAATTTCTTGGATCAAAACCAAAATGCAAACAAAATATGATATGCAAATGATGACCTATGTATAACGTTCCAAATTGAAATCATGAGTCAATGTCACTCATACAAAGAACTACCTCACCTCCTTCTGGTCTATTTGTGCTTTGATGCATACCTTCAAGGGAGCGTGTTTTATCTTCATAATAATCTCTCATCTTTTACTATTCTTCGCATTTCATTCCATTCATTATCTATCCTTCGATGTGATATGTTTTGTCAACAATCGTTGAAAAAAGGGGAGATTGTTGGTGCAATATCTGCCTACCTTGTGTTTTGGAGATTGTTGACAGAAACAGGTATGGACTGATTTGTTTGGTAGTGCATACAGAGAGAAATAGTCCATACAGAACCGAAGAGAATGTTGTCTCTGGTGTCAGGTTCAAGGAACTTCGCTGAAGTATATTTGCGTTGCAGAGAAGAATGAGCTACATTTCTTGTAGTCATATAGACGAGAAGATTGATGTGAAGAATATAACCCCTCGAAAGTTTACTACTGAAGCGAAGCATTTGGTTAGGTATCATCGTCTGAAGAAAATGACTGCATCGAAGGGAAGTCGAAGACAGATTGAAGACGTAGTATTCTTTTCGTCTTTCTTCTTCTGTTCATTTGAGTCATAGGACCTCTATACTATGAAGAGGGGTATAGGTTCTCGAAGCTTAGATTAGCTGTGATGCTTAGCCAAAACCTATGAAACTTGTGAGAGATTTGTCTCAGACCGAGGAGTTAGCATTCCTTGCTCCGCAAGCAATGTTATCGTTGTGCTCAAATCTGACTGTTGGAGTCGTATCATTCGGCCATTGGCTGTTCTCGATGTCCAATTTGGTGAGTTCCCATCAGGGAAGGATGCAGCTAGAAATAGCCACCCCGCTCCAATTTTATCCGCTGGCTGCTCCATTCGAGATTTCTGAGAAGATCAATTTGAGCAACCCCTCTCCGAGTGATTTGAGTTTAAGATCCACCAAAAGAAAATCAAGAGCCCAAACTTAGATACTGGTTTGGCATCAGTAGTTCTGAGTTAGAGTTCTTGTACCTATTACTCTTGAGAGTTGCGCACTCTCTAGACGAATAGGTTTCGGCTCGAGTGTTGAAGAGTTGTTGTCTTCACCGAGCTAGATCTTCAGCAACCAAGACTGATTGTGATTTGTGAAGGTCGGCTGAAGGTTTGGAGATCACCGACAAGTATCTAATGGAAATATGCCCTAGAGACAATAATAAATTGGTTATTATCATATTTCCTTGTTCATTATAATCGTTTATTATCCACGCTAGAATTGCATTGATCGGAAACTAAGATACATGTGTGGGTACATAGACAACAACATGTCCCTAGTAAGCCTCTAACGGACTAGCTCGTTGATCAAAGATGGCTATAGTTTCCTAGCCATAGAGATGAGTTGTCATTTGATAACGGGATCACATCATTAGGAGAATGATGTGATGGACAAGACCCAAACTATAAACGTAGCATATGATCGTATCAAGTTTACTACTATCGTTTTCTGCATGTCAAGTATATGTTCCTATGACCACGAGATTATGCAACTCACTGACACTGGAGGAGTACGTTGTGTGTATCAAACATCACAACGTAACTGGGTGACTATAAAGGTGCTCTATAGCTGTCTCCGAGGGTGTCTGTTGAGTTGGCATGGATCAAGACTGGGATTTGTCACTCGGTATGATGGAGAGGTATCTCAAGGCCCACTCGGTAATACAACATCACAATAAGCTTGCAAGCAATGTGACCAATGAGTTAGTAATAGGATCTTGTATTAAGGAACAAGTAAAGATACTTGTCGGTAACGAGATTGAACTAGGTATGGAGATACCGACGATCGAATCTTGGGCAAGTAACATACCGATAGACAAAGGGAACTGCAACGGGATTAGCTGAATCCTTGACATCAAGGTTCGGCCGATAAAGATCTTTGTGGAATATGTAGGAATCAATATAAGCATCCAGGTCCCACCATTGGTTGTTGACCGGAGAGGAGTATCGGTCATGTCTACATGATTCTGGAACCCGTAGGGTCGCATGCTTAACGCTCGGTAGTGCTAGGGTAGTATTGAGATATTAATAGTGGAAAGTTAAAGGTTGTTCAGAGTCCTTGATGGGATTAGGGACATCACGAGGAGCTCTGGAATGGTCTGGAGGTAAATATTCATATATGGAAAGTTGTTATCGGGGTTACGGAAAAAGTTCGAGTTTTTTTGGTATTATACCAGGAAGGTTCTAGAAGGTTCCAGAGTGAGGCCCACCTGCATGGGGGGACCCACATGAACGTGGGTAGTGGGGAAAGTCCCTGCAACCCTGGTCTAGGCGCACCAAGATCCTCCCTTAAAAGTAATAGTATCATATCCCAAAGGGATAAGATCAGGATCTCTAAAAAGGGGGATAACGATCGGTGGCGAAGGAAAGGAGGGATTTCCTTCCTCCCCGTTTGACCAACTCCCCTAGGGCCTTAGAGGGAAGGCCACCAGCCCCCTCCATGCCTATATAAAGGTGGGGAGGCATTGGGCGCAGTGACCCTTTGTTCCTTGCCCGTTACCTCTTCGAACTGCTCCCACGTTTCAGCGGTACATGCTTGGCGAAGCCCTGCCGGAGTTCCGCTGCCACCACCACCAACACGCCGTCGTGTTGGTTCAGATCTCATCTACCTCCTCTATCTCGCTTTCTGGATCAAGAAGGGGAGTACGCTACCGAGCCGCACATGTGCTAAACTCGGAGGTGTCGTCCGTTCGGCACTTGATCGGGAGTTCGTGGACTGATCGTGATTGGATCGCGAAGACGTTTGACTACATCAACCACATTTTTTAACGCTTCCGCTTAGTGACCTAAAAGAGTATGTAGATCTAATCTCTCCTCTCATAGATGGTCATCTCCTAGATTGATCTTAGTGAGCGTAGGAAATTTTTTGTTTCCCATCCAACGTTCCCCAACAGTGGTATCAGAGCTAGGTCTATGCATAGATGACATCACGAGTAGAACACAAAGCAGTTTGTGGGCGTTCATATTCAGATTGCTTCCTTCCTTGGTCTTTTCTTGATTCGGCAGTATTGTGGGATGAAGCAGCCTGGACCAACCTTACATGTCCACGTACATGAGACAGGTTCCATCGACAGACATGTGACTTTGTTGCATAAAGATGCCTGGCGGGTGTCTGTCTCTCCCACCTTAGTTGAATCGGATTCGAAAAAGGTGGTCCTTGTAGAAGGTAAAATAGCAACTTGCATATCGCCGTTGTGGCTTCACGTAGGTAAGAATCATTCTTGCTAGATACACATAGCAGCCACGTAAAACATGCAACAACAAAGTATAGGACGTCTAACTTGTTTTTGCAGGGTATGTTGTGATATGATATGGCCAAAGACATGATGAAATATATTTGATGTGTAAGATGATCATGTTTGTAATAGTTTATATTGACTTGCATGTCAATGCATACGGCAAGCGACAGGAGCCATAGGGTTATTTTTAATTATTGTATGACCTGCGTGTCAATCATTAAGTGATATGTAATGCTTTACTTTATCGCTAAGCGGTAGCAATAGTAGTAGAAGCATGGTTGGCATGACAACCCCGATGGCGACACGATGATGGAGATCATGGTGTCATGACGATGACGATGGAGATCATGTCGGTGCTTTGGAGATGGAGATCAAAAGCACAAGTTGATGGCCATATCATGTCACTTATGATTTGTATGTGATGTTAATCCTTTTAGCATCTTATTTTGCTTAGGACGACGGTAGCATTATAAGGTGATCCCTCACTAAAATTTCAAGATAAAATTGTGTTCTCCCCAAGTGTGCACCATTGCGAAAGTTTGTCGTTTCGAAGCACCACGTGATGATCGGGTGTGATAGACTCTATGTTCACATACAACGGGTGCAACCTATTGTTGCACATGCGGAACACTTGGGTTAAACTTGACGAGCCTAGCATGTACTCACATGGCCTCAGAACACAAGAGACCAAAAGGTCGAACACGAGTCATATAGTAGATATGATCAACATGTAGATGTTGACCATTTAAACCACCTCATCTCAAGTGATGACCGGACTTGGGTTGGTGAATTTGGATCGTGTTACACTCGAACAACCGGAGGGATGTTGATTTGAGTGGGAGTTTTTCGCTAATATGATTAATTGAACTCATTATCATTAACAGTCTAAATTGTCTTTGCAAATTATGTTATAGATCAATAGCTGATGCTATAGCTCCCTATTTTAATACATTCCTAGAGAAAGACTAAGTTGCAAGATATTGTAAGCAATTATGTGGACTAGGGCTGTAGTCTAAGGATTGTCATCACTTCTGCATAGAAGGCTTATGTCCTTGATGAACCGCTCGGTGTGCTAACCCCTCTAGCATCATCTATCGATGTTGTGAACATCCGGCAGACACATTCTGATGACTACTTGATAGTTTAGTGGGCCATGCTTTATGTCTTAGAATTGGGGCTCCAAATGCATTTTGAACGCCATGGAACGTATGAGATGTTCCAAGAATTAAAATTGGTATTTCGGGCTCATGACCGTGTTGATAGGTATGAGACCTCTGACAAGTTCTTTGCCTACAAGATGGAGGAGAATAGCTCAGCCAGTGAGCATGTGCTCAGAATGTCTGAGTGCTATAATCACTTGAATCAAGTGGGAGTTAATCTTCCAGACAAGATAGTGATTGATAGAGTTCTCCAGCCACTATCACCAAGCTACTAGAGCCTCGTGATGAACTATAACATGCAAGGGATGGAGATGATCCTGGAGCTGTTCATAGTGCTTAAGGTCGCGAAGGTAGAAATCAAGAAGGAACATCAAGTCTTGATGGTTAACAAGACCACAAGTTTCAAGAAGGGCAAGGGCAAGAAGGGAAACTTCATGAATGGCAAGCCAGTTGCCGCTCCAGTGAAGAAACCTAAGGTTGAACCTAAACCCGAGACGAAGTGCTTCTATTGTAAGGGGAACGGTCACTGGTAGCGGAACTGCCCCAAATACTTGGTACATGAGAAGGCTGGCAACTTGAACTAAAGTATATTTGATATACGTGTTATTGATGTGTACCTTACTAGTACTCCTAGTAGCATCTGGGTATTAGATACCGGTTTAGTTGCTAATATTGGTAACTCGAAACAAAAGCTGCAGAATAAACGTAGGCTAGTTAAGGGTGAGGTGACGATGTTTGTTTGAAGTGTTTCCAAGGTTGATGTGATCACCATCGCACGCTCCCTCTACCTTCAGGATTAGTGTTAAGCCTAGATAAATGTTATTTGGTGTCTACTTTGAGCATGAACATCGTGAGATTGTGTTTATTGTAATGCAGTTATTCATTTAAGTCGGAGAATAATGGTTATTCTGTTTACATGAATAATACCTTCTATGGTGATGCACCCAATGTGAATGGTTTATTGAATCTCGATCATAGTGATGCACATGTTCATAATATTGATGCCAAAAGATGCAAAGATAATAATGATAGTACCACATTCTTGTGTCACTGCTGCTTAAGTCATATTGGTGTAAAGCGCATGAAGAAACTCCATGCTGATGGACATTTGGAGTCACTTGATTTTGAATCACTTGACACATGTGAACCATGCTGAGGGAGTCCTGGATTAGGGGGTCTCTGGACAGCCGGACTATATCCTTTGGCCGGACTGTTGGACTATGAAGATACAAGATTGAAGACTTCGTCATGTGTCTGGAGAGGACTCTACTTGGCATGGAAGGCAAGCTAGGCAGTACGGATATGGATATCTCCTCCTTTGTAACCGACCTTGTGTAACCCTAACCCTCTCCGGTGTCTATATAAACCAGAGGGTTTTAGTCCATAGGAGAACATACAATCATACCATACGCTAGCTTCTAGGGTTTAGCCTCTCAGATCTCGTGGTAGATTGATTCTTGTAATACCCATATCATCAAGAATAAATCGAGCAGGACATAGGGTTTTATCTCCATCAAGAGGGCCCGAACCTGGGTAAAACATTGTGTCCCCTGCCTCCTGTTACCATCCGCCTTAGACGCACAGTTCGGGACCCCCTACCTGAGATCCGCCGGTTTTGACACCGACATTAGTGCTTTCATTGAGAGTTCCTCTGTGTCGTCGCCGTTAGGCCTGATGGCTCCTACGATCATCGATAGCGATGCAGTCCAGGGTGAGAATTTTCTCCCCGGACAAATCTTTGTGTTCGGCGGCTTCGCACTGCGGGCCAACTCGCTTGGCCATCTGGAGCAGATCAAAAGTTACGCCTCTGGCCACCAGGTCAGGTTTGGAAGCTTAAATTACACGGCTGATGCCCGCGGAGACTTGATCATCGACAGATTCGAGCCCCGACCTTGTGCGCCACGCGGTCACGATGGGTACGATTTAGCTCTGCCATCGGACCGTATTCAGGAGATAAAACTGGTAGCCACTCCGAGCCTCAATTCGGAGCTAGTTGTGCCATCCATGGACAGGTGGATATACCCCGTCACGGAGGCCGTATCCTCAGCGGCGATCGAGCCGAATATCGACCTTACCCTTCACGAGAGCCGTGTTGTCAAACTGCCGGATCCTTCTCCGGCCACGGACTCCGAACCGCCTGCGCCCGTTCCTATTGAATCCGATTGGGTGCCGATCATGGAGTTTACCTCCGCGGATATTTTTCAGCACTCGCCCTTCGGTGACGTACTGAACTCATTAAGGTCTCTCTCCTTGTCAGGAGGATCCTGGCCGAACTATGTCCGGCAGGATTGGGATGCGGATGACGAAGAAATTCGCCACCCACCCACCACCCACTTTGTAGCCACTATTGACGATTTAACCGACATGCTCAACTTTGACTCTAAAAACATCGCCGGTATGGACGACGATGCAGGAGACGAACAGGAACCACTGCCCTGTTCATCACATGACGTATACATGGTGGACACACCAAAAGAAAACGACGACGAGGAACGGAAGGACGCAACGAAGGGCCGTCCCCTCGAGAAGCAGTCAAAGTGGCGGCGTAAGCGCCGCCCCAAATCCCGCCTCGGCAGAAACAACGATCATATAGACCCAGCTTTAGAGCAGAGTGAACAATCGCCGGACCACGGCAACACGAAGAATCAAACCGAACAACCCGACTCTCTCAAAGATAATAGTCCGGACGACATCACACCGGACAGACACCCGGAGCAACAGAATGCCTTTCAAAGGCTTGTTGCCACCGCGAGGAGTCTAAAAAAGCAGAAGCAAAGGCTCAAGGCTGCACAAGACACACTCAGAATCAGATGGAGTAAAGTACTCAACACAACAGCGAAGTACGGCGGTAATTGCCCCACCAAGAGCTACCCGAAGCGGAAGTTGCTACCTGAATTTGATGAGGAGGCCTTAGACCCCCCGCAACCAAAAATTAAAACGGCCATCTGGCCGGATAGACGACCTCACGGACAACAAAGAGCGGCAAACAACGCCGCACATAAGCCAATACGCGATCCACGTGAGGGCTCGCATCAAAAGGACGGCGCAACCAGATCTATCTATGGCCCACGCAAGCGCGCTCCAGCATATGATGCAACACAATAAACATCCGAACAACGCGGTACACCCAGATACAGGGGTGCCGCACACCCCCTATGTTTCACTGACGAGGTGCTAGACCATGAATTTCCAGAGGGATTCAAACCTGTAAACACAGAGGCATACGACGGAACAACAGACCCTGGGGTCTGGATTGAGGACTATATCCTCCATATCCATATGGCTCGAGGAGATGATCTCCATGCCATTAAGTATTTACCCCTCAAACTCAAAGGGCCAGCTCGGCACTGGCTTAAAAACCTCCCCGAAAGCTCCATTGGAAGCTAGGAAGAGCTCGAAGACGCTTTTCGGGCAAATTTTCAAGGGACTTATGTCCGACCTCCGGATGCGGACGATTTAAGTCATATAGGTCAACAGCCCGAAGAGTCATCCCGAAAGCTCTGGAACAGGTTTCTTACTAAAAAGAACCAAATAGTTGACTGTCCGGACGCCGAAGCCTTGGCAGCTTTTAAACACAGCGTCCGAGATGAATGATAACATTAACAATGGCAGCATTAACAAGCCTCATGACCCGCTTTTGCGCGGGCGAGGACAGTTGGCTAGCCCGATGCAGCACCAGCAACCCAAGTACATCCGAAGTTAGAGATGGAAACAGGAAATCACGACGCAGCAAAAAATAATAAGCGCCGGAATAAAGAAGACAGCCCGAAGAGCACGGCGGTAAACGCCAGATTCAGAAGCTTTCGGCCAGGTCAGCAAAAGCCGCCCTCTAAAGGCGCCAGAGATGAACTATCTAGCCTAAACAAAATTCTGGACCAAATATGTCAGATCCATAGCACCCCCGATAAACCTGCAAATCATACCCACAGAGAATGTTGGGTCTTCAAGAAGTCCGGCAAGCTCAACGCCGAACACAAGGGGCAGGATACACCAAGCAAAGACGAGATGAGCCTCGCAAGCAAAGCACTGGGGAACAGAAGAAATTTCCACCAGAAGTCAAAACAGTAAACATGTTACACGTGATAAAGGGGAGAAACAAAGCGGCACTCCTAGATAAATATGCCCAAGGGCCTATCACCGCGGAGTTCTACCACTGGTTGTCTCAACCGATCACCTTCGACCATCATGATTACTCGGCAAGTATCCGGCGCGCAGGATGGGCTGCCTTGGTATTAGATCCAATAATTGACAGATACCACTTCACATGAGTCCTGATGGACGGTGGCAGCAGTCTAAACCTGATATATCAGGGCACAGTCCGCAAAATGGGGATAGACCCAACGAAAATTTGCCATAGCAATACTACCTTTAAAGGAGTAATGCCAGGCCCAGGGGCTCATTGCACGAGCTCCCTGCTACTAGAGGTTATATTCGGCTTCCCCGATAACTTCTGTAGTGAAAATTTAACCTTCCACATGGCTCCGTTCCAAAGTGGCTATCAAGCACTACTCGGACGCGAAGCTTTCGCTCGCTTCAACGCAATACCGCATTACGCTTCCCTCACGCTTAAGATGCTCGGTCCACGTGGCATCATTATAGTAAGTGGAAATATTGAGTGATCCCTGCGCGCCAAAGAGAGTGCGGCGGCCTTGGCAGCCGCACACTAAAACGGCCTCACCAACTAAAGCATTCGATAGGTCGTCAAGACTACAGACACGATTAGACGAGTCCGACACAGCTATATGTAATTCATACAGGTTTGATGGCCACACCCCTATTACAAATACAAGGGGCTCAACGCGCGCAGACAAGTGGCAATTTTTACTCATCTTGAATTGTACATGGTTTCTTTAAACCTACCTTTTTGCACGACAACTTTTCACCAAATTTCCTCTCTTTTACAGATGACCATCGTGCTACACCCGTCCAGAATATGACACAACGGAGACACAGGCGCAGACATGCAGCAGGGACCCGTTCCAAGGATTCTTTTTAGATTAAGACCCTGCGTAAACCTTTCTTACTGTCTCTTGTTGATACACATCCCTCAGATTCTCAGTACTATTGAGAAGGATGCTGACATCTTGGCATGTGGCCACGTCAGAATAATGCACGTACCTGGACACTAGGGGCTTCTTACAAAGGGCACTGTTTAGGCCCGGTTTATACCATAAAGACCGAATACCTTAGGGAGTGTTCGGCGTCGCGAGTTTGGCCTTATATGCATCAGCTCCGAATCATGTCTTTGGTCAAATGTTGGGTTTGCCCGACTCCTGTGTTTTGCAGCCTTATGTTCCACTCTATTGGCTAAGGCAGCACCAAGATAACTACTGCGATTGTACCCCAGTTCATCCGGATGAGCACCTCAGTAGAGAAAGCCGAAAACTGACTGTCATGATATAGCGTGAGACTGGTCAACCACTCGATGACCTATCGGAATGTTAGAATTCCTCCGCCTTAACGAAGGGCCGTTTCCCGGCCAGGCATGTACGCACCCCGAATTCAGGAGAGTGCGGAGCCACCAGGGGCTATATAGTAGCCCCACCGTCAAACTCCTATGGCTAAGTGAAAGTGTTAAAGCATTATAGTCCGTTTGCCTCGTTCGCTGCGCTATCACCTCCTTAATAGGACCAAGACATTGGATTAAGTGTGAACACGCATCTTCTGCGAACAGCTCCGCATTATATGCGTGGGGGTTGAAGCCGACGACTGCAATCTTTCAGGTTATATACATATATACATAAAAGGCCGCACAGGAGGCATCATATTACTTTCAGGAAAAAGTATAAATATAGCCTTAATAAATTTCATAAACATTGTTTTTACAATGGGAATACATGTCACTCAAACATAATATTCTTTGAGCCCTGGGCCTCTATCAAAAAAGCACCCTCGAGAACTTCTTCAAAATAGTGCTCGGCAGCCAATCGGCCTATGGCCGAACCCTGTGCCGCAACAGTAGTGGAATCCATCTCCGCCTAGTATGCTTTGACACGGGCAAGGGACATCCATGAGCCTTCTATTCACGCTGACCTCTTCATCGCATTAATACGTAGCACCGCACCAAGGAACTGCAGCACCAAGCTGAAATAGCTATTCGGCTTCGGCCTTTTCGGCCACAGATGATCTACGACGGACCGCATGGCTAGTCAAGACAATCTGTTGAGTTCGGCCCATTCGGCAAGCTGATCAGTCAATGGGAGCGGACGCTCTAGAACATTGAATTGCGACCAGAACAGCTTGTCCACTTCACGATCTGTCTGATCTCGGAAGTATTCGGCCGCATCGACAGCGCTCGCCGCCAAGTCCAGATATGCGTCTGCCGAACTCCACAGCCGATCCAGAGGGGCATACCGCGGATCTCCGAACTTCCTCCGCAGCATAAGAGGCTTTCTAGCCACAATATCCCCAGCTTCACGCAGCTCTTCCTTCCTCGCTCTCATAGCAGAGCGGGTGTCTTTGGTTGCCATCATGGCCTTTTCAAGCTCCATCGCCTTCGCCTGGTTTTCTTCTTCAAGGAACTGGCAACGGTCGACCGTGTCTTTTAACTTTACATCCATTTCGGCCATCTTCTCTTTGGTCTCGCCATGCGCGGCCTTCTCGGCTATTAAGTCTCCGGCCGCCTTTAAAGCGGCCGCATTACTAATTCTTGCTTGTTCCTTGGCTCGGGCAAATTCCGCCCGAAGGGTCTCCGCGGTGGCAGCTCCATATGCAGTCACAACATATTAAAGATACTGGCGTTATGCTGCTCTTACAATGTGACATTCACCAGAAAATATCACTTACCCTGTGCCTCGTCAAGCCGCTTATTAACAAGCTCGATGTCGGCATCCGCCGCATCCAGTTGCCGCTTTAGTTTGGCAATCTCATGAGTCCGGCTAGCCACCGAAGCTCCAGCCACCTGCACATAAAGGCGGTTTGGTTATTACATGGGACTAGGATCCTCTGTTCCCCTTCATTCTCGACGACAACCAGAGTCTCAGGGGCTATCTACACAGGGCACACCTAAAAAGGTGTGGTACTATCAAAAAGTATATCATTTCACGTACCTCAAAGCCCATTAGTAGACTCATAATGGCCTCATGCAATCCGCTTTCGGCGGACAAAATTCTTTCCATCACCGTACCCATCAACATACGGTGTTCTTCTAAGATGGCCGCTCACTCCAACAGCTCCCTCAGTACGTCCGACCGCATACCAGACGGTGCTGGACTCTTCTGTCTGCTCTCTTCAAGAGTCGGATACTGGGGACTTCGGGTGACCATAGGATTATCTTCTGGCCTCACCAGATCCGGGGAGGCCCTCCGAGACGACACTTCAAGGCTGCCCGCTTCTTGAGCGGAGGAGTCCGGGAGAGGCGTTTCGCTCTCCATCACCTCTGGAAGAAGATCCCCTGAAGAGGAGCTTTGCTGAGAAGGGCTGAGATCCGAACTTCAAGATAAATGCTTCGGTTATTTTCCTTGGAAGAAAGGTAGAATATCTTTACTATCAAGTATTTTTTCGATAACTTACAGCTCGTTAGAGGGCTGATCTCCGCACGGACTTTGTGTGGCAAGAGCACCCTCCGGGGTCGGACCCTCTGGTGGAGATTTCTTCTCCCGTTTGGAAGCCTTGGCTTTCGGATCTTCAGAGGCGGTCCTCTTCCTTCCCCGGGGCAAGAGAATGTCGGATTCTTCCCCTTTGTTATCCTCCCTCGGGGAGGCGCTCATTCCCTCGGTTGGAATTGGTAGCGGTGGGGGCCCGCTTTCGCCCTCATTATTCCCCCCCTTTATCTTCCTTTGAGGGCTCCGGGCAAGGTGCTAGCTCGAGCATCTTTTCCAGTACCAAATTGTCCAAACCCTCAGGAAGGGGGGCCGAACACCAAATCATCTTCGCCTTTGTTAGCCAGTCCTGGTCAAAGGGCGATTTCTCAGAATGACGTCATGATAAATGAAAGACGGTGTGTTTGGCTAGAGGATTACTTACTTGGTCGGCGGTGCGGTTGCTGCTCAGGCCCACGTCCTTGGTAGTATTTGGACACTCTATTTGGGGTCCGAAGAATAATTTATACATCTCCTCGTGCGTCAGGCCGAGGAAATTCTGAATAGTGCGCGGTCCTTCTGGGTTGAACTCCCACGTGCGGAGGGGCCGGCGTTTGCAAGGCTGGACTCGACGAACCAGCATGACTTGCACCACCGTAGCCAGACTGAAATCTCCTTCGAAGAGATCTTGAATGCGGCTTTGCAGTATAGGCACGTCCTTGGCTGGACCCCAGCTCAACCCTCTGCTGATGCATGATGTCAGTTGTGGTGGAGGGCCCGAGTGAAAAGCAGGGGCAGACACCCACTTGGCACTTCTGGGAGCTGTGATGTAAAACCACTCCCGTTGTCATAATCCAGACACGTCAGGAAAGGAACCCTTTGGCCATGGAGCTCCAGCGATCTTCGGCTTCACGTCAAAGGTCCTGAGCCATAGGCCTAAGTGAGGGGTAATGCGGAGGAAGGCCTCACATATGACAATAAATGCCGAGATGTGGAGAAAGGAGTCCGGGGCTAGATCGTGGAAATATATCCCGTAATAGAACATCAAACCCCTAACAAAGGGATCCAGAGTGAGGCCAAGACCTCGGAGGAAGTGGGAGATGAACACAACATTCTCGTTGGGATCGGGAGTAGGGACGACCTGCCCTCGGGCAGGCAGCCGATGCGAAACCTCGGCGGTCAGGTATCTGGCCTCCCTCAACTTCTTGATATCCTCTTCCGTAACGGAGGAGGGCATCCACCGGCCTTGAAGGCTATATCCGTACATAATTGAAGGTCCGAAGCACCTGACCTGGGCTTTGGGTGTTAGAACTCGAGGCGGGGGAAGGATTCGATTGAGCACGGGAGGGAAAAAAGTAAAAGCCTTGTCCCTTTATAAAGAGGGTGAATATCAAGCGTCCTCCTAGTGGCCGTTTGGGACTTGCCTAAAATCTAGGAGTCCTAGGCACGGTTGGGTTACCCACGATCGTATTGATGAGAATCCCGTAATTAGCGGAACACGATCTCTGCTTTGACAAGACGTGTCAAGAAACCGCCTCGTGTTATGTGTGGAGCTGGTTGAAGAAAAACGGTTCGAATAATCACCGAGCCATGGCCTGATGTCATGTCGCCAAAGCGTGTCAGTAGATTAAGATTTGTGGAAATATTATTCTCTCTACGGTGGTATGTGGAATTTATTTTGCAGGGTCAGACACTATCCTGGTATTCAAACTCTTATGTGATGTGTTCGGAGGAGGAACCCGCCTTGCAATGCCGAAGACAACACTGCGCGCCGGACTCTTCGTCTTTGAAGCCTGGTTCAGGGGCTACTGAGGGAGTCCTGGATTAGGGGGTCTCCGGACAGCCGGACTATATCCTTTTGCTGGACTGTTGGACTATGAAGATACAAGATTGAAGACTTCGTCCCGTGTCCGGATAGGACTCTACTTGTCAGCGTTCTGGGAACGGGGGTCCCCAGACTTGCCTGCCTGCGGCCTGCGGCGTGGCTCAAAGGGGGGCCCAGCACGGCCCATCTTCACCAACGCAGACCCAAGACCCTCGCGAGGGGCCAAGCCTCGCGGGGCGGACGACGCGGAGCTTCCTCAGGCACGGCCTCATCAGGCTGGCTCGCAAGGAGGCGGAGAGATCAAGGTGGGGTAACTCACGAGGTGCCCTTGACGCAAGCAATGACGACCAAAGGCGCCAGGCGGATGCCAGCCCGCGCAGCGTCCTCCTTTCCTCTTTGGTGCAAAGGGAGGAAGCGTAGCCGCGGAGTACTGAGGCATCAGGCAAAGGTTGCCATTTCGGTGCAACAAGACCAAGACCAGGAGGACTGCAAGACGGAGGTCATTGTGGAGCCCAAGACGGCATCACCACCAGAGCATTGTGCAGGAGAAGACTACTTTTGTCAGGATAGTTGGTACTAGCTCTCCCCCTTCAAATTAGCCCGCCATTGTTGGCTCCCTTCCCGCTCGATATTTGGGAAGAGGACCAGGGCCTCTATAAATAGGACTAGCCACCCACAGAATAAGGGAGGCAAGGAAACAGGTAGAGAGAAAAAAAGAGACAGAGAGAGAAGGAGAGAGAGAGAGAGAGAGAAGGGTGACTGAACTCCTCCCAGCAGTTCATCGCCCCAGCCAAGAGCAGTCCCTCGCGAGGCTGTTCTTCCTTGTATTGTTCATCATCATCAGCCCAAGAGGCAATCCACCACACCACACACTGGAGCAGGGTATTACACCACAACGGTGGCCCGAACTAGTATAAACCCTGTGTCATTCGTGTTGTTCTTTCCATTGCTTAGATCTTAGCGAGGCGGAGGGGTGCAGGTAGGTACAAGGCGAAATCTCCGTGCGCACCCCAGTGTTCGAACCTCAAGGGTCTGCCGGATCCCGAAATCCGACATTTGGCGCGCCAGGTAGGGGTGCGCCGGAATTCGTCTTCCACCGCCCCGTCCTCCTCCGACCATCGCGCCCATGTCTGACGCTCGTCGGGCCCGCACCGAGCGCCGGGCCGCTCTCGCTTCCCGCGTCACCCAGACGGCTCCTGTCGGCGGGCGTCCTCGCTGTTCCCCGTCACCTACCGTCAACGCCGCCACCGGCCCGGCGGGGGACGAGCAGCAAGCATCGTCTCAGCATCCGTCCGTGCGGCAAGACAGCCGCACCGCTACTCCCTCGCTCACCCCAGCTGGCTCTTCGTCCCGCGCGCTCCGCACACCCATGGAGGCTCGAGCTGCGCTCATCGCAGCAAACGAGCTCCTACGCTACCGTCCAGTCGACGACGTCTACGAAGAATGGCTCGACCGCGTCGCTGAGCTCGTCCGCGCAGCAGGGGGCTCTCCTGCGTCGTCCGCTCCGCTGCACCGCACCCCGCCCCGCGCGGGCGACGAAGCTCCGACGGAGCCCCGGCCGCCTCCTCCATAAGAAGGCGCCATGGCTCCAAGGCGCGTGGCCCCTGGGCGGAACCCGCTCCATTAGGTGCCAGCGCGGCAAGAGCAGAGCTGCCAAGAAGTCCCTCGCCCGCAAGAAGCCGCCCGGGCGCTCCCTGCTCTAGCACGTCGCGACCATGCTCCTGCTCCCGCATGTCAAGACCCAGTTGCAGCGCGTGGGGACATGCAAGACCAAGCTCTCTGTCACCCAAGGCCTCCCGTGGCCACAGCAGGCTGTCGTGCCTTCACCACCGAGCTACGCAGCGTCGCGTGGCCCGGCAAGTTCAAGCCGGACCTGCCTCCTCGTTACGACGGCACGGCTGACCCTGCGGAGTTCCTCCAGCTCTACGAGATGGGCATCGAAGCTACCAACGGAGACGAGAAGGTCATGGCGAACTGGATTCCCATGGCGCTCAAGGACGGGGCCCACACCTGGCTCCTGAACATGGCTCCAGGCACTATCTCCTCCTGGGACGAGATGCGCACCACTTCATCGCCAACTTCCAAGGTACTCGCGACCGGCCACCCGCCGTGAGCGACATGCGACGCATCAAGCAAGAACCCGGGGAGACCCTACAGAAGTACATCCAGCGCTTCAACAACGCATGCCTCAAGATTCCCAAGGTGACTGAGGAGGCCATTATCTCAGCCTTCTCCAATGGCATGCGCGATGTCAAGATGAAGGAGGAGCTGGCGATGCATGAAGACCTGTGCACTTCCTTGGAGCTGTTCAACTTGGCGACCAAGTGCGCCAGGGCTGAGGAAGGGCGTCTCTCCCTCCTCGAGCTGCCTGCCGCGGACCCAGAAGAGAAGAAGCTCAAGGCCAAGGACGTGAAGCGCAAGGGAGCTGCCGTGCTCGCGGCAGAACCAGACACCAAGCGGGGAAGAGATCAGCCCGAACCTTCCAAGGGCAGCCGGTACTGTTTGTACCACGACCTCCACACCCACAACACCAACGAATGTCAAGAGCTCCGAGCCGTGCGAGAAGGAAGGATCGGCCTTCGCCCCGACCGCGGTGACCGGGGCTACGATCGAGGAGGAGGAAGGAACGCAGGACGCTGGGAGGACCATGGCCCGCGCCAAGGGTGGCGCGATCAACCTCGCGAGGATCACTGGTAAGACCCGCCTCGCGAGGGAGACTGGAGGGATCAGTCTCGCGAGGATCTCCTGCATGGCAACGCAGGCCTCCCTCTGCTGCTGCTGCAGCCAAGGAGAAACGAGGACCGCCACCAAGACGAGGGGGCTGGGGGCTTCCAGGAGGCGCGCGCGATCGCCTGCATCCTGGGCGGGGCTCAGGCCCCAGCCTCTCAACGCATCTTCAAGCAGTTCACCCGCGAAGTGAATGCAGTCCTCCCCAGGCTTGAAGCCATGCGCCCTCTCAGGTGGTCGGCGTGCGCCATCATGTTCAGCTCAGCAGATCAACCCAAGTGTGCGGCTACAGCCGGAGTCCTCCCGATGCTTTGTTCCCAATCATCGGCAACGTGGTGGTCACCAGGACCCTCATCGATGGCGGGGCAGGGCTCAAAGTCCTGTCCGTGGAAAAATTCAACAATCTCCAAGTGCCCTACAGCCAGCTTCAGCCAACCAAGCCCTTCTCCGGAATCACCGACGGCTCCACGGTCCCGATTGGGCAGGTCCGCCTCCCTGTCACCTTCAGGGCACGCGACAACTACCGCACCGAGCACATCGACTTCGACGTCACTCACATTCTCCTACCGTACAACGCCATCCTTGGGTACCCGGTGCTGGCCAAGTTCATGGCCGTAACTCACCACGGCTACAACGTCCTCAAGATTCCAGGAAGTGGCGGAGTCATCACGGTGCCCTGTGAAGAGAAGGACGCGGTGTGTTCCCTGGAACGAGCCTTTCAGGCCGCATCACTGGAAGACCCGGATCGCGGAAGCAGGAGGCTTCCCGAGACCGCCCCCAAGAAGAAGAAGACATTGTCCGGCCCGGTCCCTCAGGAGGCAGGCCCCTCTGGACCCGTGCCTACCCAGGGGGAACCTCCTTCCGTCGCATAGGAAAGCGCGCCCGGCGCCCTCCTCAGGCAGGGCTCGGGGGCTCTTCCCTGGAGGGCCACCGACCTGGCTAGGGTCATGAGGGAGGCTCTTGGGCACCACGTGGAGGTGTGCTTCGAAGCACGTTTCCCTCAAGAAGGAGTAAGGCAAGGAGGTCCAGACCCTCAGGAGTTCGTCAGCAAGGCCATTCAGGAGCTACAGGAGTCAAGGGTCATGAAAGGCAGCCGCCGTCTACCAGCAGTGGCTCCCCATCCAGGCGAGGATGGTGGGCTGCGCATTTGCATCGACATACCGGGGCTCAACCGAGTCGCCTCTCTGGAGCGCTGTGGAGGTCCACCCCACAGCTGCATTCGCATGCCTTACAGCTTGCCAAATGCGGCTGTCACGTACCAGCGCCTCATGAGGGGCATCATGGAGGCACAGGAGGCCAGGCGTTCCGCAGCCCTGGCGGAGATGGAGATGGCCCGCAGTGAGCCACCAGCGCCTCCGGAGCCTCCTGAGGCCCTTGGGCCTGGGGGCTCGTGAGGATCGGCTTCCGCAGCCCACCAAGTCTGCTACACCAACACCCCTTCGTCCTCAACATCATCAGGTGACATCTTTCAAGTTTTACTTCCAGATGGGAGCGCCCCCCCAGGGCTGCATTATTCCCAGGCCGCGTAGGTCCGTCCCTGCGGCATGTATCCCGTTTATTTCATGTTGTTAGCTTACCTTGTTGGGGGCGCCCCTCGGGCTGCACGATCCCCAAGTCACTCGGGCCAGACCCAGCGGCGTGTATCTCATTTGCAGTTATTTCCGGTTATGCGTCATACCCACCATGCTTGATTATTCGTTGCCGGTCCACGACACCTCTTCTTCTCCATGCCGACCACTTGCACGTGAAAGGGGGGGTACCTGAGCATCGCGACTCAGGGCTCTTACTGGCTCTCCAGCCATCACCCTCTGGCCTTGTCCACGGCATCGCGACCTGGCATACCAGCGACGGCTGAGACCAGCTCGAGGGCCGGGACCCGAGGACGTAGAGTGCCGGCATCTAACCAAATTTGTAGGAACACATCACAAGACAAGGCCCAGTGCCAGGCGCAACCCGCCTAGAGGTAGGGCCCCGTGAGTCCCGCGCTGGCTCACGGGTGCCCAGATACACCTCACCAGGCCCTACCATGCCAGCCACGTGTCAGGGCGGGGCTGTACACGCCCCGGGGGCTCCTCCCGGAGGGGAGCCCCCTCCCACGTACCAGTGGAAGCACCATGCTCCGCGCTGGCTGACGACACTGCCGAGGAGCGGCTATGCCCGTACACATACGGAAGCGCTATGCTCCGCGCTGGTGATAAACAACTGAGGGTGGCCCCCGGGCCGCATCAACCTCGGGGAGCCTAGAGCTCAGTGTCTAGCCTCATCGCAACGCCTCCCCTCGGGAGTGCCGCGCAAGGAGGCTGGGCACGGGGGCTGCGCCTGGGTCATGCCTAGACGCACGCAACCCAGCCAGGCCCCCCGGGCCTAGTTTGTCGCGCGTCTCTCCCCGAGCGGAGCCAAGGTACGAAGGCCGTTTGAGCGTCAAGGGGGACTCCTGAGCACCGTGACTCAGGAGCCTAACTGGTCACGTAGCCCCTCACTCCTTTGGTCCCGTCCTGGTGTCCGGTCGGGGCTAATGCTGGGTGAGGTATGCGCGGGGTCGGACTCTGCAGACGTAGAACGGTAGATCCACCTACATCGCACCTCCCTACTCGTTGTTCGTGCGCCAAGGGGGACTCCTGAGCATCGTGACTCAGGAGCCTAACTTGTCACGTAGCCCCTCACTCCTTTGGTCCCGTCCTGGTTTCCGGTCGGGGCTAATGCGGGGTGAGGTATGCGCGGTGCCGGGCTCTGCCGGCGTAGAACATAAGCAAGTAGGAAGGAAAAGCATAAATTCAAGGAATTCAAAAGCAAATATTACAGTCCACACTGTTATCTCGATACCAAACACAAGTTTAAACGCCTCCTCGAGGCATGATACATGTGCAGGAATTAAAAGCAGGACAGGAGCCACAGCGGAGCCACTTGTCGGCGGTGGAGCAGCGCGGAGTGGCTTCGCCTCATGGAGCAGCGGGGTCGGCAGCGCCTTGCTTCGGCTTGGTGCTGAAGGCCCGGAACTTCCCCTGCAGAACCTCCGCGCGACCCTTCACGGCCTCGGCAGCGGCAGCGGCACGCTCGCCGCTTACTGGCTCCAGCAGACCGTCGAGGTCGACGTCGGGATCGCGAAGGTACATGTGGGTGAGCACCCGCGTCATTGCTGCAGAAGACAGGACATGCGCCTCGGCCTCAGCCGTGGGGCCAAGGCCAAGGGAGACATCTTCAAGAGCGCAAACCAGGAAGGGAAGCAGCTTGGCGGGGCCGTCCTCGGCGCCAGCCAGCGGGCTCTCCAGGCCGCTGTCGTAAAGCGTCCTCAGTGAGGAGCGAGCCTTCGCCTCCATCTCCGTGAAGGCCATGCGGTCCTCGGCAAGAACCAGGGCCTTGTCGTCCAGCTCGGCCTTCCTCGCCCTCAACTCCTGCTCCAGCGTGCCTAGGCGGTCGCGGCGCTTCCTAAGCTTGACCTCCCTCTCCGTGACGGCCGCCTCGCGAGCCTTCACACCTTCTTCCTGCTCTAGGCGAAGGCGGACCTCTTTCGCGAGCTGGTCCCGCAGGCCCTGTAGCTCGTCCTCCAACGCCTTGCAGCGACCATGGACGACGACCACCTCCCCCAGGGCTGCGTCACGAGCAGCCTTCGCCTCAAGGACGGCCTGCTTCTCCTCATTGCAAGCCGTCGAGGCCTGGACCAGCGCTGCCCGAATCGAAGCGTCGGAGTGAACCCATCCGGAAGCCAGCTCCAAGCGCCCGGCCACCAAGCGAGGGTCGGCGACAAGAAGATCCTGCCGCAGTCGGTCCAGCTCAGCGATAGCACGATCTAGAACGGCAGAAGGAGTCGGAGAGACAGCAGTCGATGGAGTAGGAGGAGAAGGCGGCTGCGCGGCCACAGCATCCTGAGGCAGAGTCTGCTGCGCCCCAACGGCTGTAGTGGCGGCGGCAGGCAAGGACACCTCGGGAGTCACTTGGGCCGTGGGGGCCAAGCTCGCCCCAGCCGGCTCAGCCAGGCCTCGAGAGGACGACCGGGCAGGAGAAGCCCGTGCGTCGCGGTCACCCTCCTTCGCGGGCAGAGGCGCTACCACAGATGGAACCTTAGGAGCTCCCCTCGACTTCTTTGCTGCGGGCGCCAGCCTGTCCAAGAGATGCGGACGTCAAGCCTCAGAAGCAGAATAAGAAGTAAATACAAGAATCAAACGCTTACAGGTCGTCACCAGTGAGCTCGAGTGGCCTTCGACCAAATTTGAAGCCTGAAAGCCGGCTGGAAGGGTCAACCTCGGGAAGCTTGGAAGCGGAAGGTGCGGTCCGCCCCGGGGCCGGGGCAGGCCCGCGGTAGATCAGCCCGGTCCTGTCCTTCTTCGGGATCGGGGGCAAGCTCCAGCCGTCCTGCTCGTCGTCATCCTCATCGTCATCCTCGTCGTCATCGCTCGGGGAGAGGTGGAGAACACGGGACCTGCGCCGGGGGAGGGGAGCCCTCGACTCTTCGTCAGTCGCCTCAGAGTCAGGCCCTCTTTCCCGCTCCCCTCCTTCCTCCTCCTCACTGGAGTCGTCGGAGGGCACGTCCACCGGTTCCTCGGGAGTTTCCATGGGCACGAGCCCATCCCCGTTGAAGGCGGGCATGGACTCCACTACCTGCTCCCAGTCGTCACGGAGGAACAAGGGCGTAGGAGCACCCTCCAACCTCGCCACATCGCCCCCGACCAGAGATTGGAGGACCGCAGCCAGATCTCCGTCGGCCAAGGCCGCGGGGCTCGGATGGGGCCTCCACATGGGGAGTGAGTATAGCCGAAGTGGAGCCAGCTGGTGCTCCAGGAATTCCCTCAGCAGCGAAGCGCCAGTCAGCTTCGCCACCGCCATGTTGGCCGGCCTCAGATCCGCGTCCATCTTCTCCAACACCAGCTTCGCGCAGGGGTCCGTGAGCTCCGCTCGACCCCAATCGCTGGAGCTCATGGGCTGCTCCGTGGGCAAGATCAGCCGAGGGTGAATGCGCCCAGCATCCACCAAGACCCACTTGCTCCTGAAGCCCTCAATCCTTTTCCCGGGGTTCGAGATGGCAATGGCGCCGCCATACGCGATGAAGCTCACGCACGCGGAAGCAGGACCGCGAGAAGTCCGGAAGTAGAAGTAGTGGCGCAGCAAGGCCACTGATGGCCGCACCCCTACATGAGCCTCGCAGTAATAGGCGAAGATTGCCAGGAGAAGGACATAGTTGGGGTGGAGATGCAGAGCCTGTAGCTTGTAATGGCGGAGGACAGAGAAGAAGAACTCGGAGAAGGGAGGCACCAGGCTAGCGGCAATGGCACTTACGAAGAACGGATAGAAGGTGCTCCCTTGACCCTCAGGGGTGGCGGAGCTGGCCTTGAACACCTTCGCCCCGTCGATGCCCCGCGCCGCCGCCATCTGGCGCAACCGGGCAAGGCTCGTCTTCGACACATTCGGCGAGTCCAGGGCGGGCGAGTACCAAGCTACGCCCGGGGACTGACGAGGCGCCATGGCTTCCTAGGTCACGCGGTCGGAGTAGATATGGAAACTTTGGAGGAAGGAAGGAGAGGCGCGAGAAAGGGGATCTGAGCAACAACCGGAGAAAGCAAAAAGCAAAGCCTAGGCAGATGCCGCTCCTTTATCAACTCGCACGGTTGCTAAGGCGCTCACGTCCAATCAACCGCCACGCGACGCCCAAGGCCGCAGGCAGTTAGGGCCCGCCGCGCTTCGCCCTCGCCCTTCCGCCTCCCTGCACGGCTAAGTCCGGGCGCGCCTTGGGCCCGGGGGCTACTGTCGGTGTTTTGGGAACGGGGGTCCCCAGACGTGCCTGCCTGCGGCCTGCGGCGTGGCTCAAAGGGGGGCCCAACACGGCCCATCTTCACCAACACAGACCCAAGACCCTCGTGAGGGGCCAAGCCTCACGGGGCGGACGACGCGGAGCTTCCTCAGGCACAGCCTCATCAGGCTGGCTCGCGAGGAGGCGGAGAGATCAAGGCGGGGTACCTCATGAGGTGCCCTTGATGCAAGCCATGACGACCAAAGGCGCCAGGCGGGTGCCAGCCCGCGCAGCGTCCTCCTTTCCTCTTTGGTGCAAAGGGAGCAAGCACAGCCGCGGAGTACCGAGGCATCAGGCAAAGGTTGCCATTTCGGTGCAACAAGACCAAGACCAGGAGGACTGCAAGACGGAGGTCATTGTGGAGCCCAAGACGGTGTCACCACCAGAGCTTTGTGCAGGCGAAGACTACTTTTGTCAGGATAGCTGGTACTAGCTGTCCCCCTTCAATTTAGCCCGCCATTTTTGGCACCCTTCCCGCTCGATATTTGGGAAGAGGACCAGGGCCTCTATAAATAGGACCAGCCACCCACAGAACAAGGGAGGCAAGGAAATAGGTAGAGAGAAAAAAAGAGACAGAGAGAGAAGGAGAGAGAGAGAGAAGGGTGACTGAACTCCTCCCAGCAGTTCATCGCCCCAGCCAAGAGCAGACCCTCGCGAGGCTGTTCTTCCTTGTATTGTTCATCATCATCAGCCCAAGAGGCAATCCACCACACCACACACTAGAGTAGGGTATTACACCACAACGGTGGCCTGAACCAGTATAAACCCTGTGTCATTCGTGTTGTTCTTCCCATTGCTTAGATCTTAGCGAGGCGGAGGGGTGCAGGTAGGTAGGAGGCGAAATCTCCACGCGCACCCCAGTGTTCGAACCTCAAGGGTCTGCCGGAACCCGAAATCCGACACTACTTGAGGTGATAGTAGGGGTAGCAAGGCACGTATTGTATTGTTGCCATCGAGGATAAAAAGATGGGGTTTATGTCATATTGCTTGAGTTTATCCCTATACATCATGTCATCTTGCTTAATGCGTTACTCTATTCTTATGAACTTAATACTCTAGATGCATGCTGGATAGCGGTCGATGTGTGGAGTAATAGTAGTAGATGCAGAATCGTTTCGATCTACTTGACACGGACGTGATGCCTATATTCATGATCATTGCCTTAGATGTCTTCATAACTATGCACTTTTCTATCAATTGCTCGGCAGTAATTTGTTCACCCACCGTAATACTTGCTATCATGAGAGAAGCCACTAGTGAAACCTATGGCCCCCGGGTCTCTTTCTTATCATATTGCATCTCTTTTATTATCGCATCTCTTTTACTATTTTGCAATCTTTACTTTCCAATCTATACAACAAAATACCAAAAATATTTATCTTACTTTCTCTATCAGATCTCACTTTCGCAAGTGGTCGTGAAGGGATTGACAACCACTTTATCACGTTGGTTGCGAGGTTCTTGATTGTTTGTGCAGGTACCAAGTGACTTGTGCATTGTCTCCTACTCAATTGATACCTTGGTTCTCAAAAACTGAGGGAAATACTTATGCTACCTTGCTACATCACCCTTTCCTCTTCAAGGGAAAACCGACACATTCTCAAGAGGTAGCACGAAGGATTTCTGGTGCCATTGCCGGGGACATCTACGCCAAGTCAAGACATACCAAGTACCCATCATAAACTCTTCTCCCTCGCATTACATTATTTGCCATTTGCCTCTCGTTTTCCTCTCCCCCACTTCACCTTTTCCATTTTATTCGCCCCTCTTCCGTCGTCTCTTTTCTCTTGCTTCTTGTGAGTTCGTGTGTTAGATCGTTTGTTTCGCCCTCATGGCTAGTCCTCCTCCTCTTCCTTTGTCTCCCTATTTTGAAGTTCTTCACTTCAAACAAAGACAAGGAGAAAACTTAAAAGATGCTTGGTACATGATGATGGAATCCTATCGTAATTGCACTATAGAGGGAGATTTCAAGATTTTACTTTGTAATTTTTATGTTGGGCTAACCATATCCCATAGACAACTCTTGGATTTTGCCGCTAAAGGGAATTTTATTGAAATTGATCCCAATATTGCGTATGAGATTATAGAGGGAATAGTAGGAGTACTATCCCCACAAAAGGGACCACATCATCCTCAAGAGGGAACCCAAGTATTTGAGAAATTATGTGAAGCAACTAAAAGTTTGCAAAAATCTGTTGAACCACTTAAAAATGTTAGCGGGAACCTTCCCGCATGAATATGTTGATCACTCTTTGCAATAAGTGGTTGGATGCTCTAGATCTAAAAATCTCCGAATATGAAGGGAAGCGTAAGGAACCTCCCGGATTCGATAATACCCCCATTAAAAATATAAAGACCAAAGCTGACAATACCTAGATCTATTCTTGCTTTTATGCCTAGCTAGGGGCGTTAAACAATAGCGCTTGTTCGGAGGCAACCCAATTTTATTTTTGTTCTTTACTTTTTGTTCCCATTTAGTAATAAATAATTTATCTAGCCTCTGTTATGATTGTGTTTTTATGTTTTAATTAGTGTTTGTGCCAAGTAAAGCCTTTAGGATCTTCTTCGGTGATTGTTGTTTGATCTTGCTGATAAAAACAGAAAGTATGTGCTCACGAAAATAATTTCATTTTTTTACCAGAGAGCGATAAAATACCAATTCCAATCTTATTAGATCAATATACAAATTTTCCTAGTATTCCTAATTTTCAGAATTTTTGGAGTTACAGAAGTATTCGAAACCTACAGATTTCTACAGACTGTTTTGTTTTTGACAGATTCTGTTTTTCGTGTGTTGTTTGCTTATTTTGATGAATCTATGGCTAGTATCGGGGGGTATGAACCATAGAGAAGTTGGAATACAGTAGGTTTAACACCAATATAAATAAAGAATGAGTTAATCACAGTACCTTAAAGTGGTGGTTTATTTTCTTATACTAACAGAGCTCACGAGATTTTCTGTTGAGTTTTGTGTTGTGAAGTTTTCAAGTTTTTGGGTAAAGATTTGATGGATTTTGGAACAAGGAGTGGCAAGAGCCTAAGCTTGGGGATGTCCAAGGCACCCCAAGGTAAAATTCAAGGACAACCAAAAGCCTATGCTTGGGGATGCCCCGGAAGGCTTCCCCTCTTTCGTCTTCGTCTATCGGTAACTTTACTTGAGGCTATATTTTTATTCACCACATGATATGTGTTTTGCTTGGAGCGTCTTGTATGATTTGAGTCTTTGCTTTTTAGTTTACCACAATCATCCTTGATGTACAAATCTTTTGGGAGAGACACGCATGAATCATAATTTATTAGAATACTCTATGTGCTTCACTTATATCTTTTGAGTTATACAATTTTGCTCTAGAGCTTCACTTATATCTTTTTAGAGCACGGTGGTGGTTTTCTTTTATAGGAATTATTGATCTCTCATGCTTCACTTATATTATTTTGAGAGTCTTTTAGAACAACATGGTAATTTGCTTTGGCAGTAAAATTAGTCCTAATATGATGGGCATCCAAGATGGGTCTAATAAAAACTTTCATATAAAGTGCGTTGAATGCTATGAGAAGTTTGATGCTTGATGATTGTTTTGATACATAAGGATGGTGATATTAGAGTCATTCTAGTTGAGTAGTAGTGAATTTGAGAAATACTTGTGTTGAGGTTTGCAAGTCCCGTAGCATGCACGTATGGTAACCGTTGTGTAACAAATTTGAAGCATGAGGTACTTATTTGATTGTCTTCCTTATGAGTGGCGGTCAGGGAGGAGCGATGGTCTTTTCCTACCAATCTATCCCCCTAGGAGCATGCGCGTAGTGCTTGGTTTTTGATGACTTGTAGATTTTTGCAATAAGTATGTGAGTTTTTATGACTAATGTTGAGTCCATGGATTATACGCACTCTCACCCTTCCGCCATTGCTAGCCTCTCTAGTACCGCTGAAAGCACAAGTGCTCCCTGGGTGGTTTTGGTAATTAATGTCAACATATCTCTTGTTGGACTAATGTTTTTATCTAGTATATTTCAGATAAGTGCAACATATGGAGTGGCGTGGACAAGATGTGGAACCCCTTCAAGATGCTAAGGACAAAGGATTGGCTCAAGATCAAAGCTCAAGACTCTACATTTTGCTTTTAGTGATCCAAGATCACATTGAGTCCATAGGAAAGCCAATACTACTAAAAGGGGATGAGGTGTTGCTTAATGGCTTGCTTGCTCAAAGTTCTTAGTGATGTGCTCCAAAGCCCTCAACCACTTTCTTATATCCACATATGTCCCAAACCACAAGTCAAACTCGGCCCCACCGAAATTTTCCATCCGGCGCCACCGAGTTCACTTGACATAGCCACTACCAAAACCCTAATCAATTCGGTCTCACCGATTGGATCTGGGTCTCACTGAGATGGGCTTGCAAACTCTCTGTTACCTATTGCAATAATTTCGGTCCCACCGAGTTTGCTTGACCAACTCTTTGTTTTTCTTATTACCAAAATCGGTCTCACCGAGTTTGTGTAATCGGTCAAACCGATATGAGGTTTTACCCTAACCCTAGCACATCGGTCCCACTGAGTTGATCATGTCGGTCCCACCGAAAAGCCTAACGGCCACATTATGAACTAAATCGGTCTGACCAAATTTTCTGATTCGGTCCCACCAAGTTTGGTAAATTGTGTGTAATGGTTAGATTTTGTGTGGAGGCTATATATACCCCTCCACCCACTCTTCATTCGTAGAGAGAGCCATCAGAACATGCCTACACTTCCAACTTACATTTTCTGAGAGAGAACCACCTACACTTGTGTTGAGATCAAGACCTTCCATTCCAACCACATAAATCTTGATTTCTAGCCATCCCCAAGTTGCTTTCCACTCAAATCATCTTTCCATCAAATCCAATCCTATGAGAGAGAGTTGAGTGTTGGGGAGACTATCATTTGAAGCATAAGAGCAAGGAGTTCATCATCAACACACCATCTATTACCTTTTGGAGAGTGGTGTCTCCTAGATTGGTTAGGTGTCACTTGGGATCCTCCGTCAATATTGTGGAGTTGAACCAAGGAGTTTGTACGGGCAAGGAGATCGCCTACTTCATGAAGATCTACCCTAGTGAGGCAAGTCCTTCATGGGCGATGGCCATGGTGGGATAGACAAGGTTGCTTCTTTGTGGACCCTTCATGGGTGGAGCCCTTCGTGGACTCGCGCAACCATTACCCTTCGTGGGTTCAAGTCTCCATCAACGTCGATGTACGATAGCACCACCTATCGGAACCACGCCAAAAATCTCCGTGTCTCCAACTGCGTTTGCACACTCCAATCCCATCCATTTACATTCTTGCAAATTGCATGCCTTAATTTCCGCTGGTCATATACTCTTGTCATGCTTGCTTGATATGTATTGTGAATGTTTAAACTTGTGCTAAAACTCTACCTTAACTTGAAGAAAATAAAAACTGTAACTTTTTCTTGTTAAGAGTCCATTCACCCCCCCCCCTCTAGACACCTCTTCTCGATCCTTTCAACCACAAACCCACCATTTACCTTCCTCAAAACAGCCACCATACCTCCTATTATGGCATTTCCATAGCCATTCCGAGATATATTGCCATGCAACTTTCCACCGTTTCGTTTTTTATGGCATGATCCATCATTGTCATATTGCCTTGCATGATCATGTAGTTGACATTGTATTTGTGGCAAAGCCACCATTCATAATTTTATTTTCATACATGTCACTCTTGATTCATTACACATCCCGTTACACCACTGGAGGCACGCATATAGAGTCATATTTTTGTTCTAAGTATCGAGTTGTAATCTTTGAGTTGTAAATAAATAGAAGTGTGATGATCATCATTATTAGAGCATTGTCCCATGTGAGGGAAAAAGAGAAAGGCCAAAAACAAAAGAAATACCAAAAAAAGAAGAAAAAAATGAGAGAAAAAGAGAGAAGGGACAATGCTACTATCCTTTTTCCACATGTGTGCTTCAAAGTAGCACCATGATCTTCATGATAGAGAGTCTTATTTTGTCACTTTCATATGCTAGTGGGAAATTTTCATTATAGAACTTGGCTTGTATATTCCAACGATGGGCTTCCTCAAATGCCCTAGGTCTTCGTGAGCAAGCAAGTTCGATACACACCCACTTAGTTTCTTTAGTTGAGCTTTCGTAGATTTATAGCTCTAGTGCATCCGTTGCATGGCAATCCCTACTCACTCACATTGATATCTATTGTTGGGCCTCTCCATAGCCCATTGATACGCCTAGTTGATGTGAGACCATCTTCCTCCTTTTTGTCTTCTCCACAACCACCATTCTATTCCACCTATAGTGCTATGTCCATGGCTCACGCTCATGTATTGAGTGAAAGTTGAAAAAGTTTGAGAATGCTAAAGTATGAAACAATTGCTTAGCTTGTCATCAGGGTTGTGCGTGATTTGAGTATTTTGTGTGACGAAGATGGAGCATGACCAAACTATATGATTTTGTAGGGATGAACTTTCTTTGGCCATGTTATTTTGAGAGGACATAATTACTTTGTTAGTATGCTTGAAGTATTATTATTTTTATGTCAATATGAAACTTTTGTCTTGAATCTTTCGGATCTGAACATTCAGGCCACAATAAAGAAATTACATTGATAAATATGTTAGGTAGAATTCCACATCAAAAAATATGTTTTTATCATTTACCTACTAGAGGACGAGCATGAATTAAGCTTGGGGATGCTTGATATGTCTCCAGCGTATGTATAATTTTTTATTGTTCCATGCTATTATATTATCTGTTTTGGATGTTTAATGGGCTTTAATATGCTCTTTTATATTATTTTTGGGACTAACCTATTAACTGGAGGCCCAGTGCCAATTTCTGTTTTTTTTTCTATTTCAGTGTTTCGCAAAAAAGGAATATCAAATGGAATCCAAACGGAATGAAACCTTTGCGATGATCTTTCTTGGACCGAAAGCAAACCAGGAGACTTGGAGTGGAAGTCTGGAACTCCGTGAGGCGGCCATGAGGCAGGAGGGTGCGCCCAGGGGGGTAGGCACGCCCTCACCCTCGTGGGCCCCACGGAGCTCCTCCGACGTACTTCTTTCGCCTATATATACTATTATACCCTAGACACATGAGGGGGAGCCACGAAACCACTTTTCCACCACCACAACCTTCTGTACCCGTGAGATCCCATCTTGGGGCCTTTTCCGGCGATCCGCCGGATGGGCAATCAATCACGGAGGGCTTCTACATCAACACCATAACCTCTCCATTGAAGCATGAGTAGTTTACCAAAGACCTTCGGGTCCAAAGTTATTAGCTCGATGGCTTCTTCTCTCTCTTTGATCTTTAATACAAAGTTCTCCTCGATGTTCTTGGAGATCTATTCAATGTAATACTCTTTTGCGGTGGGTTTATGAAATTTATTATCTATGAATATTATTTGGTTCTTCTCTGAATTCTTATATGCATGATTTGATATCTTTGCAAGTCTCTTTGAATTATCAGTTTAATTTGGCCTACTAGATTGATCTTTCTTGCAATGGGAGAAGTGCTTAGCTTTGGGTTCAATCTTGCGGTGTCCTTTCCCAGTGACAGTAGGGGAAGCAAGGCACGTATTGTATTGTTGCCATCGAGGATAAAAAGATGGGGTTTATTTCATATTGCTTGAGTTTATCCCTCTACATCATGTCATCTTGCTTAATGCATTCCTCCGTTTTTATGAACTTAATACTCTAGATGCATGCTCGATAGCGGTCGATGTGTGGAGTAATAGTAGTAGATGCAGAATCGTTTCGATCTACTTGACACGAACGTGATGCCTATATTCATGATCATTGCCTTAGATGATGTAGGGTGGAACCCTATACGGCTGATCTTTCACGAAAGGAGCGGATCCCGCGAAGAACACGAAGAACACGAGGGGGGAAACGAGGGGAATCACGAGGGGAAACACGAGAGAATCACTCAAACCAACAAGAACAATCACACATGTGTTAGATCCTCAAAACAGAAAGAGATATACGATCCAAATCCAACAAGGGACGGTACAAAGGGTAGCCGGTTCTTCTCTGTGAGGAGGTCTTGAATCCACAAGGGGATCTTCCCATGAGGGGTCTTGAATCCAATGTGGATCTTTTGCATAGAGGGGCCGCGGTCTCTCTCGTGGAGTAGATCCGATATGGATGAGCGAAGCTCTATCTCACAAATGAGCTAACACAACGCTAACCCTCAAATGCTGGAGGTGGAGGAGTATATATGGTCTAGGGCTAAGAAGGGGTAAGTGAGGGCGAAGGGATACATGGGCTCGGCCCGATACACTGTGCACAGACAGGCGTCGGACGTCCGACGGGTACCGGACGTCCGATGGCTCACGAGGGTCTGGTCGTCCGGTACTTGTCAGACGTCCGGCATTTTGGCTCGGTTAACGTGGCGCCGGATTTTCGGAGACGGTCGGACGTCCGGTCCCTGGAGTGTGTCGGACGTCCGGGACTTGTCGGACATCCGCTCATTTGGCTCGGGTGCTGGATCACTGGTCGTCCGGTCCGGGCCGGTCGTCCGGTCCGGGCCGGTCGTCCGGTGGGTCTTCAGGCATCGGACGTCCGGTCCCGGCCGGTCGTCCGGTGGCTGGAGCTTCTTTCGTAGCCCTTCTTCTTGTTCCTCTCGCTTGGTGTCCTCACCTTCTGGTCCATGGGCTTCCTCTTGGTTCCTAGACATGCATAGCACACAAGTTTGAGGTAGTAGCCATGCCTCACATGTGGAAAGTGAAAGTTCATAGAGGAGCGAGTTCACCCTGTGTCCAATGGTATATATTCGAGGTCTCATCTTATGTATCCTTGGGGCTTGGGGAGTAGTCGGAGTGTACATGGGGATGAACGGGGGATGCTCTGCATCATCTCCCCCCTGGGGACGATCCGGCCTCGGATCGTGATCCTCATCACCATGGAAACGGTTGTCGTCGACGGACTTTTAGTTGGACGGAGTTGAAGGCATGGCGCAATCCAAGTACTCCAAGGTGTCTCTGATATGTGGTACATGCAAAATGAGCAAACACGAAGTACACTTGGAAATACAATGGTTAGCGCACACAAAGTGTCCATCAAGTAAACATGTGTTCGTGCGACAATATTGATCATGACAAGGTGCATGAGACTTATCCAAAAGAGATGGGATGGTATGCAAAGCATTCATGGGAGCAAAAGCATTCATTGCGCACACAAATGTGTTGTGAATATGATCAATGCAACCACGGTGCAAAATGATGTCATAATAAGACGGTTTATCAATAGCATGAATATGGTAATGGATGCTCAATGTGATGTGATCATGCAATTGATGGTAGGCAATAAGATCATGATGTATGAATATGTCATCAAGGTATATCACAACAAATTTGCTAAGGAAATGCACAAGCTCATATATCATGGATGACATGGGGATACAAGATGCAACAAGGCAATCATATATAATGTGAGTCAATCCATGCATAAGATGCAAATTTGTCATGTGTATGATATGTCCATCGAGCATGACATGTGTGAGCACAATCAACAAATATGGAGGTGTTGGTGTACCAATGCTCGATGTCGTGGCATGAGTGGAGGTTCAAAGGTGCATCGAATAAGTCCAAGCGCTCTTCAACTTGAAGGTCCATAGAGCCAATCATCAATGTCACTCCTCCGTTCACGAGATGTATCATGTAGACAACAAGAAGGAAACAACAATGAAAGAGTGACCCATCCAATATGCATATTTGAGGGTGGCTCAAAGGGAAGGAATTCACCTTTAGGAGATTCTCACAAATGTTGGTGTTGCACATCATATATGCCTTCACATGCCCAAATTTTATCATGATGGTATCACCTTGTGAATCCTTCGAAATGAAAGAACATGACAAACACTCGGAAAAACAAATGAGGTTAGCGGAGATGCAAAACCTATCATTCATGTGGAAAAATACCCAAAAAGTGGATGCATCATGCTCATCATAAGAAAGGACCAGGGAGCATTTCATAGTATGGAGGCATATGATGCGAGAACAACCAAATACAATAGGCTCAATCAAGCAAGCATGCATCACAAGTAAAGTGTCCAAGTCTCCACGGTCAATAAGCATAGATGCAGCAATTGGAGGCAAGCGACAATGAACAAAATTTATCATGTGAGAGGCATGAACATATACGTCATCAACCCAAGAAAGCAAGTAAGAATGGAACATGGGTGATGCAACAAAGCAAACAATCATGTGAATCAAGGCAAGCAAGCTAGTAGTGCGAAGATTCAATGTACTAGAAGGAATCATGTCAAGTATGTCATGTGTGCAAATAGTGTGTACGAATAATTCACATGACATAGCACAAGCATGAAAGGAGGATGTGAGAAAAATAGGATCAATAGCATGAGGCACATGATAAACATGGCAACAGCAACAAGGATCTCCACCAAGCATGCAAATACACATAGGAGAAGCATAATGGTGAATCATGGGTAGATGCAAGCAAGGGTCACAATTGCATGGAAAAGGCATAGAAGTAAGCATAGCATGCAAAGTGAACACGGTAAAATGAGCATGAAGCGACAAGTGGTATATAGCCCATAGCCGTGTGAGAGCCAAGTGAGAGAGATGCGCGTAGTTGTGGCGTGAAGAGAGCGGTGGGAAGGATAGTTCACGGGATCCCAAGTCATCTTTTCTCTCAAGAGCTCATTTCGTCAACTCTTGGGATTGAGAGGTTGACGAGTATACGTGAGTACCTACACAAAACAAAGACAAAAGGAAAATTGTGTGTGCATGGTATATGTACACATCATCGATCATGATGCGCAAGTGCTTGTGTTGGTTAGCACAAAATAGCGAATGCTCAAATAAATGTGATGCATGATATAGAAACATGTCATCCATCATGATAGGTTTGTTGTTATGTATTGCATAATGGAGACTCAAAGGATGCAATGCATCACTTGCAATATTTAGAGCATTGTGAGTAATGGTATGCATATGGTGCACACAAGGGATTCAATCATGCGATACACAATAATTTTCATGGCATGGCATATGAGATGAATTGTGCAAATTTTGCAAAGGAAGCATAGCAATATCATCACAAGAGAAACAAAAGCCAATGACCATCATCTCATCATCTATGCCATAAGTGCAAATGGGATTTATTGTAATGGGGCATGCATAGTCACTATGTTGAGATTAAAATGATGCAATATGTGAGATCTCACTCATAGCATATGACAAGTTCAATGGATTGTCAAACATGATGTGACCAATAGAATTTTCACATGATATCCTATGGAGCATAACATCACAACTAGGCAATTCAACATGCTCATCATCATATTTATCATAAATAGGTAAGTCATGACATGAAGAAGTCGCACTAGCATGAAGCATGCTAATAGGTGTGTCAACGCCATGCAAGATATCATTCGTAAAATAGTCCACTAGTGGGACAAGAGAAGCACCATCAACTATGTTACCTTTGGAGCATCGCTCATGTGTTGTAGGTGAGGTGTCGAAGACCAAGTCGTGGTCATCTTCATCTTGATGGAACCATGTGGGAGTGCATCTTATTCCACCATGGTCATCGTTGTCTCCATTGGAGGTATGGACTCGTCGAGGATAGGCATGTCGTCATGTAGGAGACCTAGCACCAAAGAAAACACACTCGTAGTAGAGGTTAAGTTGTTAGAAAGCATAGTGGCCTCACGTGTCGTGTCAACTACCTCACTCACTAAGTGTTGTGGCTCACTCACTCCCGGTATGATGCTCTCACGCATATGGTTGGTGGAGTCACTCAAATGGCTCTCAACCTCACATAGGATGTGTGGTATGCTCTCAAGTGTGGGGCTAGTGGTGGTCACACTCATCCTCTCATAGGAAATGCACTCAATGTCACATATGGTGGAGTCACTCATATCACTCGTGGTGGGGTGGCTCTCCTCACATGGCAATTGGGGCATCTCGTCACATGTGGGTGTCGGAGAGATGTTGGTGCAAATGTCTCCATGCTCCATCATGTCGTGGTTGTAGCCATGGATGAAGGCCGAAGATGGCACATCATCACTCTCCTCTAAGACCAAAGATAAGGTTTCATCTGCGGTCTCATAGCTTGACTCAGAGTATGAGTCCAATATGGGCGCCGTCTTCATCTTGTTGAAGATGTTCATACTCGTCGTTGTGGTCGAAGGGGATGGCCCTAGCTCAACCTTCTTGCTTGGGGGGCTTCCGAAGATGGAAGTGTCACCCTCGCTCATAGGTGGTCGCCTTGTACTTGATGATGTCGATGTAGGCGAATTCACGGGAAGTAGGCGAAGATGTCGTACGTACAAACGCGAAGATGCCGTGATAGCACTTCGCGAAGATGCTGAAGTGGTTGGTGTAGCCATAGCTCCATCCCGGTGGTGCTTGTCTCGCGGTCTTCTCTTGTGATCTTGAGGCTTGGCCTTGGCGTGAAGTTGAGCTTGTTGGGACTTGTACGTTTGCGCTTGGCGAGCATCTTTAAGATGATGATGTCGTTGTCACACTTGAGCTCGTAGTAGATGTCGTTCGTCGTCATCGTGCACATCTTGCTTGGAGGTGACTTGCCCTTCATGACAATGTGGATCACGAACGTGATGGTGGTTGCCATGGAGATGTGGATGTGGACGACTTGCGCTTGTATCACTTGGGCGCTCCGAAGAGGATCGATGTGCTCGCCGACGCCTTGAAGATGACGAAGGGGAAGTAGACTTGATCAAGGCCTGAATCTCTTCCATCCCTGCATCTTGCTCCTCCTTTTGTGTGGAAAGCTTGCTGTCAATGTAGTCCCTTTTCCTTGCTTAGGTGTGACGAATGTCGATGGAGAGGTTCTCGATGTGCTCTCGCAATCTTGATTGTGCGCATTGCATTTGTTGTTGTAGATCGAAGATTGACGCTTTGGTGATGTAGTTGTTCACGCCGTCGTTGTTGTGGAAGACCGGAGATGAAATGCCTTGCCTATCCATCACAAGACTCGAGCCAATATGAGTGGAAGAAAGAGAAGAACGAATACGAAATGTACCTTAACTGAAGTTGAAAGTGGATCAATGATCACTCCAATGTGGAACAAGGAAATAGCACAAAACTGGTACCAAATCTTGTCGGTTTCTCACACCTACACAAATAAGGCTTATGGTGGAGCTCGGTGAGGATAGTAGCACAAAAATTTGATGTAAAATGTTAGCAAGAGTCAATAATGTTGAAAAAGATTCACAAATTTGCAAGTGAAACAAGTAGACCAATAGCAATATGTGGCACACGGAAACACACACACGGATAGATAAATGGGGTTGGGCAACCAAGGATGAGCACAAAATGTGGAGTCCACGGAAAATGCTCTTGTTGCACAACTCTAGAGAGACTCTAGCACAATTTCTCAATAGGCGGATACGACACTTGTGCACAACCTATAGGAGACAAAAATGCAACGACTTCTATCCCAAGTATGCTATGTATATGATGTTCCGGCGGTATGATCCAAGATGATCGGATATGACAATGTGGTATGATGCTATGGCTATTGCTTACAAGCTCTTTGCTCTCCTTTTCTTTTGCTTAAAAGCTTTATTCTTTTCTTTTTTTTGGATACGGCCACAATGCGAAATGCACAAACCAAGGTAGCAATTGGGTATATACGGGAACAATCTTGTGACACAAGGGATGATATGATACCAATATGATATGATATGGTATGTATGCAATGTATGGTGTAGATCACTAATGTGCACAAGTAACGTTGCCAGCAATACTCAAATGGCTAGTCTCGATAGGCAAGTGACGCAAAATGGGCTAGGGGTTAACAATGCAATGGCAAGGGAATATACAATGGAGGGATACCACGATACCAAGATGATATGGAGGTTACCGTCCATGTCGATGATGAGTGGCGGTGATCTTGATGGAGATATCAAGATGATGGAGACTCGTCCTTAAGTAGCCAAAACACCTTAGGAAACGGAAAAAACCGCGAACTCAAAATCTCAAATGTCAAATGGTGGTAGTAGGAATGTGGTGGTGGTTGCGAAAGCTCAATCAGATTGCGGAAATGCAATGATGGGTTATGCGAGTAGGCAATGTGGAAGTGGAGGTTAAAGTGGTGGACTATACACGGTGTCAGAGTTGGAAGCATGGTCCCTAAGTAGCCGAAACACCTTAGGAGACACAACTCACAACACAAACAAAATTGGGTTAAGTTGGGGTGGCGGAAGTGTATGGTGGGTAAACCTATGCGGTAGTGGTGGTGGTGGTTGATGAAGAAGCAACTGTCCCTAAGTAGCCTAGACACCTTAGGAGACTCAAATCACTCCTCAAGCAACCACTAATGCGATGGGGAACAAAATTGGTTAGGTTGCAGAAGTCGGTGGTGGTGTAGCGGATGATGTGGTGGAAGCCTTAGGCAAAGATGCCAAAATTCACAAAATTTGATGGAGTCAAATGGTAATTGTAGTATTTTTCTGGGAAGGGGGATGTCAAGAGCTTTTCAATGAGCTAAAGAACGCTAAACTCGGACTCCGGATGAATTAGTTATGGACAAAACAACAATCAGCCAAAATGGGAAACTACAGGTATCGGACGTCCTAAGATGGTCGGATGTCTGGGGGCCGGATGTCCGGGCGGGCTTGGAAGTCCGTAAATTAGGCTCGGGTTAGGGGTTCCGGTCGTCCGGTAGAGGTCGGACGTCCGGTCGGTCCAGGGGCTCCGGCCGTCGGTGAAAGGCTGGTCGTCCCGTGGGTCGGGGTCAACGCGAGATGCGAGATCCGGGGTGCAATTTTGGGCGAAATTTGGGGATTTTGGGGTCAAAATTGATGAGATTTCGTGGGTGAAAGATGGGGAAACTTGGGGAGATGCTAGATCCACTTGAAACCAAGCAAATCCATGGATCAAATCCAACAAAACTTCGTCAAACCAACAAATCACAAAAAATTGGGGCTATTTTTGGTGGGGATATTCCAATTTGGGGAAGAACACAACAAAATTAGGCTAGAAAACTCAACGGGGAGGCTCCGAAATCGTGATCAACGTGGCTCTTGATAGCAAGATGATTGTAGGGTGGAACCCTATACAACCGATCTTTCACAAAAGGAGCAGACCCCGCGAAGAACACGAGGGGAAACACGAGGGGAAACACGAGAGAATCACTCAAACCGACAAGAACAATCACACATGTGCTAGATCCTCGAAACACAAAGAGATATACGATCCAAATCCAACAAGGGACGGTACAAAGGGTAGCCAGTTCTTCTCCGTGAGGAGGTCTTGAATCCACAAGGGGATCTTCCCATGAGGAGTCTTCAATCCAAGGTGGATCTTCTCCGTAGAGGGGTCGCGGTATCTCTCATGGAGTAGATCCGATATGGATGAGTGAAGCTCTATCTCACAAATGAGCTAACACAATGCTAACCCTCAAATGGTGGAGGCGGAGGAGTATATATAGTCTAGGGCTAAGAAGGGGTAAGTGAGGGCGAAGGGATACATGGGCTCGGTCCGATACACTGTGCACATATAGGCATCGGACGTCCGATGGGTACCAGACGTCCGTTGGCTCATGAGGGTCCGGTCATTCGGTACTTGTCGGACGTCCGGCGTTTTCGCTCAGTTGACGTGGCGCCGGATTTCCGGTGTCGGTCGGACGTCCGGTCGCTAGAGTGTGTCAGACATCCGGGACATGTCGGATGTCCGCTCATTTGGTTCGGGTGCGGGATCGCCGGTCGTCCGGTCCGGGCCGGTCGTCCGGTGGGTCTTCAGGCGTCGGACGTTCGGTCCCGGCCGGTCGTCAGGTGGCTTGAGCTTCTTCCATAGCCCTTCTTCTTGTTCCTCGCGCTTGGTGTCCTTGCCTTCTGGTCCATGGGCTTCCTCTTGGTTCCTGGACATGCATAGCACACAAGTTTGAGGTAGTAACCATGTCTCGCATGTGGAAAGTGAAAGTTCGGAGAGGAGCGAGTTCACCTTGTGTCCAATGGTGTATAGTCGAGGTCTCATCTTATGTATCCTTGGGGCTTGGGGAGTAGTCGGAGTGTACATGGGGATGATCGTGGGATGCTCCGCATCATTGGATGTCTTCATAACTATGCACTTTTCTATCAATTGCTCGGCAGTAATTTGTTCACCCACCGTAATACTTTCTATCATGCGAGAAGCCACTAGTGAAACCTATGGCCCCCGGGTCTCTTTCTTATTACATTGCATCTCTTTTATTATCGCATATGTTTTTACTATTTTGCAATCTTTACTTTCCAATCTATACAACAAAATAACAAAAATATTTATCTTACTATCTCTATCAGATCTCACTTTCGCAAGTGACCGTGAAGGGATTGGCAACCCCTTTATCGCATTGGTTGCGAGGTTCTTGATTGTTTTTGCCGGTACCAGGTGACTTGTTCGTTGTCTACTACTGGATTGATACCTTGGTTCTCAAAAACTGAGGGAAAAATTTATGCTACTTTGCTGCATCACCCTTTCCTATTCAAGGGAAAACCAACGCATGCGCAAGAGGTAGCACGAAGGATTTCTAGCGCAATTGTCGGGGAGATCTACGCCAAGTCAAGACATACCAAGTACACATCATAAACTCTTATCCCTCGCATTACATTATTTGCCATTCGCCTCTCGTTTTCCTCTCCCCCACTTCACCTTTGCCGTTTTATTTGGCCCTCTTCTGTCGTCTCTTTTCGCTTGCTTCTTGTGAGTTCGTGTGTTAGATCGTTTGTTTCGCCCTCATGGCTAGCCCTCCTACTCTTCCTTTGTCTCCCTATTTTGAAGTTTTTCACTTCAAACAAAGACAAGGAGAAAACTGAAAAGATGCTTGGTACAGGATGATGGAATCCTATCGTAATTGCACTATAGAGGGAGATTTCAAGATTTTTTACTTTGTAATTTTTATGTTGGGCTAACCATATCCCATAGACAACTCTTGGATTTTGCCGCTAAAGGGAATTTTATTGAAATTGATCCCAATATTGTGTATGAGATTATAGAGGGAATAGTAGGAGTACTGTCCCCACAAAAGGGACCACATCATACTCAAAAAGGAACCCAAGTATTTGAGAAACTATACAAAGTAACTAAAAGTTTGCAAAAATCTCTTGAACCACTTAAAAATGTTAGTGGGAACCTTCACCGCATGAATATGTTGATCACTCTTTGCAATAAGCGGTTGGATGCTCTAGATCTAAAAATCTCCGAGTATGAAGGGAAGCGTAAGGAACCTCCCGGATTGGAGAATACCCCCATTAAAAAGATAAAAACCAAAGATGACAATACCTAGATCCATTCTTGCTTTTATGCCTAGCTAGGGGCGTTAAATGATAGCGCTTGTTGGGAGGCAACCCAATTTTATTTTTGTTCTTTACTTTTTGTTCCTGTTTAGTAATAAATAATTTATCTAGCCTCTATTATGATTGTGTTTTTTATGTTTTAATTAGTGTTTGTGCCAAGTAAAGCCTTTAGGATCTTCTTGGGTGATTGTTGTTTGATCTTGCTGATAAAAACAGAAAGTATGCGCTCACAAAAATAATTTAATTTTTTTACCAGAGAGCGATAAAATACCAATTCCCACTGCAGTAAATCAATATATAAATTGTCCTTGTCGTCCTAATTTTTCAGTATTTCTAGAGTTACAGAAGTATTCAAAACCTACAGATTTCTATCTGATCTCACTTTCGCAAGTGACTGTGAAGGGATTGACAACCCCTTTATTGCATTGGTTGCGAGGTTCTTGATTGTTTGTGCAGGTACCAGGTGACTTGTGTGTTGTCTCCTACTGGATTGATACCTTGGTTCTAAATAACCGAGGGAAATACATACACTACTTTGATGCATCACCCTTTCCTCTTCAAGGGAAAACCAACGCTTGCTCAAGAGGTAGCAATAGCATACCCAAAAGAGACGCTTGGGTATACCTTCCATCTCAGATCCAAGGGGAAAGTGTTTGTCGCTAAGAACGGGTCCTTTCTCAAGAAAGAGTTTCTCTTGAAAGAATTGAGTGGGAGGAAGATATAACTTGATGAGGTTGTTGAACCTTTACTTCAACCAGAGAGTAGCGCAACACAGAAATATGTTTATGTGGTACCTACGTCAGTTGAATAGGAAGCTAATGATGATGATCATGAAGATTCAGATCAAGTTATTGTTGAACCTCGTAGAACGACAAGGGTACGTACAGCTTCTGAGTCGTACGGTGACCCTGTCTTAGAGGTCATGTTGTTGGACAACGGTGAACCTGCGAGCTATGGAGAAGCGATGGTGGGCCCGGATTCGAACAAATGTCTAGGAGCCATGTAATCCGAGATAGGATCCATGTATGAGAACAAAGTATGGACTTTGGTGGACTTGCCCGATGATCAGCAAGCCATTGAGAATAAATGGATCTTTAAGAAGAAGAAGGCAGATGTTGATGGTAATGTCACCATTTATGAAGCTTGACTTGTCGCAAAGAAGTTTCCAACAAGTTCAAGGAGTTGACTATGATGAGACTTTCTCACTCATAGCGATGCTAAAGTCTGTTGGATTTATGTTAGTAGTTGCTGCATTTTCAATTATGAAATCTGGCAGATGGATAACAAAAAAAAGTTTCCTTGACGGTTTCCGTGAGGAAAGGTTGTATGTGATACAACTAGAAGGTTTTGTCGATCCTAAGGATGCTAAAAGGTACGCAATCTCTAGTGATCCTTCTATGGACTGGAGCAACATCTCGTAGTTGGAATATACGCTTTGATGATGTGATCAACGCTTTTAGGTTTATACAAGTTTACAGAGAAGCTTGTATTTACAAGAAAGTGAGTGGGAGCACTACAACATTTCTGATAAGTATATATGGATGAGATATTGTTGATCGGAAATGATGTAGAATTTCTGGAAAGCGTAAAGGGTTGTTCGAAAGGAGTTTTTCAAAGGAAGATCTGGGTAAAGCTGCTTACATATTGGGTAACAAGATCTATAGAGATAGATCAAGACGCCTGATACGACTTTCACAGAGCACATACCTTGACATGATTTTGAAGGAGTTCAAAATGGATTAGTCAAAGAAGGAGTTCTTGCCTGAGCTGTAAGGTGTGAAGTTGAGTAAGACTCAAAGCTCGACCACAGCAGAAGAAAGAGGAAGGACGAAGGTCGTCCCCTATGCCTTAGCCATAGGCTCTGTACGATATGCCATGCTATGTACCGCACCTCATATGTGCCTTGCCACGTGTCTGGCAAGGGGGTACAAGAGTGATCCAAGAGTGGATCACTAGACATCGGTCAAATTATCCTTAGAGGAATAAGGAAATGTTTCTTGGTTATGGAGGTTTTAAAGAGTTCGACGTAAAGGGTTACATTGATTCAAGCCTTAACACCAATTCGGATGACTCTAAGTAGAGTTTCTCGGTTATGGAGGTGATAAGGAGTTCGGCGTAAAGGGTTATGTCGATGCAAGATTTAGCACCAATCCGGATGACTCTAAGTAGCAAACCGGATAGGTATAGTGGAGAAGCCATTTGGAATAGTTCCAAGTGGATCATGGTAGAAGCATCTACAATATGACATAAAGATTTGCGAAGTACACACGGATCTGAATGTTGCAGACCCATTGACTAAAACCTCTCTCACAAGCAAAACATGATCCAACCCCAGAACTCACTGGGTGTTAATCACATGGCGATGTGAACTAGATTATTGACTCTAGTGCAAGTCGGAGGCTATTGGAAATATGCCCTAGAGGCAATAATAAATTGGTTATTATCATATTTCCTTGTTCATTATAATCATTCGTTATCCATGCTAGAATTGTATTGATCGAAAACTCAGATACACGTGTGGATACATAGACAACAACATGTCCCTAGTAAGCCTCTACCGGACTAACTCATTGAACAAAGATGGCTATGGTTTCCTAGCCATAGACATGAGTTGTCATTTGATAACAGGATCATGTCATTAGAAGAATGATGTGATGGACAAGACCCAAACTATAAACGTAGCATATGATCGTGTCAAGTTTAGTGTTATCATTTTCTGCATGTCAAGTATATGTTCCTATGACCATGACATCATGCAACTCACTGACACCGGAGGAGTACCTTATGCGTATCAAACTTCGCAACATAACTGGGTGACTATAAAGGTGCTCTACAGGTACATCTGAGGGTGTCTGTTGAGTTGGCATGGATCAAGACTGGGATTTGACACTCTGTATGACGGAGAGGTATCTCTGGGCCCACTTGGTAATACAACATCACAATAAGCTTGCAAGCAATGTGACCACTGAGTTAGTCACGGGATCTTGTATTACGGAACAAATAAAGAGACTTGCCGGTAACGAGATTGAACCAGGTATGGAGATACCGACGATCGAATCTCGGGCAAGTAACATACCGATAGACAAAGGGAACTGCATACGGGATTAGCTGAATCCTTGACATCGAGGTTCGACCGATAAAGATCTTCATGGAATATGTGGAAATCAATATGGGCATCTAGGTCCCACTTTTGTTTGTTGACCGGAGAGGAGTCTTGGTCATGTCTACATGATTCTCGAACCCGTAGGGTCGCACGCTTAACGCTCGGTAGTGCTAGGGTAGTATTGAGATATTAATAGTGGAAAGTATGAAGGTTGTTCGGAGTCCCGGATGGGATTCGGTACATCACGAGGAGCTCCGGAGGTAAAGATTCATATATGGAAAGTTGTTATCGGGGTTCCGGAAAAGGTTTGAGTGTTTTCGGTATTGTATCGGGAAGGTTCTAGAAGGTTTAGGAGTGGGGCCCACCTGCATGGGGGAACCCACATGAACGTGGGTAGTGGGGAAAGTCCCTACGACCCTGGTCTAGGTGCACCAAGATCCGCCCTTAAAAGGAATAGTATCATATCCCAAAGGGATAAGATCAGGATCCCTAAAAAGGGGGGATAGCGATCAGTGGGGAAGGAAAGGAGGGATTTCCTTCCTCCCCCTTTGACCAACGCCCCTAGGGCCTTAGAGGGCAAGCCACCAGCCCCCTCCACGCCTATATAATGGTGGGGAGGCATTGGGGGAAGCGACCCTTTGTCCCTTGCCCGTTATCTCTCCCAACTCCTCCCATGTTTCGATCTCATCTACCTCCTCTCTCTCGCTTGCTGGATAAAGAAGGGGAGGATGCCACCGAGTCGCACGTGTGCTAAACTCAGAGGTGTCATCTGTTCGGCACTTGATCGTGAGTTCGTTGACTGATCGTGATTGGATCACGAAGGCGTTCGACTACATCAACCGTGTTTCATAACGCTTCCGCTTAGCAATGTAAAAGAGTATGTAGATCTAGTATCTCCTCTCGTAGATGGTCATCTCCTAGATTGATCTTGGTGAGCGTAGGAAATTTTTTGTTTCCCATCCAACGTTCCCCAACAGTATCTACCACGAGTGAAATCAACCTGAGTCTGATCATCTCTGCATTGAAGGAGAATAGGGTGAAGAGAGTTTATCTTCCGTGTTAAGTCACAACCCCTCCAACCAGACGTAGTCCTGTGGCAGCAGGGTGAACTGGTCTACCAAATCTCTTTGTCGCCATCGAGCACCACTGGTTAAATCTACTTCACTACATTTCATTCAGCGGTTTATATTAGTGCTCTATGTTGATAGTGTGTGTTATCATTATCATCTTGCGTAGTTTTCTTTCACATCTGTCCTTGACCTTGTTCTCATGAGTTTATCCTCGTATCTGATTCTAGTTGCACATTCATCATTTTGTTAGCTTTCCTTGTTTATCTTCGGTTAACCATCTTGCATATCTCTCACCACCCGTATCATGTTGTGCTTCATTCTACTGCATCTGTTTGCATGTTGAATTACTCTCATCGTACTAAAACCCGTGATCTCCCAACACTACAAAAAAATACACTTCCGTGATGATATGTGTTTATCACAGTAGGTCGCGTTTTTTGTCATGCATGTACATCCATGACGATTTTATGAAAGAATCAAGATAGTCATACTTGTGCTATCGTAGAACTGTTCCATGACATTACCAAAATTATCATCACGGAAGTGTCCACTTCCATGACGATAAATCGCGCATCATAGAAGTGCTTTCGTCAAGGGTGACCAACACGTGGCATCCACCGTAACGGAACGCCGTTAAGCTATTGGGTCGGGTTTTGGATCCGATAACCTGTTAACAGCCCCGACCAATGGGGATTTTCCACGTGTAAAATCATCATTGCCTGGAGGAAACACGTCTCGGCTCACTGTTGGGACAGATGTCATCCGCTCATTGGACCGAAGGTGCCTATGATACGGCGACACGTGGCACGGCCCAACAGAGGCCCATTCCTGTGAAAAGACGGCCCGTTTGACTTGGTCAAAAGGTGGCGGGACGGCCCACAGAAAGCCTATTAACGGCCTGTTCGCATATAGCCCATTTACAGCCCGCTAACCCAGGGTTTGAATTAGGCCCAGTAGCGTCATATGGGCCGTCCAATATGATTCAGCCCGTTTTAACTTCCGGCCCATGTGTGGCTCATGACTTCTTTCGGCCCATACTAGGACCTTTGTAACTCTTTGGCCCATTAACGGCCCGTGGTGAAACTGTCCCGTAATGAAAAGTGTATAACTTTATACCCATTAACGGCCCGTTATTCCATTGGGCCGTTTCCAGCCCAAGTTATCTTTCGGCCTTCTCAGGGCCCATTGATTCTTGGGCTCATTTGCAGCATTCGGTTACATACGGCCCGTTACTGTAATTTTCTGCTTGTGGGCCAAATTCAGCCCGTCGTTATAGTCGGCCGTTTGCGGATCATTAATACGTTGGGCCATTTTCATGTCAAAAAAACCCGTTGGGCTGTTTTCATAGAGTTATCAAATACAGCCTATTAATGGCTCGTTATGGTCCACGAATAGTATGGCCCATGATTGGCGAAATGATGATACGCCCCATAGAAGGCCCATGGATCCTACGGCCCGTATGAGGCCCATGAATAGTACGGCCCACAGAAGGCCCATGGATCGTACGGCCCGTAGAAGGCCCATGGACCCTATGGCCCGTAGAAGGCCCATGGACCCTAAGGCCCGTATAGAAGGTCGATGGATCCTATGGCCGGACGAAGGCCCATGGATCATAGGGCCTGTAGGAGGCCCATGGTTACAATAGTCTGTGTGTTGCCATGATTATTTTGGCCTAGTTACCAAAAATAGGCTATTGTGGCCACTAGAAAAAAAAACAGAAAAAGAATTGCAGTGACTACAAAACAACTAAACAAGACAATAAGGAAATAAATAAGCAAGCAATTAACGCTAACCTATTACCGCTATTACACATATTACATCCACTAGGCATCAAAGTTCGCCACCAGAGCAAATATAGGGAACAAAGCGGCACATTACATACACTGGCCGTCAAAATTGGCCACCAGTGCAAATAAACGCGGTAGCAAAACAAAAGCATAACTGAAACAACTTCAGAAGAGCTCAAGAAACGTTATCTTGTGTATCCACCATGCTGGCAATAAGCTTAGCAAGCTGATTAGCTTTGTCCTGTTTGGCGCTAAAATCCTCCAACGCTTGCTGTTGCACCAGAAAGTATGCATCTGAATGCTCCAGGGACTTCCGCAGTCCTTCCGCTTCTTGTGGCAGCACAGCTGATAGATGTCTTTCAGCTTGTAGTTGAGACTCAAGAAACCGAACTGATTCAGACAGTGAGTTTGAATAGCTTGTGCAAGCGGTAGTGGCCAGTAACTCGAACACTAAACCAAGACAGGACTTTGGGGTTGTCTCGCTGTCTTCAAGATAGTCTTCCTTAGCTATTTTATTAGCTTTGTTGGAGACCAACAAGGATGTGTCACTATCCTGAACCTTATCTGCATTACTTCCTTTACCATTGCTTAATAAGGCACTCTTCCCTAATATTCTGTCAGCATTCTAAAATAAGAAACAAGCAGACACATAACTAGTTCATTAGTAAGGTGGACAGGATTAAACTATCAAGTCTTCTATTGCTAAGTACTAGTACATAATAAAAGCATCAAACAAACATATATCTATGTCCTATGGTCACTGCATTGTCTTGCCAAATCAAAATAGAGACACGGTTCAAATCATATCAGTTCAAGACAAAGCAGTAGTGAAAGAATACAAAGCGTGCGAAACTACAGGGCACAACAAGATTTCAGATGGGTGCCATGGGTCTACATGTACAACAACACTATTGGCTCTGTTTTGATGCTAGTAATGTGCATGATATGAAAGTCAACTGTATACACAATTGAAATTGAAATCAACAAAGCTATTGATAAGAGCAAACCTGTTAAAGAAACATGTGTGAACATACCTGCTGTGCCATTGGAGTTTCGATTGGATCCTTCAATTTAAAAATAAGTTTGTATGAGTAAATACAGTGATACAAGAGCAAAGCAATCATAGTTAAAAAAAGGCGCGCCTAAGCGAGAGCTTAAGCGCGCCTAGGCTCTAGGTGTTGGCAAAACGCATTGCACATAACTACGCATAATCTATGCATAACTGCGCATAAGCATGCTCTTTGGTCATTAAAGCGCAAGGCGGTGGGAAAACACACAATTAATGCCTAGCGCCTTTTTGAACTATGATAGCAATGGAATCTTAAATTAGAACAATTGTTCTTCAGGTTTAGGCACTTGTTCTACATGAACAGAGTACGGTAAGACGCAAGAATATAATACTTAAAAATAGAAAATGAGCTCATAGACCTTACCACATTCTTGGTTCGGGACCAGTACAGAACAAGGCGTTCCCAGTCATCGTCCAGTAAATGTGTCTCGGGAGAACGTAAGGGAATTTGATGAGTTTCTTTGCCGGTGAAGTACATTTTCTTCAGGTAATTCCGATACTACCACCAAGCATTCTTGAAGATAGCAGAGGTATTAGCACAGGTTACGTCATCCTAAGTTTCCAAATCGGTCCTTCTCTATAGAGAAAAATGGGAAAATTTGCTGTATTATAACCATCATGGAGGTAGCATGTATGGGACGAAGCAAAGTAATTGCCATGAATAACATTACTTACACATAACTCCTGGACAAACACCTGCAACTGGCATTTTCCTTCATCTTCAGTATAATATTTCCAAGATGGGAAGATACGCACATATGATTTAACAACATCAAATGTGATAGTTGCTAAACTACGACTAGCTGGTTGTGCTTCCTCCACAGGAATAGGCGTACTAACTGGTGGAGTTGGGGTTCGCCGTGATAGTACTGGCCCTTTGGGCACCGAAGCTGCCTTACTAACTGCTCTTGTTTGGGAGCTCTATGGTGGAGATGGTGTTGTGTCAACAGGAACTGAGTTACTATCGGCTGGGGTTGGGGTTAGATTGGGTGAAGCTGGTTCTCTGTCCATCGCAGTAGGGGTACAATCTACGAGAGTTTGGGTTATGTGTGGTAGGGCTGGTTCTTCTGCATGTACAACCGGGGTGCTATCTCCACCAAGAGGTAGCACTGTTTTATTTGAAGACCGTGTTTTTAGTCCGCTAGATACTGGCATCATCCGCTCCAATTCAAATGGCTGATAAACAGGAAACATAGTTGAATGTACATACATTGTATGAGAGACAGATGCAATAGATAGTGTGGAAAAAAGAGGGCATGAAATAGTTGACATGTATATTGTTTAACTAAAATGGATAGCATGACATAATTTCACATATATGATGTCTATCTAAACTGGATAGCATAGCATAACATAATTCAAAGATATGATGAATAACTAAATAGGATCGCATGACATAATTCACCTACATGTTATCTAAGTAATCAGGATCGCATCATTTAATTCACATATGTGATTTATATGCTAAACAGAGGGCTTTCAATATGATGTCTGAACTAAGAACATGGTGTTGAATATTTTGTATATGATGTCTAAACTATGCAATGCAAGACACCGTATGCATGATATGAGCAGTATAACCGTGCCAAGTTAGAGCATACACCTCAGTGGGGGAATAGGACTGGTCATCTGTGTTTGAATCCATCTCTGAGGAGCTATCAGGACCCAACAAGAGATCTGCTTCGACAGGTAGCACTGTTTGCTCTGAAGGCCTTGTTTTCACTCCAGATTTTTCCATCTCCCACCCAAATGGCTGATTCACAGGAAGAGTAGTTTAATGTACAAAATTTTTTGACAAATGGAAATGTAATGAAGAAAAGGATGGGCAAGATATCATTCAAATATATGATGCCTGGTTAAACAGGATGACATTGTACATTTCACATATATTATGGCTGGCTAAAAGACATGAGACTGCATAATTCCCATATATGATATAGAAACTAAATAGGTGGCATTACAGAACATGTCTAAACTAAGCAGATGACATATATGATGTCAAAAGTAGGCACTGCAAGGCAACATATGCATGATATGACTAACATCATCATACCAAGGTAGAGCAAACACCATGGGGGGTAAATAGGAGTGGTCAGCGGCGTCTGAATCCGCCTTAGAACAGATATCTTCCTCTGAATTACAATCTGGAGAGGGGTGGGGAGGGTTTGCCATTGAACCCACCATGGAGCGATGTCTGCATGACATTGTATTGCCGCGCAAAACTCTTCTCTTTTTCTCTACATGTTCAGCATGACTATGTACAACATCTGACATGCATACGAAAAATAATGGTGAGGTTATGTAAGGAGAGCATGCAGAAATTTAGAGTGAAGGTAACAACAGTGGATCGACATTTTTTCGTTGAACCAAAATAGCCCTAATGGATCGACGTGAATGTATAGTAATAAGTGATGCAACAAGTGTACAACCTCTTTGTCGTAGCCGTGTCGACCTCAGCATCATTGAGTTGGTTGCTGAAGCAGTTGAGGCAGAGGTGGCTGTCAGAGGTGTGGAGGAAGATCTAAGGAATCTGTAGATGGTGTCTAGGGCACTGCTCTGTTGTGATGGATCGTTCTGTCGCTGGAGCAGCTCCGGTGAGCCGTAAGACGTCAAGGCTGAAGCAGCACAAGACAGACATCGTCAATCTCAAGTGGGATTCTAATAGCATCTCCAATAGATTGTGTAAAATGGATGTAAAATTAACATCACCAAAAACCACCTGACTACAACAGATGAGGTAAAAACTGTTGACTCTGAACTTAACTGTCAAAACTGAAATTTACTGTGGAATCTGAATGCTACTGTCGAAACTGAACGCAATGGTAGCAGAGAGGCACTTGACATGTAGTTTAGGGAGGGTCTGCGGTTCATCTTCAACCTGCACCCCCCTGAGCCGCCAGCCACCACCAGCCGAACCGCCGGCCCCAGCGCCGCCTCGCCGCCCCGAAACAACTCGCCACCGCCGCCCCGGCCAGCCCTCTAGGCCCCCCACCCCCACCCTGAACCCTAAGATAGATAGTGGGGTACCTCTCCGGCGAGCCCCTCTCCCCGCTGCAGGTGGTTCTTCCTTAACTCCGGCGAGCCCCCAACCCCTGAAAAACGACTGACCCAAAAGTCGATTCAGTCGACTGAAGTGTGGCTTAATCGGAGCAGAGCAGCAGCACGAGCGAGGGGGACAGCAGCAGCAGCAGCTGGGCGAGCAAGCGAGCGAGTGAGAGCCGGAGCAGCAATAGCGCGAGCGAGCGAGAGCTGGAGCAGCAGCAGCAGATCCGGCTGGTATGGACGCCATCGTCGAAGGGGCCTCACACTGGGGGAGAGCCGCCGTGGAGATGTCGCCCGTGGCGCCGGCTTCAAGGTAGCCGCTCCATGGGGGTGTGGGATGGAGCACCATCGGCACCGGGAGGTGGAGTTAAGGAGAAGGTGCGATGCAATAAGTGTACAACCTCTTTGGTGGCGCCGAGTAGACCTCGGCTTCGTCTGAGGAGTCGGTGAGGATGTTGTGGTTCTGGTGGAGCAGGTTAAGGCGGCGCTGTGGGGATGGAGCAGCCGCGATAGATGAGGCGATCGTCGGAGCAGCTCCTTGGAGGTGGAGGACGGGGCGGCTGAACCGGCGGGATGGCAAGATGGACGACGGATCCTCATCCGGGGAGGTGGACGAGGGACGTCGAGCTGTTGCGGTGGATGACATCGTCGGGGAAGAGGCTCCAACTGGGCATCGGTGACGTGGCGGGCGGAGGAGGGTGGGGTTTCGCTGCTGGAGCGGAGAGGTTATGGCGGCGTGGGATTTCGAATGGCAAAAAGGGGGCGATGGGAGGGGGTGAAGCATGACTTAGGGACGCGCTTGTCCAAAATGTAGGGTGTGTTACAAAAGTACCCCCACCGATTTGAACTAGCGGCCCTTTCGGCTCAGGGTTAGAAGGGGGATTTCGCATGTCGGGATTTGGCAGCTGGAGGGAGTTTTCGCGTGCGTTGTAATTTCGGGATAGCAAGGTGTGGGTTGTGAAGGCGCCGGTTTTGGGAGCACGGTATCTGAATTTTCGGGGTATAACAAGACGCGGGTTGAATTTTAGGGACAAGCCTAACGTGTGGTAATATTGTACTTGTACATACCAAATCAATTCGCACTTCCCTCAACCAAAAAGAAAAAGAAAACGAAAAAAATAAAACTATTCACACCACACAAAGAGAGAGTCTTGCCCCGTTTTACTATACAAATGCTATTCAAAGCTACTCCCTCCTTCCATCTACATAGGGCCTAATGCGTTTTTCAATGCTAACTTTGACCAAATATTAGAGCAATGATATATGACATGCAACTTACACAAAGCACACCGTTAAATTCGTCTGTGAAAGGTTCTTTCAATGATATAATTTTCACATTGTGCATGTCATGTACTATTAATCTTGTCAATAGTCAAAGGCGGTCTTAAAAATCTCATTACGCCCTATATAGATGGAAGGAGGGAGTATGAATGCATGTTATGTCTGATTAAATTTTTTCACTTGTTGTATAATGCATGTAGCCTACTCATACCAACATTTTAGTGCATTCCAAATGTCTATACTACCGCTGCAATTCGAACTAAATTTGAATTCGTTTCTCTATTTCAATAAGAATCTACAATCATGATTGTTGCCAACTTCAACCATCATAGTTTCCTTGCTATCCGCTAGATATAAACCGGATGGCCTATAATGTAGGATGGCAGGCACACCATCATCAACAACTCCGTTTTTTATAAGAGTAGAGATAAAATATATTAAATGTAGTATAACATGTTCATAACCACACCATGTGTATCACCGTTATATATATTCACACATGCGTCGATTTGACACACTATGATAAATTCTTCAAATATCCGAATTCGCTTTTTATAATGAAGTATATATGATCTCTATTCGTCTTTTACACCCACACAACCCTCTTATCTTTGTAGCTAGCGCTAACTTTCTCTTGTGCATGCACACGCCCGCATCCCTCTCACCCTCCCTCAGCATTCTCTAGCTCCATCGCGCAAATTCGTCTTTTCACTTTAGGTCGTTCACCCACGGTGTGTGTAGGCCCCCCAGCTCCTTCTTTACGGCACACATCGATCGATATGCCTCTCTAACCAGGTGTGCCTAGCACAAACACAAGCTTCCCCTCTTCTCTTGTCACCGTCCATGCCTCACTCCCACCACTCTTTTCATCATTCTCGTACTCGCACACTCCTCCCCCTCTATATAGTATGCCTCTCGTACCACCTCCTACATGCATCCCTCTCTCTCTCTATCCTTCTCCTCATGCCTCATTTGCTTCTAACACACACATGCATGTATACCGATCGATCTCCCAACATATACCTAGATCAACTTTAACTACCCCCCCATCGATCGACGAACCTCACAAGTTATGTCTCTCCTTTGTCTAACGAAGGGCGATTGATCTTCCTATGTAGTTACGTCTGCTTACCACAGCCACATTGTCCCCCCTCATCATTCATGCATGCCTCTTGACCCGTCTCTCACACGCACGTGCGCAGACAACAAGCAGCCATCTCCTCTCTTATTGATATTGTGGGCGTGCCCTCCGTTTGTCTAGCAAGCCTATCCCACCATTTGTTAGAAGCAACTCCACTACCACCCCCTCCAGCACTCTAGCTCCGTCTCTCTCCCAACCTTATTCCTCTCATGCACATATGCATGGATGCCGATCGATCTCCCTTAATACATGAGGCAGATCGATCTCCTTAATACATGAGGTAGGCCTCTCTCCTCCTCCACACATATACCAGCCATTGTACCTCTATAGTTAATTGGGCCTCCCTCTTCCCCCACCACACACCAATAGTCGAGCGCTGCAGGTAGGTATCCATGCCACAGAGACAAACTGCACATGTCCCATCTCACGTTCCAGTAGGCCAGCCACTCTATATCTTTGACGTGGGCACACACAAATTCGATGGCACTCTTTATCGATCGCGCGTGCGCGCACACACACACATCATCCCTCTCTTCGATTCTATGGACACCTCAAGCCGATGATACCTCCACTCTCTTCTCGTGGATCGCCCCCTCTATATATATGTTATATCCAGGACTCTATTTCACACCCATTGCATATGTTACATTTTTTGATTGACCCCTCCCCCAAAAAAAAAACTCTCAAGAAACCACACACTATATCTCTCTAGGTTTGTATCTCTCTCACACAACCCCACGTAGGTGGTGTACGTATACAAGAAGAGAATAGGTGCACCGTGCATGTACTCACGCTTCGTGCCCAGCCACACCCGCGCGGGTACACGGTGGAGCTCATTTCTTTATGAAATGGCAGCCCACGTGCTAATTTGAACGCCTGTAGCGGTTGTTTACCTAGGGAGGTCGTGTACCACGCGTGCACGAAACAAAGTTCGACTTGACGCATTGCCGTGTTATTTTTAAATAAAGTTATAGCGCTCAATGGCACGTACACAGAATGTAAAACGATTTATATATATATGGAGAAAAAGGTAGTACGCTCACTATATACAATGGAGCCTGCCTGCCTAGTTTGTCGCTCTTCAGAGTATCTCACACAAGGCTGTGGTAGCCTCTCTCTCTCACCGTCGGTCACTAATCCGGCCGCATCCCGTCCGCCGGGGGAAAGGGAGTGCAGTGGCCTCTCTCTCTCACCGTTGGTCACTGATCCGGCAGCATCCCGTCCGCCGGGGGAAAGGGAGGAAGTGCATCGTTTCTCCGTTCGACGGCGTTGAGGCAGCACGTCCCAATCTACGGTAAACGCCATTCTCTCTGACCAAGCTCCGGCACGGTAGGGCCTACGCCACCTGCTCGCAGATTCCGCCCGCCGCCGCTCACCTAGTTACATCCCGCGACCTCCAGGTATCCCCTCCGGCCTTGCTCCACTTCCCGTCTTCCCACATCACTGCATGTGGATCTTCCATAGTTCTTTGCCCAAAACGTAGCTCGTCCGGCGTACTTTCCATATTGTATTCTCGTCCTCACACCGTTTTAGACAAACACAACCGTGTTGTTATCTTCCCTTAGGACAAGGAATATACTTCTTTTTTGTCGTCGCATGTGTCATCAACTGTTATTGGCCAGTAATTGTTTCCTTTCTACCTCTTTTTTGCAAACAGGGCTATCCATTTCACCTCGTTGCTATTGCGACCTTTTGGTGAACTGCACAAATCACTTTTTTCTTAAGAGTGTTTTGTGCAGTTGTACTAAAATATCACACGAGCAACGTCTCTGCATTTCAGTGCGACTGCACAAATGGAGATTGGTTTTGCTATATCCTCCTCATCCAACTCCGAGCCTAATCTTCTCCAACTAATTAGTCTTAAGAGAGACTGCAAAGGTGACCGGCTTCTATTTGTGTGTTTATTGTTTCATTAGCAGTCCTCTATTATCGTAATCACACTTAATATCTTTGGAATAGGGACGTTCAGCTCTATTTTAGTGGAACTGCACAAAATGATCGGAATGTTGCATGATCCAGACAGCTACCTTTTTTCCCAACATGCCTTGTTGATTTAGACAGAGCTGGGGGGGACGTTGCTGCCAATGAAAGCATGGATCAATTTTAATTTAACACCTTCTCACAACTCTGTCTTCAGTTGTGATGTAATTATTAGCTCTGATCTGCTAATAATTGACATGCATTAGCAAGGAAGTTAGTTTTTTATTGTTTCCGAAAGAGCATCCATGGCAAGACACGCGAAACAAAAGCTGAAAGCTCACACCATTGTACAATTTCATGTCGCTGGAAAATTATTTGAATAGTACGTCAATTATGTAAACAAATGATGGAAGCTTGATAGCATTGCCAGAAGCCTCTTCAACATCCGGGTCCATGTGCCATGCACAAAATTATACTCCTTCGTTCCTAAATATTTGTCTTTTTACAAATTTCAAACAGGCATATTAGAGTGTAGATTCACTCATTTTGCTTCGTATGTGTACTCCCTCCGTTCCTAAATATTCTATTCGTCTTTCTAGAGATTTCAACAAGTGACTACATACGGAGCAAAATGAGTGAATCTACACTCTAAAATATGTCCATATACATCCGTATGTGCCAGTCCATTTGAAATCTCTAAAAAGACAAATATTTGAGTAGTCACTCATTGAAATCTCTAGAAAGACAAATACTCCGGAGTATATTTAAGAACCGAGGGGGTAGTGCACAACCGCATGGGAGACTCGGCCCGGTCGTTGCGCCGCATTAATAGTGAGTAATGAGCAGTCAAATCATAAGCCCCACCTTTCCCACTGTAAGTTGCTCTGAAGAAGCAACCATCAATACGCTCTTCTTTGAATCCGCTCATACTACTCCATCCGTCACTGTTTATACAACGTGCTTCAGAAAAAAGAAAAAAAAATCCGTGGGACCAAGGCGACTAGCGATCGGCCTGAAAAATAGCATTGGTAGTTATAGCACGGCGTCTATTACTAGAGGGAATAATGTGTACACACATGCATGCAGTGCTTCCACCCCGGGTACACACACGCATGCACTTACTCCACTCCGTAGTAGTACAGTACATGGAGAGAAAATTGCGGACTTGATTGCGGTTACCACGCCCTAATTAATTGAGCATTAAACCAAACGTGTCTAAAGTCTCTCTGGTGGTGGAAATGCATTGAGAGAAATGCATCATAATAAAGCGCGCCCTGTAAACTGTGACGGAGGGAGGAGTAGTATGAAGGTGCAAAACCAAGTACGCGTATGGCCAGTCGGTCAACGCACCTCCTCTTGGCATATCACTGACATGTGGGACAGGAGTGTGAGCAACCAATCTCAATTGAAGGCAAAGAGCCAACCCGCCGTTCCTTGAGAGAGACGAGGAGCGAGAACACACATACGTGCTCGCACAGAGGCCAAGATATATTCGAGCATGGTTGGTTGATCGATATCATTCATTACATGTTGGGCTGCCGTTTTCCGCCCTTCTCCGGAATAAAGGTGTAATTTATCGGAGATAAAAAAATAAGAGTACAGACGCTCCACCATGCGGTTCTAGTAGTAGTACTACTCGTACTACTGCGCTTGGCTCTTTGCCTCTTCGTCAAGTCAAACAATGATGGTACTCCGCATGTTCGGTACTACAATGTATGCCTCTGACAATCTGACACCGAATGGACTGATGCATGTCCACCGAGGGTAGGTTGCATTAGTCAAAAGGCGGAAGCGAGCTTCACCTTGTCCTACAAGCTTCTCCTCGTTCTGTGAGTTGACGGGACACACCAAAAAGTAGTGCTAGTCCATACTCCCTCCTTTCCAGTTAATATGGCTTAATCTTTTTTGCGGGTAAATGAGAGAGCTTTATTCATATATAAGCATTCTTAGGACGATCAGCCAAGACACTGGTCACTAGGAAGCGAGGTACCCCTCAAAAAAAAGAAGTAGGAAGCGAGGTGTTTCATCAAGCCAGCTCTCGGCCACATTCAAAGTGCAGCAAGCACGGTTCGCACGAAGATGCGCCGCAAGGTTTGCTGACCTGTTTACATGCTGAATAACAAAAAAGAGGAAATATTACCGAGCGCTACTATTTGTAACAGGATATGAGCCAGAATTAAGCGAGAATTGTGGTGAGTGTTCCATGCAATCAACTTCCATTATCACATGCAAGAACCCTCGAAGAGAACCAAATTTGTTGAAGAATGCTTTATCACATTTTAAAATTATAATAAGAGTGTAGACGCTCCTCCATCCGGTTCCTAGTACTAGTATAGTATGTACCTTTATGGACTATAGTAGTAGTACTAGTAAACTTTGCGCTTGGCTGTTCGCCTATTCGGGAAGTCGAACAGTAATAGCACTAGTAGTATAGTGTATGCTTCTAGCAATCTGACACCAAATTAACTGTTGCACGTCCACCGCCAGAGCGAGGGAGAGCTTGCATTAGTCAAAACTTTCTCCTTGTCCTGCGAACCACCGTGCACAAGCTTCTCCCGTCCTGCAACCTTTCCTCGTTCGGCAAGTTGACGGGACACAACAAAGTAATGCTAGTCCATACTGCCTCCTCTCCGGTTAATATGGCTTAATTTCAAACGAGATAAATACATTGTCTGTCACTGTATATTTGTAAAAATACGGTCAGTGGGCTTCATAATACGCTCATTGTGCTTAATATATATATATATATTCCGGTGTTTATACGGTCACTAGCTCACCCTGACTAAGTATGTGTGTGCATGCACGTGTAGGTTGAGCACTTGAGCATGACTGTGTGTGTTTCGTCGTGTGCTAGGGCATGCATGCATTAGGGCGTCGCGCGCGTTTTTGCGTCCATGTGTATGTGTGACTGTTGCATACACGTAGGGGGAGTACATGTAGGGGCCACTAAGGAGCAGTCAAATCACACAGTAAGTTAGTTGGAAGAAGCAACCATCATTTCACTCTTGAATGACACGTACGCAATATAAAATGGTTTATATGGAGAGAAAAAGAAAACCACTATATATACACTAGCAGGAGCCTAAGCTACAAGCTCGCTTGCTTAGGTTGCTCTCTTCACAAGCATAGATCGACGGGCCTGATCCCGCGGCTGGGGGAAGGGAACAATGTTCTGCGTAGACGCGGTCGACATCGGCGAGGGAGAAAACCCACAGTCGGTGCGTACCAATCGGGGGTCACCGCGGTATGGGCCGATGCCGCGTCCCAACCGCCCTTCTAGCTACATCCCGACGTCCCAGGTAGTCCATCTTCCTTTTGGAGCCGGCTTGCTCCACTGCTGTAGCTCCATCTCCATGTCGATCTTTCTCTACTTCTACCGGCTTCTACTTGTGATGAGTTTATGTCTCATGAACTAGTGCCAGTACTATTATTCTAATCACACTTCTTCAATATCTTTGCCATCGGGGATGCTCAGGTCGATTTTAATGGAACTGCACAAAAGCACCGTATGATCCGAGGGTGCTAGCCGTCTTTCCTTCGACGGGTTCTACCTGGCCAGGAAATTAAATCATGTTTAGGGTTTAGGGTTTAAGTCGTAGTGACCCCATCAGTAGTTTTTCTTTTGTACACACTCTCACAACTTTTTTCTTTAGTTGTGAAGTAAATATTGGCTATGATCTGTGAATCATCGAGATGCATCAGCATGCATGTTAGTTTTCCTTTGTATTTGATGGAATGTTGTAACGGGGCAACCTTGGAATAGGAATGAAAATGGAGTGGAAAGTTTTCGTTTTTCCGGAGAAAAAATGGAAACGGAGAGAAACCAACGTTTCGTTTTGTTGGATCGCGCCATCGAGCAAAACCAACTTTTAAATCACGTCTGTCGTGTTCGTGTCTCACCCTCCTCCACGGCTCGACCCCACACGGTCGCTCGGCATGCCATTCACCGCAAACCGAGTATACAATAACTTTCCCGCCTGCTTGTCGATGGATCGCGCCATGGAGTACTAGCACTACTGGAAGAGATTGACGAGTTGGGGGAGGACAGCTAGCTGTAGCACGGACTCCCAAGGACTTTTTACATGCATGTTGTAGCCGGCTATTGCGACCTTTGAACGCGGAGCAGCCGCGTGCACCCGGAAGCGGCGCGGGCGATGCTCTCTCGGCCGGCACGCCGCTTCAATGCCGGCGCCAGTGAGAGGTCGCGTCTGCTCTGGACGGGCATGAATGCGGCACTGACCGTTTCGGGCGGGAAGCACGCGCGGGTGATGAAGAGGATTCGGGTAGGTCAGGACTGGCCGTGGCAGTTGTCCGGACGTGCGCAAACAAGAGATGATGTATGTTAGTATTGCTGCGTATATAATTAACAACGTAAATAATGTGCCCGTTGGACAGATATGATTGGAGATGGAGATGGAAATGGAATTTTATGTAAACACGAATATGCATGTCTATGTCTATGTGTGTGTGCACGACGACTCTCGTGACCTAGAAGCGGGGGCGTGTTTTTGATCGAGTTTTCTTTCTTGGTACGTTAGAAAATCAGTTTGTCTAATTCACATCTAGATGTTATTTAAGGATATCACATCTAAGCTCTCATAAGTATATAATGTAGCAACAAAAACAAAAAAACTAGGAAAAAAATAGACCACAAACATAGTGGACATCAACATAGATGTGACATAACTATGTCACATCTAAATGTGTCCTAGACAGACCCTTAAAAAATTGTCCGCCAGTTTTCTTTTCTTTTTTTCCGGGAACGCGCGTATTCTATTTAAAACCACTGCTATGGAGAGATTTTTTTACTCCATTATAGCCTCTTGTTTGATAGAGTTTCTCGCGTCTCGCTCTCTCTCACCCTCTTCATATCAAAACAAGATGACAGTGTACACTCTATCTCTCTCCTCATCGATGATCACAGATCCGGCCAAATCCTGTCTGCTGTGGGAGGTGAGGAGGTGCAGCGTTGACGTTGTCGCCGTCGGCGACGGAGGAAGCCGATGCGCACCGTCCTCTCGGAGCCGGCGCTGGCGCGGACGAAGATCCTCCGCGCCCTTGTTCGCTGCCATCATGTGGGTAGATCCCGCCCGCCCGCCTAAACGACATCTCGCCCACCTGAGGTATAACTTCTTGCACTGGTCCAGCTCCCCAGGTCGCTGCGTGCGGGTTTTCTTCTATGTGACTACTCCCCAGCTCCCCATGCATAGTTGCTAGGGTTCGTCGGCTGGTCTAACATCACCTACTAGTACTATTATAGAGGAAATGCCACTCGAAAAGTTGTCCTGATTTGTGCCTCGGTGGAGGTATACATGTTGTTTCGACAAAAAGTACATGGTTGTCGTGCGGTCATTGTCCATATGGTGGTAGTACTATCACTGGTTAAATGAAGAAATGCTTTTTTCTCGGGTATCCTGGTTTAGTTCCCATCAAGATAATTAGGATGCTTCTGTTTGTTGGTGTACTTTTCATTAATTCTTATTGACAATTGAGATGTCGTTGCTAACCCTTTTTTATATTTTTGGAAACAGCGATGCGTGTCTCCATACTCGGGCATGTCTTCCTCAATTTTAGTGGAACTGCACAAAATTGGATGGCCATTGTTATCCCGCCTCACTATCCTCTACCACGTGGTTCTTCCTTCCTCGAGCTTGATTACTGAGAAGAAACAGACCACAGTGAGGATTTGTCGAACTTCATAAGTGCCTCACCCAAACTTGATGCCAAATGGATGATGCATCACCATGATGACCTATCGATGCTCATGGTTGCGCCTCATGGTTGCGTCAGCTGGTGAAACTGATCAATTTTCAATGAAAAACAAGATGTCTTCCATCAGTGCTCTTTGCTTGTTACGCACAAAGATGATATCCTTCGTCAGTTCACCTTGGTTGCATTGGAGACACAGTCGTCTTTCACGTTGGCGCAATTTTATCACACAATTGGCTATGAACCAAATGTTTCCTCAAAGAAGGATCAACGTGAAGGAAATATGCCCTAGAGGCAATAATAAAGTTATTATTTATTTCCTTATATCATGATAAATGTTTATTATTCATGCTAGAATTGTATTAACCAGAAACATAATACATGTGTGAATACATAGACAAACAAATTGTCACTAGTATGTCTCTACTTGACTAGCTCGTTGGTCAAAGATGGTTATGTTTCCTAACCATAGACATGAGTTGTCATTTTATTAACGGGGTCACATCATTAGGAGAATGATGTGATTGACATGACCCATTCCGTTAGCTTAGCACACGATTGTTTAGTATTCTGCTATTGCTTTCTTCATGACTTATACATGTTCCTATGACTATGAGATTATGCAACTCCCGTTTACCAGAGGAACACTTTGTGTGCTACCAAACGTCACAACTTAACTGGGTGATTATAAAGGTGCTCTACAGGTGTCTCCAAAGGTACTTGTTGGGTTGGCGTATTTTGAGATTAGGATTTGTCACTCCAATTGTCAGAGAGGTATCTCTGGGCCCTCTCGGTAATGCACATCACTTAACCCTTGCAAGCATTTCAACTAATGAGTTAGTTGTGGGATGATGTATTACGGAACGAGTAAAGAGACTTGCCGGTAACAAGATTGAACTAGGTATTGAGATACTGACGATCGAATCTCGGGCAAGTAACATACCGATGACAAAGGGAACAACGTATGTTGTTGTGCGGTTTGACCGATAAAGATCTTCGTAGAATATGTGGGAGCCAATATGAGCATCCAGATTCTGCTATTGGTTATTGACCGAAGACGTGTCTCGGTCATGTCTACATAGTTCTCGAACCCATAGGGTTCGCACGCTTAACATTACGATGACGGTTATATTATGAGTTTATATGTTTTGATGTACCGAAGGTTGTTTGGAGTCCTGGATGTGATCAAGGACATGACGGGGAGTCTCGAAATGGTCGAGACATGAAGATTGATATATTGGAAGCCTATGTTTGGATGTCGGAACTGTTCCGGGTGAAATCGGGATTTTACTGGAGTACCGAGAGGTTACCGGAAACCCCCGGGAGCTTAATGGGCCTATGTGGGCCTTAGTGCGAATAGAGGGAAGCAAGGGGAGTGTGGGGCGCGCCCCCCAAGGCACAAACCGAATTGGTTTAGGGCAAGGGGGCCGGCCCCCTCTTTCCTTCTTCTCCTCTCTCTTTCCTTCTCCCGAATCCTATTCCAACTAGGAAAGGGGGGAGTCCTACTCCCGGTGGGAGTAGGACTCCTCCTGGCGCGCTCTCCCCCTGGCCGGCCGC
>NC_041390.1:444772796-444835359 GCF_002162155.2 Triticum dicoccoides | reverse complement strand
GGGTAGGGGGCACCCCAGAGACACAACATTGATCGTTTGATCCTTTAGCCGTGTGCGGTGCCCCCCTCCACCATAGTCCACCTCGATATTACTGTAGCGGTGCTTAGGCGAAGCCCTACGTTGGTAGAACATCAACATCGTCACCACACCATCGTGCTAATGAAACTCTCCCTCAACACTCGGCTGGATCGGAGTTCGAGGGACGTCGTCGGGCTGAACGTGTGCTGAACTCGGAGGTGTCGTACGTTCGGTACTTGATCGGTCGGATCGTGAAGATGTATGACTACATCAACCGCGTTGTGCTAACGCTTCCACTTTCGGTCTATGAGGGTAAGTAGACAACACTCTCCCCTCTCGTTGCTATGCATCACCATGATCTTGGGTGTGCGTAGGAATTTTTTTGAAATTACTATGTTACCCATCACGATGTTGGTACTAAGAGCATAAGATTTGTATTGATTTCTAAGCCTTCTCACAACTTTGTCTCCAGCTCCCCTGTAATTTTATTTGTCCAGCTATTAACTTTGATTTAAAATGGTGTGGACTAAAAACCGGATGGACGTAGTAGCCCTCCATTTTTATTTACTCCGCATATTAGATTTGACTGAAGTCAAACTTTGTAATACTCTCAAACCTTTCCGATAATTGAAATTAAAATTCTTTATTTGTACACACTCTCACACGTTTCCAATAGTTTGGCGCATGTGTGGTTGTTCACTTAAGTGAGGGTAGTGTACCACACATGAATGACAAGAAGTGCGACCAGGATGCGTGGGCGTGGATTGTTAGTTCATCGGAAGTAGTACTAGTTTTCTTCACTATACATTAAATAAAGAGTTTCGTTTCATACTTACACAATTTAAAACGATTGTTATGGAGAGAATAAGAAAACCACTCCACTATATATTAGTCGTATACACGAGAGTACTATATGGACGCAGCTTCATTGACTTAGTGCACCTGCCTTTGGATTTATGACAGGTGGGCCCAAAATGTGGCTGGCTCACCTGTCATACAGCCAAAAGCAGGTGCAGTGAAGGCACCGAAGCTCAGTCCATACTACAGTAGTATATATATAAGCGGGAGTCTCAGCGCTTGTTCGCTACGGTTTGCACTCTCCACACGCTCGCCGCACTACATATATGTTACACGCTGGAGGCTCAGTGTTCATTTGCTAGGGTTTGCTATATTCACAGTCTCTCACCCTCTCTTCACCAGATCTAAACAAGATTGCGTTGGCCTCTTGTCTCTCTCCCCCCTCACAGCTGGTGAAGGAGGCGTCTGTATCCCATTGCACTGGGAAGGGGAGGAGGTGCAGTGTTCACTCTATCGCCTTCAGCGAGGGAGCCAATCCACTGCCGGCTGCGCTGTTCTCTTTCACCCAGCGCCTATGCGGGAGGGCTACCGACCCCTTCTTCCTCGCTGTCGTACGTAGTGTGGGTAGATCCGGCCTCCCGCCGCATGCCTTGCCACATCCCGACGACCCTAAGGTATAAGTTTCTTTGAAACCGTCGTTGCTCTAGCTGCATGTGGATCTTTTTCAATCTGTAGTCGAATCTAGGTCTTGGTTCAAAGAGGAAAGAAGGGTGCGGTGGGCTGAAGCAAGAATCTAGGACGTGGTTCAATGAGGAAAGGAGGGGCGGAAAGTAATATAGACTAGCTATCCAGCCGCTTTGTAGGTCGAAAAGGGGAAAATGGGGTAACCCAGAACACACATCTGTAAGGAACCGGTCTCTTTGTTGAAAAGGGAAAGAAACTGGGGGGTCGGGTAGTTTGTGCAGGACTAGATTTGCTGCCCTCACATAGGAATAAGGTTCAAAGAGAACAAATATGGGACCAGCGCATATATGTTGCTTGGCTACATACTCTGCATCACCCATTTATACGTGTGGATGCACATGGTGCTGGCATGTCCCATACAGCTATTTTGCTGTTGTTAATCTAAGAATGCCACTGGAAAATTGAAGCAATGCCATTGTTAAAAGGAAATTACATTTTTAACGAATGTTGTTTCAAGAGAATGTCTCTATTAATATGAATCAATGCAACCGTTTTAGAAATGCTACTATCCTACTTTGTTTTCCATCCAAGATAAGTTAGATGCTTCTTTCTGTCACCGTTTGTTTCATCCTCCTTTATTGAGCAAGTAATTGTTTCCTTTTTTGCCTCTATTAAAACAGGGGTATCGATTCAACTTGTTGCTATTGCGACATTTTTGCTTCACTACTCGAAACACTTATGTTTTAAGAGTGTTTTGTGCATTTCAACTTGAATGTCACACCGGTGGCTTTGCTTAATTTTGGTGGAACTGCACAAAAGGAGATTGTGATTTGTTTCCAGTCTTCATGGCGAGTTGTTTCAAATCTTGGTCTCAACCACACGATGTGCAGTGTGCTTTGAGATGTTGTGCTACTTGTTTTGGTACTGTTTTAAATAAATGTTGAATTGAAGCTATTGTATTGCTGTCTTTTCTCATTAAGTAGTGAACAAAAATGGGACCAACCTAGACATGATGCTTTTTGCTTTGTTACAACAAATTTAGCATCACCCCCTTTATAAGCCAGTAATTGATGCCACTCTCAGAATTAACTACTGAATCTTATTTCAAAACTGCAACACTTGTTAGGGATTGGCGGGATTACCATTTTTGTGGCTGCATGTTTCATCCTCCTTTATTAGCTAGTAATTTATTCCTTTTTGCCTCTGTTTAAACAGGGATATCTATTCAACTTGTTGCTATTGCGAAATTTTGCTTCACTATGCGAAACACTTTGCTTGATTTCAGTGCAACTGCACAAAACGAGATTGGATTTCCTATTCGTGTTGGCAGATTCGATTTTATCTTGTCCATCTCATGAAAGATCAGTACAAGCCTTCATCCACATGATTGCGTAGTGTGCTTTGAGATGTTGTGCTACTTGTATTGGTACTGTTTTAAATAAATGTTGAATTGAAGCTATTGTATTGCTGTCTTTTCCCATTAAGTAGTGAACAAAAATGGGACCAACCCAGACATGATGCTTGTTGCTTTGTTACAACAAACTCTGCATCACCCCCTTTATAAGTAGATGGAAGCACATACTGTTGTTGCGCCCACTCTCCCCTAGAACTGTTTATGCTTTTCATTAATATAATGCCGCTGGTAAAATTAAGCAATGCCACTCTGAGAATTAATTAACTACTGAATCTTATTTCAAAACTGCAACACTTGTTAGGAATGGTACTATCCTACTTTGTATTTCTTTCTACATGTTTAACCAAGGTATTGTTAAGATAATGTCTATGTTAAAATGAATCAGTTGCATTGTTTTAGGAATGGTACTTTTCCGCTTTGTCGTTCTTTATACATGTTGAAACAAGGCATTGTTAAGATAATGTCTCAGTCAATATGAATGAATCACACTGATGGAGAATTACTACTCTCCTGCTTTGTTTCCCATTAAGATAAAGTAGATCAGTAGATGCTTTTCTTCTGGGAGTACAAGTCATCAACCATTATTTCTTAGTAATTGTTTCCCTTATACCTATTGTTGCTTACAGGGATATCAAAATTAAAGCTCGGTTTTATTCCGACTTCGATTTTAGTTGAACTGCACAAAAGGAGCCAATGTGTCTAAGGCAAACTGCTGCATTACTGGGTCCAGTTGGTCGTTCCACTTTGCAGAAAGAAGTAGTCACTATTTGCGCTACATTACAGAAGGAATGACCGAGAAGCTTTATAGAGTATTATTAGACACCGGTGACAAGACTAGTCTACGGAGACCATTGGCAATTTAACAACATGTGGAGTGCCCTGGGCAAAAAGTGCCCAAACAAGTACAAGAAGCTATGACAGGACTCCACGATCATAGGCATTACATATTTTGAATGGGAAAAGTTTGTCAAAGTTTAATCATTGATGTTATCAAGAAGACGTTAGTTTAATATATTGGAATTGGAAAACCTTGTCAAAATTTGCTCATTGATGTTAGCCAGAAGACATGCATTTGATATTTTTGATTGGGACGCCCTTGCTGTGAGCAGCGTCGAGTGTTTTTTCCTATTCCTGTGTTCAGCTTAGAAGTAAATAGTTACTCTGCTGAGATATTCCTGTGTTAAGAGTTTGTTCTGAATATTGTCTATGTAATGCCAGGCCTTGTGTTTGATTGCAAAGTTGAGCTCGGAATGTTGTGGCATGCGACATCATGAGCTGTTCACCGTGCCTCTTGAGAATAATGCTTCGTATTGTTTTGCATGTCGATCTAATGCTAGTGATTTGCTTATTAAGAAGATCATCCTCTTCTGTTGTTTCCGTGCTTAAGAAGTTCATCGTCCGATGTTTCATTCGTAGCCTATACGACAAGTCGGGTAGGTTAGCCGTGAAACCATATGATCTTCCGACTAACTCATGATATTAGGCCGTGATTGGATCTTTGTTTTCCAACCAAAACTTCTTGTAAAACTGATGCTTGTAAATTAAAGCAGATGGTCTCGGGCGAAGGCGCTTGGTTGGTCAATTTCGACTAGTAAAATATCGGAAGTACTTCACACACGATAAAAACGCTGAACGACACTCGGACGATTGCTAATCCAGCCGTTAGCTGTTGTTTCAGCCTTGCCCATGGATGGCAAGATACACACGTCGTGCATGTATTGTCTGGTAATGTCGTCCATATAGCAGTGCTCGTAAATATACACTGGTCTCTCAAATTACACGCGTAACCCACCGGTTTTACTTACAGACCTCGGGCCCTCGGTTTCATTACGCCTGTATTTTACGCGTTGTTTCCGATGACGAGTAAATTACACTTGTATGTTAATACATGTTTGAAATAAACCAGAGCTCCCAAGCACGGCCTTACCGTTTCATGCCGTCTCAGTTTCTTAAAGGTGCTCATAGGTGTCCGATGATCCCGGCTTCCTGAATGAGCAGCGGGCACTGTATCAGACCATCCGTAGGGCCCGCGAGGCCCTCTCCTTTGTCCTTCGAGTTGTTGCGCTCATTGTGGCGCCGAGCATTGTTAACATCGTCAACGAACATGAGGATTCAGGAGATGACTTTATTTTGACTGGATGGCACTAGGGACCCACTAGGGCCATAGCCGTACGTACGCAAGTGCCTCCTTATTATGTACAACTATATTTTTTTTGCTTTCTCCTGGTTTCCTGACATCATGGTCCCACACTATTGTCAACCTATGTAGTCAATATAAACGAGAGAATTGCACAAGGTGCGGCCGACAACTGGGACCAAGCAGCTCGAGCAGTATTTGTGTTTTTGAGGCGTGAGCACTGCAGAGTTTTTCTTGGCGATGATTTTGTTGTTGTTCAGAGGAGAGCAGGGTATTAACTGGGCGGGCTATGGCCCGTCTAGCCCAGGCCAGATATCCAGCCCAGATACTTATTTTTTCAAGATGAAAATGGCTAGCCCAGCTATACGTCTTTTTGAGGAATACCCAGGCAAGGTCAACTTGTTATTCTCTGCCCCGCTCGGCTCCAAATCTTTGCTAGGAGGGATGCATTAGGCTTAACAGGAAAATGGGCTTTAAAAATAATAAATGGGATGTAATTATAAAAACTGGGCAGTAACTATAAAAAAATGCACCAAACACGAAATTAGTTTATAAAATATTATTTATGGATTTTGAAAATCTTAAATTTTCATTGTTGCGCATGCAATGTTTCGTTGGATTTTTACGTAATACAAATTTATATTTAACCTGACTAGAAATTTCGGGATAAAAATATTTCGGATCCCATCAAAATGTGGGAAATTTTATTGAATTTTGTCTTCAACGGTTGGTTGAAATTATTAATCGTTGTCCTAGCTAGAAAATGGGATGTACTTTTAACAAACTGTAAATGGGTTGTTGTAAATTCCGTTAGAATTCAAAAATGGGATGTACATTCTTGCAAAACGCAAATGGGCTATAAGTTCTTTGCCACACACTTGTGGGCCTACTAAGTGACGTGTCCCCTAAAAAAATAAGTTGACGCGTATGCAAGGCTTTGCCAACTTATTAGAGTCAACACACGGTTCTAGCAGCAGTGGCCGTTGGATGTCTATCCAACGAATGTCGTGCTTCTTCTTCAATCTCGGATATTCTTAGCTTCGGCTGCCCAAAAAATGATTCCTCCCCCTGACATCTGGGGCGCACCGTTTCAGAGGCTGACCTGTGGGCCTACTAAGTTGGAGCGTACCAAGGGCTTTGTCAACTTAGTCAATATAAACGATTCTAGCTTCAGTGACCGTACGATGTCCATCCAACGGCCGTAGTGCTTCTTCAACCTCTGGTCTTCTTGGTCCAGCCGCCCAAAGCAGCGCCGGTCATGCCGCCTGCTCCTGCCTCCCATGGTCGGCTGTGCTGCCGCGGAGGCATCACCGCCCCCATACTACTCCCACCGCTGGCCAGGCCATCCCTCCACTCACCCACACCCCCTGTTATTCTGCAGCGACAGCAGCCTCACACCACAGCCGAACCAGTGAACCCTCATACTCCTCTCCGCGCGGGCTTCCACTGTTGCGTCTTCCCCGGCTTCGCGTCGTCCCCTTCCTAGGCCTCGCCGTCGTCCACCGCCCTGGTGCTCTTGGTGCGGCGTGGTCAACAACCAACTTCCATCGGAAGAGTGCTGTACGTGGAGAGGCTGACAGCTGGGTCCACGACGGCCGCAAGGAAGTGCCTCCTTATTACGCGCAAAATAATTATTCCTCCACCTGGTAGCGGGGACCTACCAGACGGGCCACCTTATTTCGCGAAAAAAAATGTTTCCCCCTGACTGTTGGGACCCACCAGACGGGCCATCGTGTTTCGTGAAAAAAACATTCCCCCCGCTGTCAGCTCGGACCCACCGGAAGTGCCTCCTTATTACGCGCAAAAAAATGAATACTCCCCCTGCTAGCTGGGACCCACCTTGGTGGGAGGCTTGAAAGTGCGTTATATCGACTAGAGGGGGGGTGATTAGGCGATTTTTATGAGAATCTTCAAAACGTGGAAGTTTTGAAGACAAACGATAGAAATAAACCTATTACCATGCAGCGGAAGGTAGACTACACTAGGCTAACCATAGTCAAGTATTCAGTGAAGTGAAAGCACAATGACTAATAGCAGCAAGGTAGTAAGGATCAGGTAGGAATATATTATGAAGCCAATCAGAACAAGAAGTCACTCAGTGAAGACAAAAGATAATGCAATCATACAATGACTTCAAAAGGACCAACATTAAGTAAAGGGAAGGGAAGGATGAAACCAGTGACTCGTTGAAGACAATGATTTGTTGGACCAGTTCCAGTTGCTATGACAACTGTACGTCTGGTTAGGGCGGCTAGGTATTTAAACCTGAGGACACACAGTCCCAGACACCCGGTCCTGAACACGCAGCTCAGGACACCCAGTCCTCACCATATTCCCCTTGAGCTAAGGTCACACAGACCTCGCCCAATCACTCTGGTAAGTCTTCAAGGTAGACTCCCAAACCTTCACAGACTTCGTTCACCGGCGATCCACAATGACTCTTGGACGCTCAGAACGCGACGCCTAACCGGCTGGAGGATTCACAATTCTCAAGTGTAATAAGTCTTCAGATCACACAGACAGGAATACTTAAGTGATGCCTAACACTCTTTGGCTCTGGGTGTTTAGGGCTTTATCCTCGCAAGGAATTCTCTCTCAAAGGCTTCAAGGTGGGTTGCTCTCAAACGACAAAAGCCGTACTCTAACTCTGAGCAGCCAACCATTTATGGTTGTAGGGGGTGGGCTATTTATAGCCACTAGGCAACCCGACCTGATTTGTCCGAAATGACCCTAGGTCACTAAGGAACTGACACATGTTCCAACGGTCAGATTTCAAACACACACGGCAACTTTACTTGGGCTACAAGCAAAGCTGACTTGTCCGACTCTGGACAAGATTCGCTCTCATAGTCTTCACTCAAAGACATGGGTTTTGTTTAAGCATCACTTCAGTCATTCTGACTGGTTCTCTTGGACCCCACTTAACAGTACGGTGGTTCCTATGACTCAACAAAGAAGAAAAAGAACTACGAAAGATCTAAATCTTCACGCTCCATAGTCTTCATGCGATGTATTCTCTTGTCATAGTCTTCAATGTGAATGTCTTCACATACCACCTTTGACATCAATGTCTTCATACATTTTTAGGGGTCATCTCTGGTAGGAAAACCGAATCAATGAGGGACTTCTACATGTGTTATCCTGCAATTCTCACAAACACATTAGTCCCTCAACTAGCTTTGTCGTCAATACTCCAAAACCAACTAGGGGTGGCACTAGATGCACTTACAATCTCCCCCTTTTTGGTGATTGATGACAAACTAGTTGAAGTTTTCAACAGGGAATATAATATGTGAAATTGTAAAGGAATTGTCTTCATAAGTTGCAAGGGCTCCCCCTGAAGATGTGCATATAAGTAATTTGCTTTTAGAATGCAAATGCACATGGCAGGTTGTACTTGTGGAGATCCTCTTCAACTTATGATGAAAATTCATCATGCATGTAAAGGTATGTGAAGATAATGACATGCATAATGAAAATGGACGTCTCCAAATGATCTAAGTGCGGAATTTATTGTCGCACATGCGGAATTTATCATCGCATCGCAAAATAGCACATAAGTAGCAGACGACCATTGAGTTTAAGTGTTACAACTCAAAGAACCAAATCTATCAAAACGAGAGTTGTAAACACTAGGCAAAACATAAAGTAACTGCCCATATTGACCCGCTTGAAGACTATCAAACTCATATGCTTCTCCCCCTTTTGTAAGTGAGGACCAAAAAGGTTTGAAGACATAGAGCATCTACTCGTTCCCACGAAGAGTAGGTGAAGCAGCAGGGTCGTCGGTGGTGTTTGGCGGTGCAGAAGAACTTGGGGCAGTGTCGAAGCATGCTGAAGTAGGGGTGGTGAAGTAGCATCGTCTTCGTCTTCGATCACTCTAGCATTCACAGTTGCCGCAGAGGAAGAGAACTCAGAGTCTTCAAGAGATGGAGTTCGTCGCAGCACTGCCCTTCGGGGAGGTGTGGAGTCAAACTTGAAGCGTTCAGAGAAGCCATCCTCTTGAAGATCATCTTCAGAGCACATAAGCGTCAGCCCTTTCCATGTGCGTCGAGAGGTTTCATGGGCAACAAAGGCATTCTTGGTGGCAAGATTGTGAATGCGGTTGACATCCACCAAGAGGCTTTGCATTTGGCACTTCAGCCAGTCATGATGCCTATCATGTTTCTGATGAAGAGCCACCAGAAGCTCTCAGTCATTGAGAACACGAGATCGCTTCTTGGGTCGTTGGGCAATAGTGCTTTCGGTGGCTTCAGTAAGGGCACGATGAGGTGCACGTGTAGTTCCAGCTAGAGGATAAACACGAGTGACTGCTTCAACTCCTTCAATGTTCTGAGAGAAACTTTGATGCTCCGCATTCTGAAGACTAAGAGGCTCCTTGGCAGGCTCAGGATAAATGGCTTCAACGGACATATCCACATCAGGCAGAAAGATCCGATGATTGCGAGCGGATGGCTGATATGAGATAGTGGAGTGGAGTTTAATCAGCCGCATTATCCATGGAGCGTAGAACTTCAAGCCAATAAGATCAGAGCCTGATGCAGCAAGTTGGCGGATGAAGAAGTCTTGTGCATTGAAGCATTTGCCATGAAGAATATAGAAGACCAAAGTCTTCATTGCACCTTCCAGCTTGGCATGCGGAGAATGTCCTTTGATGGGCCAGATAGTTCGCCTTATGATGTGGTAGATAGTTCTTGGCAGATACTCAAGGTCTTCAACAAAGAACTCCTTAGGATATGTAGCATCTTGGGGCAATGGCTTCATCATACTGAGCATCTGACTCATGTTCAGTTCAGGCTTATGAAAGATGTTCTCCATAGCTTCACTGTGAAGCTGACAGCCAGGTTCATAGAGATCTCCAGGAGTGGGCAGACCAGTGAGCTCAATGATATCAAAGGCTTTGGCTTCATGATGAACATTTCCTGTCATCCACTCCAGGACCCAAGTCTTGGGATCTCTGTTGTAACCATGGATGTGAAGTGTGGCATAAAATTGGAGAAGCAATTCTTCATTCCGGTGCTCTTGGTTGGTGACAAATGGCAACAATCCAACCTCTTTGAAGAAATCCAGAGCTTCTTCCAGACTGAGCAGACCAGCTATTGCTTCAGTGTCAAGACGCATATGTGGGAAGATGCGACCTTGATTGTACAGAATGCAGGAGTAATAGCTTCGCTGCGGGTAGCTCCAGAATCGATCAGAAGATATTCTTTCCCTTGAGTAGGGGTTCTTGGAGCTGTTGAAGAAAGTGTTGTCTGCTTTGAAGCCGTTGACATTGAAGGATCCAGGTGCTGATGCAGGACCTGGAAACCTGGGCAATCTTGGCATTGGCTTCTGTACCTGAGGCCTGTGCTCAACATGATAGTCAAACTGAGGACCAGCAGCAGGCGCATGAACAGAAGCAGTAGCATCATTGGCTTCGCTGACTTCTTCTTCTTGGGTTGGTGTGGGCTCCACATTTGCTTCGGCCATGACAGCGTCATTGGCTTCATTTGTGTTGGTGGTGGCAGCCTCAAGATTCTCAACCTCCACTTGATGTGCTGGAGGGTCTGGCACAGACACGTTCTCCTCGAGAATAGCTTCATCAGTGGTTGGGGAAGTGGGGACATGTTCTTCTTCTTGGGTGTCATCGGCTGATGCAGCCAGAATGTCTTCAGCAGCTTTAGCTTCAGACTCGGAGACTTGAGACCTTAGTCCTTTGCGAAGCCTGCATAACGCAGGCGACGCCTTTGGAGATGGTGTTGGCTGGGCCTCAAAGTCATCATCTTCTTCTTGCCGGGGTGGTGTGACTTGTGGTTGCTGTGCGTGATCAGCCCATGTTGTATCCTGAGCAATTGGCGTCAAAGGACGACCAATGCTGATGAGTTCGCTGTGCGTAAGCACAGGCGATGATACCTATTGGTGCTCGATCTGAGGAAGGACTACATTATCTTCAACATTGTCATGGTGACTGTCGGTGTCAAAACTGGCGGATCTCGGGTAGGGGGTCCCGAACTATGCGTCTAGGCCGGATGGTAACAGGAGACAAGGGACACGATGTTTTTACCCAGGTTCGGGCCCTCTCGATGGAGGTAATACCCTACTCCTGCTTGATTAATATTGATGATATGGGTAGCACAAGAGTAGATCTACCATGAGATCAAGGAGGCTAAACCCTAGAAGCTACCCTATGGTATGATTGTTGTATATGGAGTTGATTGCCTACGGACTACAACCCTCCAGTTTATATAGACACCGGGTAGGGTTAGGGTTACATAGAGTCGGTTACAATGGTAGGAGATCTTGAATATCCGCATCGCCAAGCTTGCCTTCCACGCCAAGGAAAGTCCCATCCGGACACGGGACGAAGTCTTCAATCTTGTATCTTCATAGTCCAGGAGTCCGGCTACCCGAACACCCCCTAATACAGGACTCCCTCGGTGACCAATGTCTTCAGCAGCGGTGGGATCAGCTGCTGGAATGTCTTCAGCTTCATAAGCCTCTGTGGAAGCAGGCTCATGGACAGTCAGTTGGTGCTCTTGATGTTCAGCGTCAGGGTGAACCATGGAGATGGGTTCAACAATTAAGGGCTCTATGGGAGCAGCCCGTTCCTTCTTGGTCTTCTGCTTCTTCTTGGAGGGAGTAGCATCAGAGGCTTCAGGATATTTTCTCTTTCTGCCTTCAGCCTCAGCAGTCCTCGTCTTCTTCAGTTCTGAAGCGGTAGACCTGGCTTTTGGCTTCGAGCCAGTCATGCTGGTTGGCAAGACAATGGGATCTACTTCCTGCCTTGGTGTGTCGGGTTCGGCCACAGTGGGTTTCTTCTTATTTTTAGCAGCCATCCTGGGATCAATGCCCGAACGCCCAAGGGCCTTGCGCTTCTCAGCCTCATTGTAGCCTTGCACACACTTGTCAGCCAGGCTCTTCATGCGCTCACGAGAACCTTGAGCTTCTGCACGTTTCTTAAGAAAGGCTTCCTTGGGCTCGTGCAGCATAATCTTGAAGTTCTTCACCTCTTGCACACTGAGCTTGGCCATATGCTTCTTGAACTGAGTTTTCTCAAAGTCAATCTTCTGCTTCAGTTCAACAATGCGCTGGGCGACAGCTAACTCTGAAGCAATGGCGCAATAGAAGGCAACACTGAGGCCAATTGGACGTGGGTAACCCAACCGCGTCACTTATCACGGCTCTTGGGAGGCAAGCGAGTTTTACTAGGCAGGTGGGGACGCACAACCGCATTCGCACATATAAGGGGACAAGGATCCACCTTTTTTACTTACGCCTTCTTCCTCCTTTGCCTATCCATCTCCTGTGCACTCGATCTCCAGCGCCCAAGCCCGCACTTCCCACCTCAACCTTCTCCAGCAATGTCCGGAGCGGGAGGCAAGTGGATGGTCTCCTCCGTCACGGAGGGCCATGTCAAAAAGCTAAGGAAGGCCGGATACTTGTCCAAAGACATCGCGCACCGGCTTCCCGAGGAGGGGCAGCTTCTCCCCACCCCAAGGCCCCATGAGAGGGTAGTATTCCTTCCCCACTTCCTCCGCTGACTAGGTTTTCCACTCCACCCATTTGTCCCGGGGCTCATGTTTTACTATGGCCTGGATTTCCATGATCTGGCCCCAAACTTCGTCCTCAACATCTCGGCGTTTATCGTTGTGTGCGAGGCTTTCCTCCGCATCCGCCCCCATTTCGGCCTCTGGCTCAAGACCTTCAACGTCAAGCCCAAGGTGGTGTGCGGCAGCCAGGCGGAGTGCGGAGGCGCCATGGCGGGCAAGATGGCCAACGTCCTATGGCTCGAGGGCTCCTTCCTGGAGACCCTGAAGGGGTGGCAATCGTGGTGGTTTTACATCACCGAGCCGCGCGATCCGAAATGGATCGCAGCCCCCGAGTTCCGATCCGGACCCCCCACGCGACTTATGTCCTGGAAAGAGACGGGCCTGTTGTGGGGCGACGAAAAAGAGGTCACCGGACTGCAGACATGCATCCAGTCCCCGGTGAGCAAGCCGATCAAGCTCGTCAATGTAGTCCAGGTTATGCTCGTCCGCCGGATCCTCCCGTGTCAACAACGGGACTTTAATCTGTGGGAGTTCGACCCGGCGCAACACCAAACCCTTAACAGGCTCTTCGACACGACGTATGAAGACGTCTGGAAGGTGCTAACCAAAGGCACCGAGGCTCCCACATCCGCTTCCGAGGACCGCGGATACAGCCCGCGGCGTCACGCTAGCGAGGTAAGCTATTTTCACATTTTACAGGATGTTAAGTTTTTTCATAGTTTGACTCTATGCGGGATCTAAACTCCCTCACCTTTGACAGGCTTGGCAGGCGCAGTCCGGATTGATTAACTATCCGGCTCCCTTGCCCGAAGACCCAGCCCCTGCTCTCCTAGTGATGCTGCTGGTTCCGGCGCCTTATGTGGTGCCGGAGAAGAAGGCCAAGAAGAAGAAGGCCACGGGGACTCAAAAGAGTGCCCGTAATGTGGTGGTGTCGGACTCGTCATCCGACGAGCCCGAGACGCTCTCCTCCCATGAGAACGAGGAGGAGGAGGAAGAAAACTCTCCCCCTCCCGCGGGGGGAGGAAAGAAAAGGAAGGCCGCCCCAACGGGGGAGGCCGAAGGGTCCAAGAAGAGGAAGACCCCTCCGCCGAACTACTCCCCCGACGCCGAAGAGGACGAAGAGGAGTGGCCCGATAGGGCCAAGCGTCCGGCGAAATCGTAAGTATTCGGATATCAGAGTAACTCATGACGTTCCTTTGTCGCACAGCTTTCCCTAATGTCGAACATAATTATGCAGCCCACCCCGGGCGGAACTCAACGAGTCGTCGAGCGGCTCCCTGGATTCATCGAACGTGAACTCAGTTCCGCCCGCTGTCTCCCCCCGCACTGCGGATGACGCCGAAGTGGCGTCACGACAAGCTCCGGGGCAGGAGGAGGTGGTCCTGGAGGAGCCGCAAGGCAACCTCCCGGACTCCAGGAGTAAAGGGGACAAGACCCCCCAGGGCTCCAAGTCCGGCTTTGAGCCGGACACCGTGCCGGAATCTTCAATAATTCCGGACCGCGGCAGGCGAACTCCTTCCAAGAGGAGCAAGCCTTCTGAGCCAGCAGCCTCCGTCTAACCGGAGGCGCCGGACAATCTGCTAGAGGTGCTTGAAGGCGCCTCCATCGACGAGGAGCACCGTACTATTATGAGTATGGTGATCCAGAAGGTTCAGTCCGCCAAGAGCGGACTGACTAAAGCTTGCGCTAGCCTTCTAACAGGCTTCGAGGTAAGTAAAAATATGTAAAAATATTACCGCATAGACAGTAGCCCCTGATGCTCTGTTTGGCATTCGGAAAGAAAAGCCGAATAGAGGATCTATTAAATTTCGCAGGATTCTAACAACAAAGAGTCAATATGCGTATGCAGGCTTCACTGCTAGCCACCGCCGCACTGACTGCGGAGGTGGGTGCCCTGAAACAGGGACTCGAGCGGACCGAGCAAGAGCTCGGCCTTGCCAAGCGGCAGCTCGAGGAGAAAGAAGGTAAGAAATACCTTACAGAAAAAAGTGCCTATAGAGAGGCGTGATTGCAAAAAATAACAAGATTGTACTGCTTATTGTAGGGGCCATGATTGAGGTGGCGACCCTCAAGCAGGCGTTGTCCGAGGCCGAAAAGAAAGCGGCCGCGGAGCGCACCGAGCGAGAGAAACTTGAGGCCCGTGTCGGCGAGGTGCAGCAAGAGCTTCAGGCTCTCATGAAAAAACATGAGAGTCTGGAGCTTGAGTCAAAGACGCAAGCGTCCGAGCTCGCGGCGGCCCTTGAGACTGCTAAGTCTGCCAAGGCCGAAGCCCAAAAGGCCCTCCAAGAGTTGGAGGAGGTGAAAAAGATAGCAGCGGGTAAGGCATTCTTTATGCAAAGCAGAAATATAAAAGTAAACTACTTGTTACTTACCCGAATCCGGAGCTCTCCAGGGGCATTCGCAGATCTTCCCCGCAGCGTATCCGACGCCGCCGGATTCTACCGAGCTGAAGAGGGTAGCTCGACGGAGAAGGTGTTCTGGTCTCAGTATGCTGAGGCCGGACACCCTGTGCCCTTGAGCGACCAGCTGAAACAACTGGTCGAGCTCCACCAGGCGGCCGAACAGGCCATGAAGGGCTTCATAGTTCGGCTGTGGCCCGGAGAGGCCCTGCCTGGGAGCTACTTCGGGCTGGTGCGGCGGCTGGTGGAGGCCTGTCTAAGGCTCGAGGTCATCAAGCGGTCCGTCTGCATCGAAGGAGCCCGTAGGGCCCTTGCCCGTGCAAAGGTGCACTGGGGTAAGCTGGATGGTGAGAAGCTTGTGAGGGACGGGCCGCCGCCGGGGAAGGAGCATCGCAAGCCCGAGAACTACTATAAGGATGTTCTTGAGGGTGCCCGCCTTGTGGCGGATGAATATACCAAGGATGTAATTTTTGAATGAACTCGCTCGTGTTTATCCTTTGCGCTAAAAACTTGTTCATAGGCGCTAAGCAATGCTTGTTGAATTTAAAATATTGTTTTCTGTGCGGCCATTTATCAAAAATTGAGAGATGGCCAGTCGTCGGCTTCTGCCCCCATACCACTAGTGCTGGGGTGTTCGAGATAAACCTGAGCGCTCTTTTCCCATAGTTGGGTCCTTCGAGGGAGGCCTCAGCACAACGAACCAGGCAATCGAACTATAGTGCTTGAACACTCTCACTTAGCCATAGAACTTTATAATTTTAAATTTCGGCAAAGCCCCTAGTTCGGAAGACCGAGTTCGGGGCACTATCCACGCCTTGGCCAGACAAATCCGGCTCCGCGCTCGAAGCGGCATAAGTCTTTAGGGACTCGAAAAACCTCTCGAACAGCGACCGGTCTCTCGCCTCATCATGACAGTCAGTTTTAGCTTTCTCCACTGAGGTGCTTAACCCAGCTCAACCGGGGCACAATCGCAGTGGTTCTCCTAGTGCTACCTTAGCCGATATAGCGGAACGTAAGGCACCAAAACATAGGAGCCGAGCAAACCCAACTATCGACCCAAATCATGATTCGGAGCCGATGCATATAGTGTTATAAGTTCGGGGTGCCGCACTTGTGAAAGTGTACGGACTTCTCACGCCATATTGAAGGGTACTGATGCCCTTGGCGTATTTGTCGTACCACCGTGTACGGGTGCAACATGTCATTAATGAACATATATATGAAAAGAAGATAATGCAAAAAATAGACAAGAAGCTAAGCATTGTTTATAGAGAGGCTATTTATCAAAGCCGAACGATACAAATAGTGCGGTAAGCAATAGATATTGGACTATTCAGTATGTCCTGACCAGGGGCAGGCCGCGGAATTGTATTTAAAACAGGTATACCGCTCATAACAGAGACCACCTGGGAGTTCCATAATGCGGCATGGCTTGTCTGCCTCCCTGGATCTTGCATCGTTTGTGCGGCAGTCGAATTGCCGAACAGGTCATCCGAAGTATGGAGTCCTGAAAGTAAGAAAAAATTAAAAAAAGAATTCGTCAGCCCCTAGTACGTTTTAAGACGTATTTTGGGCGTGCCGTTATTGTGCCCCTTCCCCTGTGCCCATGGTATTTCAAGGGCGTAGTTATGTACGCGAGGTACTGGTTTCGCTATGTCGCGAAAGCTGGGGTTGGGGTCGCATTGCTACGCTTGCTCAGAGCGTGCCAGGCGGTCCTGCTTTGGGTTCCTCCGGGCGCACTTGGTAGTGTCTGGCTTTTTAATGGCCGGACTGGGGAATTTCCTGAGAAGGCTACTTTGTACCTCCGCTGCGAGAGCCGCCGTATGCTCCTCCGTACGGAGGGAGCGTTCGGTGTTTCCGTTGACCGTAATTACTCCTCGAGGGCCTAACATCTTGAGCTTGATATATGCGTAGTGCAGCACCGCATTGAACTTTGCGAATGCGGTTCGTCCGAGCAGGGCGTGATAGCCACTGCAAAACGGGACTATATTGAAGATTAACTCTTCGCTTCGGAAATTGGCTGGGGATCCGAAGACCATGTCAAGTGTTACTGAGCCTGTACAGTTGGCTTCTACACCTGGTATAATGCCTTTAAAGGTCGTTCTTGTGGGCTTAATCCTTGAGGGATCTATGCTCATTTTCCACACTATATCCTGATAAAGCAGGTTCAGGCTACTGCCGCCGTCCATGAGGACTCTTGTGAGATGAAATCCATCGATGATTGGGTCGAGAACCAATGCGGCGAAGCCGCCATGACGGATGCTAGTGGGATGGTCCCTTCGATCAAAAGTGATCGGGCAGGAGGACCATGGGTTGAACTTTGGGGCGACTGGCTCCATCGCGTATACGTCCCGTAGCGCACGCTTCCGCTCCCGCTTGGGAATGTGGGTTGCGTATATCATGTTCACCGTCCGCCCTTGTGGGGGAAAGCCCTTCTGTCCATTGTTGTTCAGCGGCTTGGGCTCCTTGTCGTCGCTGTGCAGCCCCTTGTCTTTGTTTTCGGCCCTTAACTTGCCTGCCTGCTTGAACACCCAACAATCCCTGTTAGTGTGATTGGCTGGCCTTTCGGGGGTGCCATGTATCTGGCACAAGAGATCGAGTATTCGGTCCAAACTGGACGGGCCCTGAGTATTCTTTTTGAATGGCTTTTTCTGCTGACCGGATTTATAGCCTTTGAATCCGGCATTGACTGCCGTGTCTTCATTGCTGTCGCTGTTAACGCGGAGTTTTTGCTTATTCCGATGTGTCCTGCCACTTTTGTCCTTGGTATCTGAATTACCAGGGTTCTTTGATAAGTTGTTACTGCGAGCTAGCCAGCTGTCTTCTCCCGCGCAAAAGCGGGTCATGAGTGTCGTGAGGGCTGCCATGGATTTCGGCTTTTCCTGTCCCAGGTGCCAGGCAAGCCACTCGTCGCGGATGTTATGCTTGAAGGTTGCTAGGGCCTCTGCGTCCGGACAGTCGACTATCTGGTTTTTTCTTTGTTAGGAACCGTGTCCAGAATTGTCTGGCCGATTCCTCTGGCTGCTGAATTATGTGGCTTAAGTCGTCAGCATCCGGCGGTCGCACGTAAGTGCCCTGGAAGTTGTCGAGGAATGCGGCTTCCAGGTCCTCCCAAGAACCGATTGAGTCTCCTGGCAAGCTGTTAAGCCAATGCCGGGCCGGTCCTTTAAGTTCGAGCGGGAGGTATTTGATGGCGTGAAGATCATCGCCGCGTGCCATGTGGATGTGAAGGAGATAATCCTCGATCCATACCACTAGATCTGTTGTGCCATCGTATGGTTGGATGTTTACGGGCTTGAAACCCTCTGGGATTTTATGATCCATTACTTCATTCATGAAGCATAGCGGGTGTGCGGCGCCTCTGTACTGGGCTATATCACAACGCAGCTCGGAAGAGCTATGTCTGTTGTGTTCGGCCCGGCCGAATTTGTTGTATCCGGCGTGAAGATCATTGTCACATGCCGTAGGACGCCTACGCGATCCGTAGATCGATCTTGTTTGTCTTGCCTTATCCTCAAGTATGTCTCGTAGGTCGGGCACATTTTCCCGTGCCTTAGTTGAGCGGCGTCGGGGAATGGCTTGGGTGGAGGGCCGAGAGGCCTCTCTATCGCGGCCGCGAGGTGGCCGGTCTGCCGTGTCGTGCGCTGGTGATGTAGGTGCTTCCTCGTCTGATCGGGGTAGCGGCCTGCGCTTCGGGTAACTCTTGGAGGGGCGTTCAAGTTCATACTCTTCGGCTGCAAGGACTTTAGTCCATCTGTCAGCTAGCAAATCTTGGGCAGCTCTAAGTTGTTGCTGCTTTTTCTTGAGGCTGCTTGCCGTGGCTAAAAGCCTGCGTTTAAAACGCTCTTGTTCGGCGGGGTCTGATGGTATGACGAATTCGTCGTCATCGAGGCTTGCCTCGTCTTCGGAGGGAGGCGTATAGTTATCATCCTCGACCTCTCGGTCTGCCGCTCTCTCATGAGGGCTGGCTTCTCCATCTTCCTGTGCCGAATCTTGCTGAGGTGGGTGTTCTTCGGCGCTATCCGGGGTAGTATTATCTCCCGTGCCGGAATCACCGTTTTTGCTTTGGCGGGATTTAGAGCGGCGCCGCTGACGCCGGGGCTTTGGCTGTTTTTTGGGGGCGTCATCCCCCACTATTCCATCGCCATCTCCATCTTTTGGAGTATCCACCATATATATGTCATATGACGAGGTGGCCTTCCAGCGCCCTACAGGTGTTGGTTCCTGTTCGTCTCCTACATCGTCGTCCATGTCGTCGATGTCTTCGGAGCTGAAGTCAAGCATGTCGGTTAGATCGTCAACAGTGGCTACAAAGTGGGTGGTGGATGGGGTTTGAATTTCCTCATTGTCCGTATCCCACCCTCGCTGACCATAGTCCGGCCAGGGCTCTCCTGATAAAGAGAGAGACTTAAGAGAATTTAGGATGTCGCCAAAAGGCGAATGCTGCAAGATGTCTGCGGCGGTGAACTCCATTATCGGCGCCAAATCGGATTCAATTGGCAGGGGCGCGGCAGGTTCGGAGTCCGGGGAGGAGTCCGGATCCTCAGAGTCATGGGTCGTGCAGAGTGCGGGGCTAGCATTCGGCTCGATCTCTTTCGGGATCGCAGCCCCCGAGGTGACGTCCAACTGCTCATCCTCGATTGGCGCAATAGGCTCCGAGTTAGGGGTCGGAACCGATGCGTGTGCGGCCTCCAGGACACTGTCCGAGGGCAGAGCTTGTTGGATTTCGGGTTCCGGCAGACCCTTACGGTTCGAACACTGGGGTGCGCGCAGAGATTACGTCTTCTACCTCTCCGTCTCGCAAGGATCTAGACTACTGAAAGAACTGCACAAGAGACACAAGATTTATACTGGTTCGGGCCACCGTCGTGGTGTAATACCCTACTCTAGTGTGTGGTGGGTGGATTGCCTCTTGGGGCTGATGATGATGAGTAATACAAAGAAGAACAGCCTCGCGAGGGTCTGTTCTTGGCCGGGGCGATGAACCGCAGCGAGAAGTTCAGCCACCCTTTTCTCTCTCTCTCTCACTAGCCAACCGACCGACCCCTTGCTATGTGGGTGGCTGGTCCTATTTATAGGGGCCCTGGTCCTCTTCCCAAATATTAAGTGGGAAGGGAGCCAACAATGGCGGGCTAATTTGAAGGGGGACAACAAGTATCAACTATCCTGACAAAAGTAGTCTTCGCCTGCGCAAAGCTCTGGTGATGACGCTGTCTTGGGCTCCACGGTGACCTCCTTCTCGTAGTCCTCTTGGTCTTGGTCTCGTTGCACCGAAATGGCAACCTTTGCCGGATGCCTCGGTACTCCGCGGCTGCGCTTTCCCCCTTTGCACCAAAGAGGAAAGGAGGACACTGCGCGGGCTGGCACCTGCCTGGCGCCCTGAGTCGTCATGGCTTGCGTCACGAGCACCTCGCGAGGTACCCCGCCTTGATCTCTCTGCCTCCTCGCGAGCCAGCCTGACGAGGCCGTGCCTGAGGAAGGTCCATGTCGTTCGCCCCGCGAGGCTTGGCCCCTCGCGAGGGTCTTGAGTCTTGTGTTGATGAAGATGGGCCATGCTGGGGCCCCTTTGAGCCATGCCGCAGGACGCAGGCAGGCAAGTCTGGGGACACCGTTCCTAGAACGCCGACAGTAGCCCCCGGGCCCAAGGCGCACCCGGACTTGGTCGTGCCGAGAGGCGAAAGGGCAAGAGCGAAGCACCACGGGCCCTAATAGCCTGCGGCCTTGGGTGCCGCGTGGCGTTTGATTGGACGTGGGCGGCATTGTTCCCCCACGCCCCCTTATTCTGCGCCCTGCTAGGCGGACTTGCAGTTGTACACAGCCGTTCCCCTTCCTGTTGCTCGAGCGTCCGCTGTTCTTCCTTCCTTCGAACGCCAGCTCCTGCTTCCAATCCAATCTCGAATCTTCCCCCTCCTTCCCATCGCCATGGCTCCGACGAAGAAGGAGAGAGGGAAGAAACCCATGCCTCCGTCTTGTGTGCCACTATCGGTGGCCCCCGCCGTCAGCCAGTCGACCATACTCGATCGAGAGTGCCTAGGTAAGGTCAGCTTGGCTCTAGCCTCCATCTTCAATGAGTGCGGGAGGACGACGGCCTGGCCCGCGCCCCACTTCTCCATCGACTGGATAGCTACCGAGGTCCCATGTTTTGACGACGCCCTATGGGCGGGTCTGGTCCCCCCCCTTTTCCGATTTCTTCAATGCCGTGCTCTCCCATTATCAGATCCACATGATGCATCTAAGCCCTGAGTCCATCACCCTCCTTTTGGTCTTCGCCTTCGTTTGCGAGGCCATGGTGGGCATCCCTCCTTCGGTTGCCTTGTTGCGCCACTTCTTCTCACTGCATCTCGTCGACCCTACCCAACGCTGGCATGCGTGAGCTTCGCTGCCGGGCCTGAGACTGCGGTCTCTGGGATTGACTTCGAGCTCCCCCTGCCCGTGGTTGGGTTCCGCGAGCGGTGGCTGTATGTGGATGCAGGGGTGCCCAGCCCCCTGCTATCGGAGCCGACCTCGCCTGCTGTCCCCAATTCGGGTTGGGGCCAGGAGACGCTCGTGAGCCCCCGGCTCGTCTTCGTCTGGAGCCGCTTCGCACTCCTGAGGAAGCTCGGCGTGACAGCACCCAAGATGGTGAAGGAGTTCCTGTTATGCCGTGTTGCTCCCCTCCAACGCCACTCTTGCCGGATGTGGGCCTTCCATGGGCGCGAGGATAGAATGAGGCTCCAGGAAGAGGACCTGGCTCCTGAGGTGCTGAAGTCGGCGCTCTTGACCTTGGCCGGGGACCCCAACCCCGGCAGCATCCGGCAAGGAGGGGCTTTGTTATATCTCTGCCAGAGCAGGGTCGACTTCGTGAAGCAGATGCCCGTCTTTGATGAGTGGGGGCTGCGCCCCACCGGCCTCCAGGGACCTCGTGAGAATCCAGTGGTGGTGACTGCCCTTCCAATCGGCCAGGGCGACTCCTCCTCAAGTGGCGGAGCAGGGAGGCAGGAGGCGCCGGAGGCCGAGGGGGCTCCCACTGAGGTGACAGCGCCGGGTGATGCTCTCGAGGGGACAGCTCCTGGGACCCGTGCTGCTGAGGCTGAGGGTGGCAAGCAGCCGCTCCCAACGCCCGGGGTTGAGGCTTCGGAGGCCCTAGCCGTGTCTTCTGGCGAGGTGATGGGCGGCACGCGCCAGGCAGGCGCCCCAGACGCGGATCGCTCCGATGCTCCGTCTTCGTCGCAGGTTGATCCTTGCGCTCTTCTCTTGGGCCGCTTCTGCGTGGACTTTGAGGCCCTCCGGAGAAAAAGGGAGGCCCTGGGTGATGACTTTCCTTGTTGCGTGCTGAAGCGCAGGAAGTACTTCGCCACTGACGAGTAAGTCTTCTCCCTTTCTGGTTCCTGATCCTCTTGTTGCTTTCACTGATCCTTGCTCCGCAGGCCCCTTCCGGCCGAGCTCGCGGAGGTAGCCGAGGTGCCGCCTCCCTTGACTTCGCTCCCTCTACCGCCCTTAGGTGCTCCGACTAGCTCTGACCTTGTGGTGATGGCGACTGAAGGGGCGGACCATCCCGAGGCGCACCGCGGCCCTTCATTCCGCCCGATTTTCCTTCGCGGGCCCTCTCGGGGCATAGCCAGCCTGTCGTGGGCTTCTCGTTTGGTCGCGGGCTGCGACTGGTTGAGGCGCCCCCTGCGCCCTTCATCCGGAGACGGGCTGGCTCCAGGCTGGGCTTCTGGTGCGGCGCGCCCGGCCGTCACAAGGGTGGCAGCCCCCAGCCCCCTGCCCGGAGGGGGAACGATGATTCGTGGCCCCCGGCGCTTGCTTGGGGCAGATGATGGTGTGGAAGACGTGCTCGAGCGCGCCCGGGAGCGCCGCGCTCGCCGCCAAGGGTTCCTTCGAAGGGCGACTGACGCGGTGAACCTACTTGGGGAGGAACTTGCTGACGAAGACGCACGCCTGGAGGCCGAGGGCCTGCGCCTGGCCGTAGGAAGGCGCGAGCTGGAGGCCGCCATCACCCTCGCGCGCCGTCAGCGTGATCTTGACGATGAAGAGGCGAAGGCGTCGCTAGAGGCCTCTCGGGTGGACCGATCCCAGGCTGCCGAGGAGGCTCGGAGAGCTGACCGACGGCGAGAGGCGGCGGAGGAGCGGGCTCGGGTGCTCCTGGCTTGGTGCCACTCACTGGAGGAGCAAGTGGAGCTGCGCGAGTCGGCCCTTGCATCGATGCGGGTGGCCTCTAGCGACCCAGCTGAGCTCCAGAAGCGTGAAGAAGCGTTGACACTGGAAGCTGCCGAACGCACCCGCGAGTACGAGCGGCTGGAGACGAGGGAGCGCTTGGTGATGCAGGTGGAGGACGACGTCGCCACACGGGAAGCTCGTGTCTTGGAAGAGGTCGGACGTCGGGTGGCGATGGCGCGCCAAGACCTAGAGCGCGAGTTCGAGGGGAGGCTGGAGTTGATCCGGGTTGAAGCTGAAGGGAGGACCGCAGCCTTGAGGGTCAAGCGGGAGGAGGCGACGCGGCTGGCCGACGCCTCCCGGGCCGACCTTGAGGTGGCGCAAGGGGAGTTAGCCGCCTCCCAGGCCGAGACGCTCCGTCTTCGCCGGCGGGTGGAGGAGGCTGAGGGCGTCGCGCGCCAGAACGTGGATGAGATACGTCAGCGGCAGGTCCTGGAGCACGTGCACGGCCCCATGCTCGCCGCGCTCCGGGAGAGAGCCAGCGCAGCCTTGGGCAACATCTGCAAGGCGGCTGTTGGCGAGCCGCACACAGCGAACTATGCTGGCAACCTTCAGTTCTTCACTGCTGTGGTGACGCAGCTGGAGGCACGGTCGGCCAGGGCCGACAGGTTGGTGGAAGAGAGGAGCCGTGCCCTGCTCGGGTGTGCCTTTTCCCGTGTCTTCAGTCATCTCCTGAACATGGATCCCCATTTCGATTTTGATGCCGTCATCGCCCCAGTTCCCCGGGCCGTCTGAGGCAACCTGGCGCCCTCGGTGGAAGACAACATGGACGCCCTTGTTAGGGCCTTCGCTTTGGACGATGACGACGTGATCGTGGCAGCTGACGAGGGCGGTGCGGTGAGCGGTCCCGACGCCGTTGGTGGCGGCGCAGCCGACGATGGCGAGTCCGGCGACGCCAGCGACGGCTCGGGAGGTGCTTCCGAGGACGCATTGGGGGATTGGTCCGACTGAGTGTGCATCGCTCCTGTCTTTTTTACCCTGCATGAATAGAACTCAGGTTTTTGACCTGATGTCCGTGAGAGCATTTTGGGAGGGGAAGCCGCTCATGTAAAGCCTGTGTTCATCGTATTGGTAGTTGTCATATTGCACGAGCGCCCGCGCCTGGTGGTTGGCTAGTTTACCTTTGTTTCGCGCAAGCCCCAAAGCAGCCTGTGGGAGGGCGTGACGTCTTGGGTGTTCTTTAGTTGAATCCGTAGGATATGAGAGTGTCGCTGGCAGGGAGCTTCACAGGCATTGAGCCTTTCCACAGGCTCCGGGCCTTTTCCCAAATGCGCCGGCTTCACAGGCATTTGCCTTCTTCACAGGCTCTGGGCCTTTTCCTGAGAGGACGATCTTCACAGGCGTTCGCCTTCTTCACAGGCTCCGGGCCTTTTCCAAAGAGGATGGTCTTCACAGGCACTCGCCTTGCTTCACAGGCTCTGGGCCTTTTCCAAACGCGATAGCTTCACAGGCACTCGCCTTGCTTCACAGGCTCTGGGCCTTTTCCAAATGCGATAGCTTCATAGGCACTCGCCTTGCTTCATAGGCTCTGGGCCTTTTCCAAATGCGGTAGCTTCACAGGCACTCGCCTTGCTTCACAGGCTCTGGGCCTTTTCCAAACGCGATAGCTTCATAGGCACTCCCCTTGCTTCATAGGCTCTGGGCCTTTTCCAAAGAGGATAACCTCCGCAGGCACCCGAAAATCCTCCCGAGAGGGAGCAACAGCGGCAGTTTGAGTTGCGCACGAGCCAGGCCTGACCCGACTCGCGAGGGGCTCGCGAGGGGAGGCAGCTGTGACGTAGCGGTAACCAAAACGCGAGAAATGGCTCGAGCGAGAATAAGCACCCCTTCCCCGAACACACGCAAATCTCAAATTCGAATCCAACTCAAATCCAGCGGGGGAAAAGATACAGCCAAAGGGAAAGGCAACGAAAGCAAACAAAAGGCCGCGTCCGGCACCTAGTCTAGTATTGGATGTCTTCTCACCAACGCGGAGCTAAGTGCTGCCACTGGGCGTGGGAGGGAGCCCCAGGGCCTGAGGCCGGCACCCCTGAGACTCCGGGGCGTGTACAGCCCCACTCATTATTATGTGAGAGTGTCACGGGGCGGCGAGCTTCACAGGCACTGGGCCTTCTTCACAGGACCTGGCCTTGCTTCATATCGCCAGATGAGGGCCCCGCCTTGCGCCACACTCTAGTGCCATCAGCAATGACCGGAACCCAGGATGCCGCCCGATGGGGTAGAGCGGTCGCCAATGGTTCCCCCGACGACCACGGGTCCTCCGCCAGGGGCAGGCCCTGAGGCACCTCCCCAGCAGAGGGCCTATCTCCTGAGAACACCTTGCTCCGAATGTCACGGTGGTGATGTCGGATCTCGGCCCCTCTCCTGCAGCCCCCTGCGCCCTCCTCCCGAGGGGTAGGAGGTTGTGGGAGCGGGGCAGCTGCCCGCTGCGGCAACCTGCACCTCCTGCGATCCATGGTTAGCGTATACCTGCTCCTGAAGAATTAGCGGTGCCCGATAATCGCTGCCTCCAGCGTGGCCAGTGGGACTGTCCCGGGGCTCCTGGAAACGTTCAGCTTCCAGTGCCTCGTCCCCCAGCTTGGGCCAAGGAGCGAGCCTTGTCCGCTCTCGTGAGGGTGTCCTTGGTCCATCATGAGGGGCACGTACTCCTCCGGCGCCGTCATCCCGAATGCCACGCCATGATGCCCCGCATGCCACGCAGTCCCGCCTGCCACACCCACTGCAGGGTGGCAGCGCGGCCGCCCACTGGAGCCGTAGGTCGCGTTGAGTCCTTCTTCTTCGCGGGCCGGGGGCGGGGGCAGCGCCGCCGCCGGTCCGGCGCTGACACCTTTGCTGGCGTCGGAGTAGCCTTGGAGCCCGCGGGCGCGCCCGGAGCCCCTGCGCGGGCCGCCCTGGGCTTGAGATGGGAGCTGGGTGGAGAAGGGGTGAGCCCCCGAGGCGACGAAGCCCATGAGCTCCGCCACTCGCTCCAGTAGCACGTCGTGGCTGCCCTCCAGCAGTCTGCACCGCAGCAGCTCTCGGGCCACCGCGAACGCGTCCCTCGAGTTCGCCTGCTCCCGGTGGGTGTACGGTGTCGTGGTCGCGGCGTGATTGGAGGCCCTTGCTGCCGACCGTGCCTGCCGCGGTGTAAGAGTTGTCGAAGTCTGTATGCGTCACCCGCGGACCGCAGCGCCCTGCGGACCGCGAGCTGCCTGGGGCACGGGTCACCCGAGGCAAGCGGTTCCGCGCGAGCGGGCCACGCAGCCCATGGGTCAGGGTTGCCCTCCTGGTCGCCGGGCATGGTGATGACGACGCGACGGGGCACGGAACGGTGGAAGACGAATTCCGGCGCACCCCTACCTGGCGCGCCAAATGTCGGATTTCGGGTTCCGGCAGACCCTTAAGGTTCGAACACTGGGGTGCACGCGGAGATTACGTCTTCTACCTCTCCGTCTCGCAAGGATCTAGACTACTGAAAGAACTGCACAAGAGACACAAGATTTATACTGGTTCGGGCCACCGTCATGGTGTAATACCCTACTCCAGTGTGTGGTGGGTGGATTGCCTCTTGGGGCTGATGATGATGAGCAATACAAAGAAGAACAGCCTCGCGAGGGTCTGTTCTTGGCCGGGGCGATGAACCGTAGGGAGAAGTTCAGCCACCCTTTTCTCTCTCTCTCTCTCACTAGCCAACCGACCAACCCCTTGCTATGTGGGTGGCTGGTCCTATTGATAGGGGCCGTGGTCCTCTTCCCAAATATTGAGTGGGAAGGGAGTCAACAATGGTGGGCTAATTTGAAGGGGGACAACAAGTATCAACTATCCTGACAAAAGCAGTCTTCGCCTGCGCAAAGCTCTGGTGATGACACCGTCTTGGGCTCCACGGTGACCTCCGTCCCGTAGTCCTCTTGGTCTTGGTCTCGTTGCACCGAAATGGAAACCTTTGCCTGATGCCTCGGTACTCCGTGGCTGCGCTTGCCCCCTTTGCACCAAAGAGGAAAGGAGGACGCTGCGCGGGCTGGCACCCGCCTGGCACCCTGAGTCGTCATGGCTTGCGTCACGGGCACCTCGCGAGGTACCCCGCCTTGATCTCTCCGCCTCCTCGCGAGCCAGCCTGATGAGGCCGTGCCTGAGGAAGGTCCGTGTCGTCCGCCCCGCGAGGCTTGGCCCCTCGCGAGGTTCTTGAGTCTTGTGTTGATGAAGATGGGCCATGCTGGGCCCCCTTTGAGCCACGCCGCAGGCTGCAGGCAGGCAAGTCTGGGGACCCCCGTTCCCAGAACGCCGACAGAGCTAGATCATGCCCCTTGAGATAGTGCGGCGTGCTTGGCCGTGGCTAGAGCCCGTCGAAGATCAAGTCTCCGCAGATGTCAGCCGTGTAGTTTAAGCTTCCATACCTGACTTGATGGCCAGGGGCGTAGCTTTCGATCTGCTCCAGGTGGCCGAGCGAATTGGCCCGCAGAGCGAAGCCGCCGAAGACGAAGATTTGTCCGGGGAGCAAAGTCTCACCCTGGACCGCATCGTTGTTGATGATCAAAGGGGCCATCGGGCCTAAAGGCGACGACACAGAGGAACTCTCAATGAAAGCACCAATGTCGGTGTCAAAACCGGCGGATCTCGGGTAGGGGGTCCCGAACTGTGCGTCTAGGCCGGATGGTAACAGGAGACAAGGGACACGATGTTTTTTACCCAGGTTCGGGCCCTCTCGATGGAGGTAATACCCTACTCTTGCTTGATTAATATTGATGATATGGATAGTACAAGAGTAGATCTACCACGAGATCAAGGAGGCTAAACCCTAGAAGCTAGCCTATGGTATGATTGTTGTATATGGAGTTGATTGCCTACGGACTACAACCCTCCGGTTTATATAGACACCAGATAGGGTTAGGGTTACATAGAGTCGGTTACAATGGTAGGAGATCTTGAATATCCGCATCGCCAAGCTTGCCTTCCACGCCAAGGAAAGTCCCATCCGGACACGGGACGAAGTCTTCAATCTTGTATCTTCATAGTCCAGGAGTCCGGCTACCCGAACACCCCCTAATACAGGACTCCCTCAGTGACCAATGTCTTCAGCAGCGGTGGGATCAGCTGCTGGAATGTCTTCAGCTTCATAAGCCTCTGTGGAAGCAGGCTCATGGACAGTCAGTTGGTGCTCTTGATGTTCAGCGTCAGGGTGAACCATGGAGATGGGTTCAACAATTAAGGGCTCTATGGGAGCAGCCCGTTCCTTCTTGGTCTTCTGCTTCTTCTTGGAGGGAGCAGCATCAGAGGCTTCAGGATATTTTCTCTTTCTGCCTTCAGCCTCAGCAGTCCTCGTCTTCTTCAGTTCTGAAGCGGTAGACCTGGCTTTTGGCTTTGAGCCAGTCATGCTGGTTGGCAAGACAATGGGATCTGCTTCCTGCCTTGGTGCGTCGGGTTCGACCACAGTGGGTTTCTTCTTATTTTTAGCAGCCATCCTGGGATCAATGCCCGAACGCCCAAGGGCCTTGCGCTTCTCAGCCTCATTGTAGCCTTGCACAAACTTCTCAGCCAGGCTCTTCATGCGCTCACGAGAACCATGAGCTTCTGCACGTTTCTTGAGAAAGGCTTCCTTGGGCTCGTGCAGCATAATCTTGAAGTTCTTCACCTCTTGCACACTGAGCTTGGCCATATGCTTCTTGAAATGAGTTTTCTCAAAGTCAATCTTCTGCTTCAGTTCAACAATGCGCTGGGCGACAACTAACTCTGAAGCAATGGCGCAATAGAAGGCAACACTGACGCCAATTGGAAGTTGCAGATCTTCGAAGCTGAGGTTGGGCGTGTCAAACCACTCATCAATGAAGTTGTGGATTATTGCTACATCAAAGAGAGGCAGATCATTGAAGATTTCTGCTTCTTCTTTGCTCTTGATCAGTTGCTCAAGAGCATCATCTGCCAGATTTTCATCACTGGACAGATCAATGGCATCATTGCGCAGAATGGCAGCAGCAGTCACTTCTTGGCTGGTGTGTGGCAGAGGCATCTTGACTCTCTGGGGCTTGGAGATGCGTGATAGATCTTTAGACTACACACTGTCTTCAGGAGGTGTAGTAGCTAGTGGCTTCGCCCGTGAAATTTTCGGTGGAGCAGCTGATTTTGAAGCCTTAGCCTTCTTTGGCTTCTGCGGCTTTGGAGCAGGGGCTGGGGCTTCATCAGTGTCAGCATCATCATCAGAATGATCCACTTTGGCACCTAGAACAGAAATGTGAGTAATAAGGCCATCCAGGTTGTAGAACGGACCGATGACATTGGGTTCTGCATCACGTGTGCCGTCAGCACGGGGAGCAGAGGGACCAAGGTTGAAGTCTAGTCCCAAAGACTTCTTGTTCTGCTTCGCTGAGTTCTTGGCAAACTGGAAGTTTCGCTTGAACAGATTGTCGTCACGACACCATAGTAGTGACGATGGGTGTGCATCTGCAGGCTGTGGTCCACGGACCATGCAGGGATAGAAGCCTTGTTCAATGGTGTCATCTCTAGACTTGGGTTGAAGATTTTTGTATAGGATGTCTCCCCAAGGTCGCTTGATGGCATTTTTCTTAGCATATTCCTGGGTCACAAACCGGTATTTGAACCATTGTCCTGCCCAATATCTTCGAATCCATTAGATTCGGGTCTTGCGCTGATTGTAATCCTCTTCAGGATCTGTCTTGTAAAGCTCTGAGAGGTCATCAGGCAAATCTCTTGATGTTCCCCCACGACGTTGTCTGCCTCCCTTCCTTGCAGATTTCTCTGTAGCCATGAACTTTAAACTGAATGGCTTCAACATGTTCAAAGGCTTCAGAGGCTTTCGCTTGCTGGACAAACAGGAACTGGCTTCGGGAGAATTTATATGATGCTGTAAGAATTCTGCAAATGAATGCAGACTATGAGAACCAAGGGATTCTCCCACGGACATGTACCTGTGACAGCATTAAGGTGCGAGGGAAGGGGAAGAGGTCATATGCATTCTTAGAAGAATTTGAAGATAAATCAGTTTAGAAGACATTGACCTCATCGTGCAAAGACATTCACTCATAGATAAGGAGTTGGTTCCAGATTTGTACGAATCCAGAGATTAGTACAAGTGAGGAATCTAACTACTTTGTGAAGTACAAGTGAACATACTAGGCATAATATGAGATGCAGTATGAAGTGGATCCAACATGTGTGAACAGAAACTACTTGTGGTAGAAAGTGAATCTATAGGATCAAAGGGGTCATAAAAAGGAAGTTTTATTTACCACACAAGGAACTGCTAGACGGAGTGGAAGAGGAGGCCGAGCAGTTCGATCGTCCGTGCCCGAACTTGGCGACGGAGGACACCTACGGCGACGGCGAAGAGGACGATGTCCGCGGTCGGCGTGAAGACGGCGTCGTAGAGGTTGCGGCAGCAAAGCGCTTCGTCGCCATCGTCGTCGAGGGCTAGCGGTGGCGCTAGGGTTCGTGCGAGAGTGGAAGAAGAGATAATGACTGTGGTGAGGCGTGTATTTATAGGGACCGGGGCGGCTCAGTGTTATTACACAGGTGCCCCTGGTGATTCACATCTGAGGAACACGTGGTCATCATGCAACATATCGGAGGTTGTTCCATGTCCCACGCACGCCTGGATTGTCGGGTGGTCGTTCCCACTTCTCCGGGTTTCAGGTGAAGGAATGAGCATTGAAAACGGACTTAATGTTTGTCTCTGTATCTTCTGCTGACAAGGACGCAGAGAAGACATTCGATAGTTTCAATAGAATGCATATGATTTGGAGAGATAGAGTTTGAGATAGAAAACATAGAGAGGTTAGGGTCCGATCACAATCACTTAGTTCAAAATATTCAACAAGAAGACATAGCTATAAGTGAATGTTGTAGAGGACAGAACAATATATAATCAACGTAGTGAAGATAATCATGCTGGCATGTTGAAATTGAAGCCAAACCAAATGTTAAGACATAGCAAATGTAATGCCATGGGTAAAACACTTCAAACAGAAGAATTTGGTGGTGGCGTTACCCACCGTATAGGAAGTATTAGACCCAGAAACGGCGCACAATTATCGTGGCGCTCCGAAGTCAAATTTCACATTAATGTATTCACACTTAGAATGTATGTCTTCATTGATTGAAGATATACTTTACTTCGTGTGTTGCACATCTAAGTCATCAATATGCATAAGTGTTAGGATGTGTGCCTGATCACAGGACATTTGAGGATTCCAAGATATTTAGCTCACACCGTAACTTGCAAAATCTCTTCTCATCCAAGGGCTTGGTGAAGATATCTGCCAATTGCTCTTCTGTGTTGACGTGTATGATATCAATATCTTCCTTCACAACATGATCTCTGAGAAAGTGATGACGAATTTCAATGTGCTTTGTCTTCGAGTGCTGAACTGGGTTGTTGGGAATCTTGATGGCTCTTTCGTTGTCGCAGTAGAGTGGCACTTGCTTCAGATGAATGCCATAGTCTTTGAGTGTTTGCTTCATCCACAGAAGCTGAGTGCAGCAAGATCCAGCAGCAATGTATTCAGATTCTGCAGTGGAGAGAGATACACAGTTCGGCTTCTTTGAAGACCAACATACAAGTGATCGTCCCAGAAAATGACATGTGCCTGATGTAGACTTGCGATCCACCTTGTCACCAGCATAATCAGCATCCGAGAATCCAACCAGATCAAACTCTGAGCCCTTTGGATACCATAATCCTAGAGTCGGGGTGTAAGCCAAATATCGAAGAATTCGCTTCACAGCTAAGTGATGCGATTCCTTTGGTGCCGCTTGGAATAGAGCACACATGCAAACACTAAGCATAATATCTGGCCTAGATGCACATAGATAAAGTAAAGAACCAATCATGGAGCGGTATACCTTTTGATCGAACTCTTTACCATTGTCGTCGGGACCCAGATGATGTTTTGCTGGCATTGGCATCGTGAAGCCTTTGCAGTCTTGCATACCGAGCTTCTTCAGGCAATCTTTGAGATACTTTTCTTGAGATATAAAGATGTCGTTGCGTTGCTGTCGTATTAGAAGACCAAGGAAGAACTTCAGCTCTCCCATCATGGACATCTGATATTGCTCTTGCATCATATATCCAAACTCTTCACTGTATTTCTGATTGGTGCAGCCGAAGATAATGTCATCCACATATATTTGGCACACAAATAGTTCACCATCATATGTCTTCGTGAAGAGAGTGGTGTCGAGGGAACCAGGTTTGAAGCCTTTGCTCTTCAGGAAGTATTTGAGTGTGTCATACCAAGCCCGAGGGGCTTGTTTGAGGCCATACAGTGCCTTGTTGAGCTTGTATACCATGTCAGGATGTTTTGGATCTTCAAACCCAGGCGGTTGTGCAACATATACTTCTTCTTCAATCTTGCCATTGAGAAATGCGTTCTTCACATCCATTTGATATAGAAGTATGTTATGATGGTTTGCATAGGCCAGCAGTATGCGTATGGCTTCAAGTCGAGCCACAGGAGCAAATGTTTCATCGAAGTCAATCCCTTCGACTTGAGTATATCCTTGAGCAACGAGACGAGCTTTGTTTCTGACAACTTGACCCTGCTCATCTTGCTTGTTGCGGTATATCCATTTGGTGCCTATTATATTGTGCTTCCGAGGATCAGGACGCTTAACCAGTTCCCATACATTATTCAGCTCAAACTGTTGAAGCTCTTCTTGCATAGCTTGAATCCATTCAGGTTCCAAGAAGGCTTCTTCGACTTTCTTGGGTTCTATTATTGAGACGAATGCGAAGTGCCCACAGAAATTTGCTAGCTGTGTTGCCCTTGAACGAGTGAGCGGACCAGGTGCATTGATGCTATCAATTATTATCTCAATCTGCACTTCATTGGCAACACGAGGATGTATAGGGCGAAGATTTTGCTCTTGCTGATCATTGTCATTGTTAGAGGGATTGTCTTCAGGCTGAGCATTGTCTTCAGGTTGATCAGGTGCGGAGATGATAAGTTCCTCTTCAGGTTGAGCTTCAGAGGGTATGATTTCTCCAGTTCCCATAAGTTTGATTGATTCACTGGATGGAACTTCATCTAGCACATTTGGCAGGTGCTCTCTTTGTGAGCCGTTAGTCTCATCAAACCGCACATCCACTGTTTCAACCAATTTATAATGAAAGAGATTGAAGACTCTGTAGGAGTGCGAATCTTTTCCATATCCAAGCATAAAACCCTCATGTGCTTTTGGTGCAAATTTTGAAGTGTGATGTGGATCCTTGATCCAGCACCTGGCGCCAAATACTCTGAAGTAACTGACATTTGGCTTCTTGCCAGTAAGGAGCTCATAAGATGTTTTGTTCAGAAGCTTGTGCAGATAAACACGGTTGATTGTATGGCATGCAGTATCAATGGCTTCAGGCCAGAATTTTCTTGGAGTCTTGTATTCATCAAGCATTGTTCGGGCCATCTCAATGAGTGTTCTGTTCTTGCGTTCGACGACGCCATTCTGCTGTGGCGTGTACGGAGCTGAGAACTCATGTGTGATGCCCAAAGTATCAAGATATGTATCAATGCCAGTGTTCTTGAATTCAGTGCCATTGTCACTTCTGATGTGCTTTATCTTCGCGCCATAGTTGTTCACTGCTCGATTGGCGAAGCGTCTGAAGACATCCTGCACATCAGTATTGTAGAGGATTATATGCACCCAAGTATATCTAGAATAATAATCAACAATGACAAAGCCATAGAGACAAGCACTAGTAGTAAGAGTTGAGTAATGAGTGGGACCGAAAAGATCCATGTGGAGCAGTTCGAAGGGTCGAGTCGTTGTCATGATTGTCTTCGAGGGATGCTTGGCCCTCGTCATCTTTCCTTCTTCACAGGCACCGCATAAGTGATCTTTCTTGAACTTGACGCCCTCGATGCCTATGACATGCTTCTTCTTTGCAAGGGTGTGGAGGTTCCTCATGCCAGCATGCCCTAGCCTCCGATGCCAGAGCCAGCATTCTGAAGCTTTTGCTAGAAGACATACGGCAAGCTGTGCTCCTACTGAGAAATCTACCACGTACAAATCATCTTTCCGATACCCTTCAAACACTAGAGACTTGTCAGATTTCATTAGAACAAGGCAACGATATTTTCGAAACATCACAATCATGTTTAAATCGCAAAGCATTGAGACAGACATTAAGTTGAAGCCAAGGGATTCAACAAGCATGACTTTATCCATGTGTTGATCCTTTGAGATTGCAACTCTACCTAGACCCAATACCTTGCTTTTACCAGTGTCAGCAAATGTGATGTGACTTTTGTCAGATGGACGTAAAGTTGAGTCCATGAGAAGACTTCGCTTGCCAGTCATGTGATTGGTACACCCACTATCAATAATCCATTCTGAAGCTGCTGGTGTCGTACCCTATAGTGCAGTTAGGGGGATAGGCTTCACGAAGAGAATTGTGAAGCAAAAACATTTGACGAACCAGTGGATTATTAAAGCTTAGATCGAGATTAGGATTCATAGGGCAAGTTGCAAGCGATTCAGGAACAAAGTGCATAATAAGACCATTTGGGCATTTGATCTTGCGCCCTACAAGATGTTTAAGGTCCCCAGCAATAGTGTCAGAAGATTTTGGTTTTCGGCTGGAGACCTTTCCTTGTAAAAGAGAGTTAAGCTTTCTTAGCCACCCACATCTTTAGGGGTGGCTTCGAAGCAATGAGTCTAAGTGCAGCATCTGAGAACTTTGGCTTTGAAGCCCAAGCAAAAGTCTTGCAGGTGGACAATAGTACTCATAAGAATAAGCAGAATAGTTCTTGGTCTTATGAACATGGCGGTTTGATGAAACCCGCTCATATTCACAGGCCTGAGTATGGTCTCCCTGCAAAACATTTGCGTTAGTGCGACTCAGGTGAGTCCTCTGTCTGTATGAAGCCTTTGGACCGTGTGAAGCCTGTGGTCTTGGGTTTGTCTTCTTCACCTGTGGTGTCATGATGACATTCACAGGAAGATTCTCCAAACACCTTTTGGGCACCCAGATCTTCTTCATAGTCAGTCCATTCCTGCAGTTAGTACCAATATACCTGGCAAACACTTCACCATTCTGATTCTTAAACAGTTTATAGTTTGCATCAAAGGATTCATCAATAACAATGGGGTTAGCACAAGTGAAGCCAGATAGAGTGGATGGATCTGCTGAAGGTTCCTTTGCAGCAACCCATGTGGTTTTGGGGTACTGCTCAGGTTTCTAGTAAGAGCCATCAGCATTCATTTTCCTTACGAACCCAACACCCTCTTTCCTAGGGTTTCGGTTCAGGATCTGCCTTTTGAGGACATCACATAGTGTCTGATGCCCTTTGAGACTTTTGTACATCCCTGCTTCAAGCAATGTCTTCAACCTAGGATTCTCATCAGCAATAGCAGTGGTATCCTCAGCAGAGGGGTTAGTTCCCACATCAGCAATAGCAGTGGTATTCTCGTCACTAGATGTTTGATAGTGAGTAGTGCATGTGTTTACCTTGGCACCGCGTGCCATGAAGCAGTAGGTAGGGGCGGAGTAGTCCTTGTCATTTGCATCGGTGTCGGTGACAGAGTCATTGTCTTTAGTGTTGAAGATGGACTTGGCAACGTATGCTGTAGCCAGACTCGCAACGCCAGAATCGGACTCCTCCTCAGACTCCACCTCCGCCTCCTCAGAAGCGGACTCCTCCTCTGAATCCATTTCCTTGCCAACAAACGCACTTGCCTTGCCAGATGAGCTCTTTTTGCGTGATGAAGACTTTGTGGAAGACTTGGAAGAAGACATTGAGTATTTCTTCTTCCTCTTGTCGTCAGAGTCATATTACTTGCTCTTCTTCTTATTGTTGTTCTCATTGTACCACTGCGGACACTCAGAGATGTAGTGGCCAGGTTTCTTGCACTTGTGGCATGTTTTCTTCTTGTAGTCATGAGCAGAAGCTTCGTCATTCCTTGAGCTTGATCGTGAAGACTTTCTGAAGCCTTTCTTCTTGGTGAATTTTTGGAACTTCTTCACAAGCATAGCAAGCTCCTTTCTAATGTCTTCAGGATCATCAGAACTACTGTCAGATTCTTCTTTAGATGAGGAGACAGCTTTTGCCTTTAAGGCACGAGTTCGCCCATAGTTGGGACCGTAGATATCTCTTTTCTCAGAAAGCTGAAACTCGTGTGTGTTGAGCCTCTCAAGTATGTCAGACGGATCGAGTGTCTTGAAATCAGGACGTTCTTGAATCATCAGGGCTAGGGTGTCAAACGAACTGTCAAGTGATCTCAGGATCGTCTTGACGACTTCATGCTTGGTGATCTTAGTAGCACCGAGGGCTTGAAGCTCATTTGTGATGTCAGTGAGTCGATCAAACGTGAGCTGGACATTCTCATTGTCATTTCTCTTGAAGCGGTTGAAGAGGTTGCGAAGGACACTGATTCTCTGATCTCTCTGGGTTGAGACGCCTTCATTGACCTTGGAGAGCCAGTCCCAGACTAGCTTAGATGTTTCCAAAGCACTCACGCGGCCATACTGTCCTTTGGTCAGATGACCACAGATGATATTCTTGGCAGTAGAGTCCAGTTGAACGAACTTCTTGACATCAGCAGTAGTGACACCTTCTCCAGCCTTGGGAACGCCGTTCTTGATGACATACCATAGGTCGACGTCAATGGCTTCAAGATGCATGCGCATCTTATTCTTCCAGTAGGGATATTCAGTTCCATCGAAGACGGGGCACGCAGCGGAGACTTTAATTATCCCTGTAGTCGACATAGCTAAAACTCCATGTGGTTAAACCGAATCACACAGAACAAGGGAGTACCTTGCTCTGATACCAATTGAAAGTGCATTATATCAACTAGAGGGGGGTGAATAGGCGAGTTTTATGAGAATCTTCAAAACATGGAAGTATTGAAGACAAATGATAGAAATAAACCTATTACCATGCAGTGGAAGGTAGACTACACTAGGCTAACCATAGTCAAGTATTCAGTGAAGTGAAAGCACAATGACTAATAGCAGCAAGGTAGTAAGGATCAGGTAGGAATATATTATGAAGCCAATCAGAACAAGCAGTCACTCAGTGAAGACAAAAGATAATGCAATCATACAATGACTTCAAAAGGACCAACAGTAAGTAAAGGGAAGGGAAGGATGAAACCAGTGACTCGTTGAAAACAATGATTTGTTGGACCAGTTCCAGTTGCTGTGACAACTGTACGTCTGGTTAGGGCGGCTAGGTATTTAAACCTGAGGACACACAGTCCCGGACACCCAGTCCTGAACACGCAGCTCAGGACACCCAGTCCTCGCCGTATTCCCCTTGAGCTAAGGTCACACAGACCTCGCCCAATCACTCTGGTAAGTCTTCAAGGTAGACTCCCAAACCTTCACAGACTTCGTTCACCGGCGATCCACAATGACTCTTGGACGCCCAGTACGTGACGCCTAACTGGCTGGAGGATTCACAGTCCTCAAGTGTAATAAGTCTTCAGATCACACAGACAGGAAGACTTAAGTGATGCCTAACACTCTTTGGCTCTGGGTGTTTAGGGCTTTATCCTCGCAAGGAATTCTCTCTCAAAGGCTTCGAGGTGGGTTGCTCTCAAACGACAAAAGCCGTACTCTAACTCTGAGCAGCCAACCATTTATGGTTGTAGGGGGTGGGCTATTTATAGCCACTAGGCAACCCGACCTGATTTGTCCGAAATGACCCTGGGTCACTAAGGAATTGACACGTGTTCCAACGGTCGGATTTCAAACACACACGACAACTTTACTTGGGCTACAAGCAAAGCTGACTTGTCCGACTCTGGACAAGATTCGCTCTCATAGTCTTCACTCGAAGACATGGGTTTTGTTTAAGCATCACTTCAGTCATTCTGACTGGTTCTCTTGGACCCCACTTAACAGTACGGTGGTTCCTATGACTCAACAAAGAAGAAAAATAACTATGAAAGATCTAAATCTTCACGCTCCATAGTCTTCATGCGATGTATTCTCTTGTCATAGTCTTCAATGTGAATGTCTTCACATACCACCTTTGACATCAATGTCCTCTTACATTTTTAGGGGTCATCTCTGGTAGGAAAACCGAATCAATGAGGGACTTCTACCTGTGTTATCCTGCAATTCTAACAAACACATTAGTCCCTCAACTAGGTTTGTCGTCAATACTCCAAAACCAACTAGGGCTGGCACTAGATGCACTTACAAGGCTGACTTGTGGGCCTACTAAGTTGACGGGGACGGAGGGCTTTGTCAACTTAGTCAATATGAACGATTCTAGCTCCAATGACCGTACGATGTCCATCCAACGGTCGTAGTGCTTCTTCAACCTCTGGTCTTCTTGCTCCAGCTGCCCAAAGCAGCACCGGTCGTGCCGCCTGCTCCTGCCTCCCATGGTCGGCTATGCTGCCGCGGAGGCCTCACCGCCCCCTACTATTCCCACCGCTGGCCAGGCCCTGTGGCGACGGCAGCCTCACACCGCAACTGAACGAGTGAACCCTCATACTCCTCTCCGCGTGGGCATCCACTGCCGCGTCTTCACCGGCTCCGCGCCGTCCCCTTCCTATTCCTCATCGTCGTCCACCGCCCTGGTGCTCTCGGCGCGGCGTGGTCAACGTGGTCAAGGAATGACTTCCATTGGACGTGGACTGTACGTGGAGAGGCTGACAGCTGGGTCCATGGTGGCAGCAAGGAAGTGCCTCCTTATTATGCGGAAAATAATGATTCCTCAACCTGGCAGCAAGGAAGTGCCACCGTATTTCGCGAAAAAAACGTTTCCCCCTGACTGCTGGGACCCACCAGCTACACCTTCACACGCAAGGAAGTGCGTCCGAGCAAAAAAATGATTCGCCCCCTGACTGCTGGGACCCACCAGCTACATCTTCACATGCAAGGAAGTGCGTCTGGGCAAAAAAACAAAAAGATTCGCCCCCCTGACTGTTGGGACCCACCAGCTACATCTTTGCAGGCAAGGAAGTGCCTGACAGTCGGGACCCACCTGGTCGAAGCGTACGTAGCGTTGTCATTCTGACCGCGAACGTGTATGTACATTGATAACCCACAAGTATAGGGGATCGCAATAGTTTTCGATAAGTAAGAGTGTCGAACCCAACGAGGAGCTAAAGGTAGAACAAATATAACCTCAAGTTCTATCGACCACCGATACAACTCTACGCACGCTTGACGTTCGCTTTACCTAGAACAAGTATGAAACTAGTAGTACTTTGTAGGTGTTGTTGGATAGGTATGCAAGATAATAAAGAGAAGGTAAATAAAAAGTAGGGGCTGTTTAGATAAATACACAACTAAGTTAGGTTTAGTAGAGAGTTTGTTGTTACGAGAAAGTTATTTGTCCCTAGGCAATCGATAACTAGACCGGTAATCATTATTACAATTTTATTTGAGGGAGAGGCATAAGCTAACATACTTTCTCTACTTGGATCATATGCACTTATGATTGGAACTCTAGCAAGCATCCGCAACTACTAAATATTCATTAAGGTAAAACCCAACCATAGCATTAAAGCATCAAGTCCCCTTTATCCCATACGCAAACAACCTACTTACTCGGGTATGTGCTTCTATTCACTCACGCCACCCACCATAAGCAAATCATAAACATATTGCAACACCCTACAGCGGGAATCCATCACGCTTGTGCGACACGGAGAGCACCATAGGGCAGCATCAATAATAAAACATGCAACTCAAACCAATCTTGATCATCAAATAGCCATTAGGACAAAACGGATCTACTCAAACATCATAGGATAGCCATACATCATAGGTAAATAATATATAGCGTTGAGCACCATGTTTAAGTAGAGATTACAGCGGGTAAGAGAGAGGTTACACCTCTGCATAGAGGGGGGAAGAGTTGGTGGTGAAGGCGGTGAAGTTGTTGGTGAAGATGACGGTGATGATGATGGCCCCCGACGGCACTCCTGCGCCATCGGAAGCAAGGGGGAGAGGCCCCCCCCCTTCTTCTTCTTCTTCTTATTATTCCTTGACCTCCTACCTAGGTGGGAGAAGGGTTTCCCCTCTGGTCCTTGGCCTCCATGGCGTGGGAGGGGCCAGAGCCCCTCCGAGATTGGATCTGTCTCTCTGTCTCTCTCTGTTTCTGCGTTCTCCCCTGGCTCTATTTCACCGTTTCGTGTATATATGGAGATCCATAACTCCGATTGGCCTGAAACCTTCACCATGATTTTTTCCGAAAATTAGCTTTCTTGCAGCAAAAGAAGAGCGTCAACCGCCTTACGGGTGGCTCATGAGGGTAGGGGGCACGCCCCCCTGCCTCGTGACCACCTCGGGCACCGTCTCGCGTGGATTTTTCTTCCAGAATTTTCCAAATATTCCAAAAAGTATCTCCGTCCGTTTTTATCCCGTTTGGACTCCGTTGATATGGATATTCTGCGAAACCAAAAACATGCAACAGACAGGAACTGGCACTGGGCACTGGGTCAATATGTTAGTCCCAAAAATAGTATAAAAAGTTGCCAAAAGTATATGAAAGTTGTAGAATATTGGCATGGAACAATAAAAAATTATAGATACAACGGAGACGTATCAACATCCCCAAGCTTAATTCCTGCTCGTCCTCGAGTAGGTAAATGATAAAAAATTGATGTGGAATGCTACCTAGCATAATCTTGATCACATATCTACTCATGGCATGAATATTAAGATACGAGTGATTCAATGCAATAATCTATCATTTGACATAAAAACAATAATACTTCAAGCCTACTAATAAAGCAATCATGTCTTTTCAAAATAACATGGCCAAAGAAAGTTATCCCTACAAAATCATATAGTCTGGCTATGCTACATTTTCACCACACAAAATACTCACATCATGCACAATCCCGATGACAAGACAAGCAATTGTTTCATACTTTTTAACGCGCTTCAGCATTTTCAACCTTCACACAATACATGAGCGTGAGCCATGGACATAGCACTATAAGTGGAATAGAATGGTGGTTGTGGAGAAGACAAAAAGGAGAAGATAGTCTCACATCAACTAGGCGTATCAACGGGCTATGGAGATGCCCATCAATAGATATCAATGTGAGTGAGTAGGGATTGCCATGCAACAGATGCACTAAATCTATAAGTGTATGAAAGCTCAAACTGAAACAAAGTGGGTGTGCATCCAACTTGCTTGCTGTAACGCCCACGATGCAGCTATATCTCCCACGTGTCAAAGCACGACTTAGAGGCATAACCGCACTGTAAGCAATGTCACAAGTGGGGTAACCTTCACACAACCCATGTACTGAATAAGGAAAGCGATACATAGTTGGCTTACAATCGCCACATCACACAATGCATAAATAACATTACATTCATCCAGATACAATCAAGGTCCGACTACGGAACCAAAATAAAGATAACCCCAAATGCATAATGTCCCCGATCGACCCAACTGGGCTCCACTACTGATCGTCTGGAAAGGAAACGTAGTATCATCATGAGTCCTCATCGAACTCCCACTTGAGCTCAGTCGAATCTCCTGGAGCGGTATCATCGGTCCCTGCATCTGGTTTTGGAAGTAATATGTGAGTCACGGGGACTCAGCAATCTCCCACCCTCGCGATCAAGACTATTTAAGCTTATAGGAAGGGTAAAAGGTATGAGGTGGGCTGCAGCAAGCACTAGCACATATGGTTGCTAACATACGCAAATGAGAGTGAGAAGAGAAGGCAAAGGCACGGTCGAGAAACTATGATCAAGAAGTGATCCTAGAACAACCTACGTTCAAGCATAACACGAGATCGTGTTCTCTTCCCGGACTCCGCCGAAAAGAGACCATCATGGCCACACACACTCTGTTGATTCATTTTAATTAAGTTAAGTTTTAGGTTTTCTACAACCGGACATTAACAAATTCCCATCTTCCCATAACCGCGGGCACGGCTTTCGAATGTTCGAATCCCTGTAGGGGTGTCCCAACTTAGCCCATCACAAGCTCTCACGGTCAATGAAGGATATTCCTTCTCCCAAGACAATCCGATCAGACTTGGAATCCCGGTTACAAGACATCTCGACAATGGTAAAACTAAACCAGCAAAGCCACCCGAATGTGCCGACAAATCCCGATAGGAGCTGCACATATCTCGTTCTCAGGGCACACTGCATTGTCCAAACTTCCGGTAGGCCAGCCTAGAGTTGCCCCTGGTGGCCACCGGCGGCTGACAAGTTGGACCAACACTCAGAGGAGCACTGGCCCGAGGGTTTACAATAAAGATGACCCTTGAGTCCGCGGAACCCAAGGGAAAAGAGGCTAGGTGGCGAATGGTAAAACCAAGGTTAGGCTTTGCTGGAGGAGTTTTATTCAAGGCGAACTGTCAAGGGGTTCCCATTATAACCCAACCGTGTAAGGAACGCAAAATCAAGGAACATAACACCGGTATGACGGAAACTAGGGTGGCAAGACTGGAACAAAACACCAGGCATAAGGCCGAGCCTTCTACCCTTTACCAAGTGTATAGATGCATTAAAATAGATAAGATATAATAGTGATATCCCAACAATAAACATGTTCCAACAAGGAACAAACTCCAATCTTCACCTGCAACTAGCAATGCTATAAGAGGAGTTGAGCAAAGCGGTAACATAGCCAAACAACGGTTTGCTAGGACAAGGTGGGTTAGAGGTTTGACATTGCAATATGGGAGGCACGATAAGCAAGTGGTAGGTATCGTAGCATAGGCATAGCAATAGAGCGAGCATCTAGCAAGCAAAGATAGAAGTGATTTCGAGGGTATGGCCATCTTGCCTGCAAAGTTCTCCGAGTTGACGTTAGCTTGATCCTCGTAAGCATACTCAACGGGTTCCTCGATCATGTACTCGTCTCCCGGCTTTACCCAAACAAGAACACAAGCAAAGGGAGACACAATCAACCACGTGCAATGCCCAAGCAACATGATGCAAAACATGGCATGACATGCGGGATGCGATATGCGATGCATATGCATGTTTCGGAAAGGAAAGATTGAACCTGGCCTCAACTTGGAAAGCCAAGAGTGCCACTGGAAGGATGAGTTGGTTTCGGTCGAAATCGATATAAAGATCACAGGAAACGGATGCACAGTTTGCAAATGACAAGCGAAACAAATATGGCACCGATCTGCGATTAACAGCACGAGGCCATCTAAATGCATCAAGAACAACAAGCTACTGCACTCTAACATAGCAACAAATCACATGGCAGTGATCCACTCAAGATTCTTGACAAAAGATGAACACTGAGCTACGGCTAATTCACACAATAGCAGGTTCAAACAAGCATGGCAAAAGAGCAAAAGATATCAGGTTACAGACTTTGTGAAAATAACATGTCAGGAATTTAACATCAGGAAGCAATGTTTAGAGCACGATACCAACATGCTACAGGAACATATCATGGCAAAGCAAGGCATGGCATGAAACTACACAAAGCATACAACAAAAGTCCCTTACTGACCATAAGCCAAAAGGGATCATAAAATACAATGGCAACCATGTGAACATAGCAAGTTTCGTTAACAGATTTAGACTTAGTAGAAAACTGGAACATGGCAAAACAGATTCACGTAGGCATGTTCACCAGCTCGATGCACTCACCACAAGGCATTGCATGACAAACTAAGCATACACCCAGCAAGTAGGCATGGCATAGAAGCTAAACATGGCAAGAACAACCTCACAGCATGCATCGATCAACTACAACAACCTAGGCAAAAATGCTTAACACGTAAACATTCTGCCAGGAACATTTTATAGCAAAAGTAGAGCTCGATTGAGTCAAGCTAGGGTGCTCCATAATTGCAAAGAAAGACATGGATGGATAGAGCATAACAATATCTCCAAAACATCCTTACTGATCATGCTCAAAAGAGGCATGGATCACTCTGTAGCAACATGAATACATTGGCATAAAAATATAATCAGGGAAAAGACTTGGAAGATTTCTAAGTCCCTGAAATCAGCAACATTACGAGAGCTACTTTGCATGCTTGTGCTAGTCACCACAGAGATCACAAAAATACATGGCATACACCCCTATAAAGATGGCATGGCATACTTCAAAACACATGTAGGGTTCAAGTTCATAGGAGGTACACATTAATCCTGGCAAAAATAACAAATGTCCAATTACTGATAAGAATCTGAAACTAACATTGCATAGCAATCTTGCAACAACATTTAGGGCATCAAGATGAGCTCAAATGAACATGGTGCAAAGGAATGAAATGAAGTGCTGTCGAGACGAACAATTTGATATGCCACACGCCCAAAACGGAGCCACGGATGCAGAGTTATGATGCGATGAAGAATGCAAAAAATACTAGAACTAGGGCAAAAAGTCAACTGGCTAGGGTTTTCCAGATCTGGATCGCGCGCAATTCGAGGATGGCCGGGGCTTCGCCGGAGACGGGGCAACGGCGGCCGGAGTCGTTGACGCGGTGGCCGGACTTGGGGATGGCCGGATCCGGCCGGGAGGTCGAGGAAGGAGAGGTCGGCAAGGCGATGTGGTGGTGGGGCGGCGAGGTGCGTGCGGAGGCCGCCGCCGACGAGGCGGAGCAGGGCGGCGCGGGGCGGCGGTCGCCGACACCGGCGAGGAGGAGGCAGGCGGCGCGGCGAGGGAGGAAGGCGCGGGCGGCGCGCTATTCGGAGGGCCGGACGCGGGCTCGAAGGGCCCAAGCAACATGATGCAAAACATGGCATGACATGATGCGATATGCGATGCATATGCATGTTTCGGAAAGGAAATATTGAACCTGGCCTCAACTTGGAAAACCAGGAGTGCCACTGGAAAGATGAGTTGATTTCGGTCGAAATCGATATAAAGATCACCGGAAACGGATGCACGGTTTGCAAATGACAAGCGAAACAAATATGGCACCCATCTGCAATTAACAGCACGAGGCCATCTAAATGCATCAAGAACAACAAGCTACTGCACTCTAACATAGCAACAAATCACATGGCAGTGATCCACTCAAGGCGCTTGACAAAAGATGAACACTGAGCTACGGCTAATTCACACAATAGTAGGTTCAAACAAGCATGGCAAAAGAGCAAAATATATCAGGTTACAGACTGTGAAAATAACATGTCAGGAATTTAACATCAGGAAGCAATGTTTAGAGCACGATAACAACATGCTACGGGAACATATCATGGAAAAGCAAGGCATGGCATGAAACTACACAAAGCATACAACAAAAGTCCCTTACTGACCATAAGCCAAAAGGGATCATAAAATAAAATGGAAACCATGTGAACATAGCAAGTTCCGTTAGCAGATTCAGACTTAGCAGAAAACTGGAACATGGTAAAACAGATTCACGTAGGCATGTTTACGAGCTCTATGCACTCACCACAAGGCATTGCATGACAAACTAAGCATACACCCAGCAAGTAGGCATGGCATAGAACCTAAACATGGCAAGAACAACCTCATAGCATGCATGGATCAACTACAACAACCTCGGCAAAAATGCTTAACACGTAAACATTCTGCCAGGAACATATTATAGCAAAAGTAGAGCTCGACAGAGTCAAGCTAGGATGCTCCATAATTGCAAACAAAGACATGGATGGATAGAGCATAACAATATCTCCAAAACATCCTTACTGATCATGCTCAAAAGAGGCATGGATCACTCTGTAGCAACATGAATACATGGCATAAAAATATAATTAGGGAAAAGACAGAAGATTTCTAAGTCCCTGAAATCAGCAACATTACGAGAGCTACTTTGCATGCTTGTGCTAGTCACCACAGAGATCACAAAAATACATGGCATACACCCCTGTAAAGATGGCATGGCATAATTCAAAACACATGTAGGGCTCAAGTTCATAGGAGGCACACATTAATCATGGCAAAAAAGACAAATGTCCAATTACTGATAAGAATCTGAAACTAGCATTGCATAGCACTCTTTCAACAGCATTTAGGGCATCAAGATGAGCTCAAATGAACATGGTGCAATGGAATGAAATGAAGTGCTCGTCCAGGCGAACAATTTGATATGCTACACGCCCAAAACGGAGCCACGGATGCAGAGTTATGATGCGATGAAGAGTGCAAAAAATACTGCAACTAGGGCAAAAAGTCAACCAGCTAGGGTTTTCCAGATCTGGACCGCATGCAATCCGAGGATGGCCTAGGCTTTGCCGGAGACGGGGCGACGGCGGCTGGAGTCATTGACGCGGTGGCCGGACTTGGGGATGGCCGGATCCGGCCGGGAGGTGGAGGACGGAGAGGCCGGCGAGGCGATGTGGCGGCGAGGTGCGTGCGACGGCCGCCGGCGACGAGGCGGAGTGGGGTGGCGCAGGGCGGCGGTCGCCGACGCCGGCGAGGAGGAGGCGGGCGGCGCGGCGAGGGAGGAAGGCGCGGGTGGCGCGCGGGCTCGGAGGGCCGCGGCGGGTGGCGGCGGCGCTTGACATGTGTCAGCGCAGGAGTGGGCGCGCGGCGGCGGTGGACATGTCCGTCGGCGGGTTTTCGTCTGGCAGGGAGAGGGAGCGGGGCTAGGGTTAGGGATCCGGAATTTTGGGGAGGAGATTCCTTTTTATAGGTAGAGGGAGCTAGGAGGCTCCAAATTGAGCACGGTTTGCGTCCACGCGATCGTGATCGGACGACCGAGGTGATGGAAGGGGTTTAGGTGGGTTTTGGGCCACTTTTGAGAGGTGTTGGGCTACAACACACACGAGGCCTTTACGGTCCCTCGGTTAAGCATTGGAGTATCAAACGAAGTCCAAATGGCACGAAACTTGACAAGCGGTCTACCGGTAGTAAACCAAGGCCGCTTGGAAAAACTCGGTCCAATCCGAAAACGTTTAACACCCGCACATGAAAAGAGCTAGAAAGGGACACTGGAGGACATAGGAGCGCCGGAATGCAAAACAGACAACGGGGAAAATGCTCGGATGCATGAGACGAACATGTATGCAAATGCGATGCACATGATGACATGATAAGATATGCATGACAGAGACAAAAACAAAACGAATACAAAAACCAACAATGAGGAAATATCATAACTTAGTGCCGGAAATGTCAAGAGTTGGAATACAAATATGGCAGGTTACATACGGGGTGTTACAACACTCCACCACTACGAAAGGATCTCGTCCCGAGATCTAGGACTGGAAAAACTCCGGGTACTCAGAACGGAGGTGGTCCTCGCATTCCTAGGTGGCTTCACGGTCGGAATGATGTGACCACTTCACTTTTAGGAATTTGATACACTTGTTGCGAGTCTTACGCTCAGTTTCTTCAAAAATAGCAACGGGGTGCTCATGATAAGACAAGTCTTCTTGGAGATCAATCTCTTCAAAGTTGATGGTGCGGTCAGGAGTCTTGAAACACTTGCGAAGCTGAGAGACATGAAACACGTCATGCACATTTGCAAAGTTGGACGGAAGCTCAAGTTGATAGGCGAGATCGCCTCTTTTGCCAATGATCTTGAAAGGACCCACGTATCTAGGGGCAAGCTTCCTTTTGATACCGAAGCCACGAGTACCTTTCATTGGAGAGACGCGGAGGTAGACATGGTCTCCGATCTCGAAAGCCAAGTCACGATGCTTGCTATCATAGTAACTATTCTGGCGCGATTGCGCGGCTTTGAGAATTTCACGAATGACTTTGCACATTTCTTCAGTCTCTATGATCAAGTCATTACCAAGAAGTTGGCGTTCACTAGTCTCTGAGCAGTTAAGAGGAGTACAACACTTTCTGCCATAGAGAATCTCGAATGGGGCCTTGCCCGAACTTGCTTGGAAACTGTTGTTGTAGGAGAACTCGGCATACGGAAGACAATCTTCCCACTTCATACCGAAAGAGATGACACAAGCCCTGAGCATATCTTCAAGAATCTGATTTAGTCGCTCATCTTGGCCACTGGTTTGAGGATGAAAAGTTGTGTTGAAGCGAATGTTGCTGCCCTTGGCCTTCTGAAAAGAATCCCAGAACTTAGAGGTAAAGATGCTCCCACGATCTGAAGATATCAACTGCGGAATGCCGTGCAGAGAGACAATCCTGGAGGTATATAGCTCTGCCAATTGAGCTGCTGTGATAGACTCTTTGATAGGAAGAAAATGAGCCACTTTAGTGAGCTTGTCGATGACAACGAAGATAGCATCATTGCCACGCTTGGACTTTGGAAATCCAGTCACGAAGTCCATCATGATCAAACTTCCATTCTAGAATGGCAAGAGGTTGGAGGAGACCAGCTGGTCGTTGGTGTTCTGCTTTCACTCTTCTGCAGACATCACATTCATTCACGAACTGAGCAATCTCGCGCTTCATTCGAGTCCACCAATACGACTGCTTAAGGTCATGGTACATCTTTGTACTTCCAGGGTGAATAGAGAGGAGTGAATTGTGAGCCTCGTTCATAATGACTTTACGAAGGTCACCCTTAGGAACAACAATTCGATCCTCAAAGAATAGAGTATCCTTGTCATCAAGGCGATAGCACTTGTACTTGGGTTGACTCTTGGCAATCCCAAACTCCACCTTCTTCACCATAGCATCAAGAAGTTGAGCCTCACGAATTTGATCTTCCAAAGTAGGAGAGACTTGGAGGTTGGCAAGGAATCCTTGAGGAACGACTTGGAGATTAAGTTTGCGGAAAGCTTCACAAAGCTCTGGTTGGTAGGGCTTGATAATCAAACTGTTGCAGTAAGCCTTCCTGCTCAATGCGTCAGCAATTACAATGGCCTTGCCTGGAGTATATTCGATACTCGGATTATACTCTTGAATCATTTCGACCAAATGAGTCTGCCTGAGGTTAAGGTTAGGCTGAGTGAAGATGTACTTGAGACCCTTATGATCAGTGAAGATGTCCACTTTTCTTCCCAATAAGAGATGTCTCCATGTTAAAAGAGCATGGACAACTGCCGCCAACTCGAGGTCATGAGTGGGGTAGTTCTTTTCGTTGGGCTTCAACTGGCGAGAGGTATAGGCCACAACTTTCTTCTCTTGCATCAACACTGCACCGAGACCTTGAAGGGAAGCATCACACACGACCTCGAACGGTTTGGATTCATTAGGAGGAGTCAGTACTGGAGCAGTGACTAACTTCTCTTTCAGGGTGTCGAAAGTGATGTCACATTCAGGCGACCAGATGTACTTCACATGCTTCAGGAGAAGGTTGGAAAGAGGCTTCGCGATCTTAGAGAAGTTCTCAACAAACCTTCGACAATAGCTTGCGAGCCCAAGGAAGCTGCGGAGTTGCTTCACATTCTGAGGCGGTTCCCAATTCACAATTGTAGACACCTTCTCAGGATTAACAGCTATGCCCTTGGCGGAGATGATATTCCCAAGTTAGAGAACCTCATCGAGCCAAAACTCACACTTTGAAAACTTCGCATAGAACTGATGTTCTCTAAGTTTATCCAGCACCAATCTCAAGTGTTTGGCATGATCCTCCTTGTTCTTGGAAAAGACCAGAATGTCATCGAGGTAGACCAAGACGAAGTCATTTGTGTAGGCGTTGAATATGAAGTTCATCATGCGAGAGAATGTTGGAGGGGCGTTGACAAGGCCGAAAGACATGACAGTGTATTCATATGAACCATAGCTTGTTCTGAACGCTGTCTTGGGAATATCTTCTTCACGAATACGAATCTGATGATAGCCCATACGGAGGTCAAGCTTGGAGAATACCTGAGCACCTTTGAGTTGTTCGAAAAGCTCATTGATGTTGGGAAGTGGGTACTTGTTCTTTATGGTCTTCTTGTTCAATGGACGGTAGTTGACACAAAGTCGGTCCGTCCCATCCTTCTTCTTGACAAAAAGAACACCACAACCCCATGGAGAAGAAATTGGTTGCATGAGACCCCTATGCTCTTGAATATAGAGTTGCTTCTTCAGCTCCTTCAACTCTTCAGGTGCAAGCTTGTAAGGACGTTTGCAAACAGGTTCCGTGCCAGGCTCAAGAACGATGACGAATTCAACTGGCCGGTGAGGAGGCATTCCTGGAAGCTCTTCTGGAAAGACGTCTTGATATTCACAAACGACTAGAATCTGAGATATGGCATCCATCTCGCCCTTCTCGTTGAGACAAAACAGTCGAATGGTATCATCATGAGCAGCAAAGACAATTACATCCTCAGACGAATGTGTCAACTGAATCTACCTGGCAGCACAATCAAGGTGAGCCTTGTGCTTAGAAAGCCAGTCCATTCCAACAATAAGATCAATATCCGAGTTACCAAGGACCATTGGAGAAGACAGAAACTTATAGTCGCCCAACGTGATAGAAACTTCCAGAACCATGTAGCTTGCGTGCAAGTATTTACCTGGTGAGACAACTACTAACGGTCTATGCAAATCTTGGAAAGCCAACTCATGCTTAGATGCAAATGGTCTCGAGATGAAACAATGCGATGCACCAGTGTCAAAAAGAACTTTTGCAGGAATATCGTTAACAGGAAGGTTACCCATGATCACATCTGACGAGTCCTCTGCCTGAGCTGCGTTCATCATGTTGACCTTTGCGAACTTGGGATTATGCTTGACCACTGTGGTGCTAGCAGATCTCACGGGAGGAGGAGGAGGATGAAGACGCCTCTGATTGAAGCATTTGTTGGCATAGTGACCCTCCTGCTGACACTTGTTGCACGTGACCTCCGAGAGCGGACGGTGATATGGAGCACTTGATCTTGGAGCATGAGACGAAGTCTTGTTCTGAAAGCCTGGGTTGGGTGGGTGGGAAGATCCATTTCCACCTTTGCTCTTCTGCTGATAAGGCTGACGGAACTGAGGAGGAGGAGGCAACCAATACTTTTGTTGGTTAGTTACCACTTGAGTTGAGGAAGAAGGAGTTGCATCCATGACTCGTTTCTTGGAAGCATCGCACTTGAGTTGAGCAGTCTCTTGTTTCAGTGCCATGTTGTAAACTCATCGTACTTCTGCGGCTCAAAAAGCACAAGAGCTAGTTGGAGATCTTCTCTGAGGCCACCTCTGAAATGATAAATCATGCTCTTCTCGTCAGGGACGTCTTCCTTAGCGAAACGAGCGAGCTTCTGGAACATGATGTTATACTGGTAAACAGACAAGCTGCCTCGCTTCAGATTGCGGAACTCCTCACGCTTGCTCTCAACAACACTCTGAGGAATGTGGTGAGCTTTGAAGTCTTGACGGAATTCATCCTAGGTAATCACACGACCTCCTATGGAATCTTCGTATTGCTGATACCACTCTGCAGCTTGGTCTTTGAGTTGGAACGAAGCAAACTTGACAAAGTCCTGAGGCCTAACATTGCTGCACTCGAAATGCTTGCAGATATCCACGAGCCAATCATCAACATCTGTTGCCTCAACATAGTTACTGAAGGTCTTTGGCTGGTTAGCGAGGAACTGGTTGAGTGTAGCAAACTGATTCTGATTGTTGCCATGGCCTTGATTTCCTTGGTTGTGCTCTTGCAAGAGTTGCATAAGCATCTGTGTGTTTGCATTGGTAGCGGCCATCACAGCTTGCCATGCCTCCGGAGGTGGAGGAGGTGGTGGCGGTTCAGGATTCTGACGCGTTGGAGGAGCCATCCTGAAGAGGGTGACATCCGTTAGCATCATGACAGACATATATTCAAGCTGAATCAAATGGATCGAAATTGCAACATATAGTCTTAACATCCGAACAAAATGAACGAATGCAATCCAATTGAAATGGTCACACTTCCATAAATTGAGAAGCCACTTAGATAGAGGTAGAAGAATAAAACAACAAGGTGCGGACAAGAACAAATACTTGGTGAGGATTACCCAATCACAAACCAAATATTCGCGGAAGAAATACTAGAGCTACATGAATTTCCACCTATGAAACTCCCAAAATTTTTTGATTATGCAATCAGGTGTTGGGGATACAGGGGAAGCATAATATCTCACCCAAAACTAGCAAACCCTACATCCAGCTGTATCCATCCTTCAACACATAACCAAGAAACCTTCGGAAATCATTTACCTCAACCTTCGAAAAGCATCCATTATACGAGTTATGGCAATACTCCCGAACTCCCACCACAGTACTGGGTGGCGTCGAGGTTATCTCACCAACAACTGCATAAAAGAGATTTTCGATGTCGGTGATACTCAGGTATTCCAGAACTGCAACGATAAAATTGTGACGACAACACCTCGGAGCTCAACTCCCCAGGGCACTGCCACAACCCCTAAATGTCAGGAGGCACCAAGAACAATGTTCTCATAACAAAACCATCGGAACGATTCCAAGATACCTGTGTGATCCTAAAAAAATTAGTGAAATTTGATAAGAGAAGAGTCAAAACTCTACGTCAGGATGCCTCACCAGAGCGACGAAGGGACCGAGGAGTAAAAAGAATCCTACTCTCCGATATATATAATCCTAAATGACTCAAAACATTTTTCTAGACTCAACAACGCCAGCGATTCAATCAAGCAGGGGGCTCCTAAGTCGGGGAAGGCTCTGATTACCAACTTGTAACGCCCACGATGCAGCTATATCTCCCACGTGTCGAAGCACGACTTAGAGGCATAACCGCATTGTAAGCAATGCCGCAAGTGGGGTAATCTTCACACAACCCATGTACTGAATAAGGAAAGAGGTACATAGTTGGCTTACAATCGCCACGTCACACAATGCATAAATAACATTACATTCATCCAGATACAATCAAGGTCCGACTAAGGAACCAAAATAAAGATAACCCCAAATGCATAATGTCCCCGATCGACCCAACTGGGCTCCACTACTGATCGTCTGGAAAGGAAACATAGTATCGTCCTCAGTCCTCATCGAACTCCCATTTGAGCTCAGTCGAATCTCCTGGAGCGGTATCATCGGTCCCTGCATCTGGTTTTGGAAGTAATCTGTGAGTCACGGGGACTCAGCAATCTCACACCCTCGCGATCAAGACTATTTGAGCTTATAGGAAGGGTAAAAGGTATGAGGTCGAGCTGCAGCAAGCACTAGCATATATGGTGGCTAACATACACAAATGAGAGCGAGAAGAGAAGGCAAAGGCACGGTCGAGAAACTATGATCAAGAAGTGATCCTAGAACAACATACGTTCAAGCATAACACGAGAATGTGTTCTCTTCCCGGACTCCGCCGAAAAGAGACCATCACGGCCACACACACTCTGTTGATTCATTTTAATTAAGTTAAGTTTCAGGTTTTCTACAACCGGACATTAACAAATTCCCATCTACCCATAACCGCGGGCACGACTTTCGAATGTTTGAATCCCTGTAGGGGTGTCCCAACTTAGCCCATCACAAGCTCTCACGGTCAATGAAGGATATTCCTTCTCCCAAGACAATCCGATCAGACTCGGAATCCCGGTTACAAGACATCTCGACAATGGTAAAACTAAACTAGCAAAGCCACCCGAATGTGCCGACAAATCCCGATAGGAGCTGCACATATCTCGTTCTCAGGGCACACTGCATTGTCCAAACTTCCGGTAGGCCAGCCCAGAGTTGCCCCTGGTGGCCACCGGCGGCTGGCAAGTTGGACCAACACTCAGAGGAGCACTGGCCCGAGGGTTTAAAATAAAGATGACCCTTGAGTCCGTGGAACCCAAGGGAAAAGAGGCTAGGTGGAGAATGGTAAAACCAAGGTTGGGCTTTGCTGGAGGAGTTTTATTCAAGGCGAACTGTCAAGGGGTTCCCACTATAACCCAACCATGTAAGGAACGCAAAATCAAGGAACATAACACCGGTATGACGGAAACTAGGGTGGCAAGACTGGAACAAAACACCAGGCATAAGGCCGAGCCTTCCACCCTTTACCAAGTGTATAGATGCATTAAAATAGACAAGATATAATAGTGATATCCTAACAATAAACATGTTCCAACAAGGAACAAACTCCAATCTTCACTTGCAACTAGCAATGCTATAAGAGGGGCTGAGCAAAGCGGTAACATAGCCAAACAACGGTTTGCTAGGACAAGGTGGGCTAGAGATTTGACATGGCAATATGGGAGGCATGATAAGCAAGTGGTAGGTATCGTAGCATAGGCATAGCAATAGAGCGAGCATCTAGCAAGCAAAGATAGAAGTGATTTCAAGGGTATGGTCATCTTGCCTGCAAAGTACTCTGAGTTAACGTTAGCTTGATCCTCGTAAGCGTACTCAACGGGTTCCTCGATCACGTACTCGTCTCCCGGCTCTACCCAAACAAGAACACAAGCAAAGGGAGACACAATCAACCACGTGCAATGCACAAGCAACATGATGCAAAACATGGCATGACATGCGGGATGCGATATGCGATGCATATGCATGTTTCCGAAAGGAAAGATTGAACCTGGCCTCAACATGGAAAACCAAGAGTGTCACTGGAAAGATGAGTTGATTTCGGTCGAAATCGATATAAAGATCACCAGAAACGGATGCACGGTTTGCAAATGACAAGCGAAACAAATATGGCACCGATCTGCGATTAATAGCACGAGGCCATCTAAATGCATCAAGAACAACAAGCTACTGCACTCTAACATAGCAACAAATCACATGGCAGTGATCCACTCAAGATGCTTGACAAAAGATGAACACTGAGCTACGGCTAATTCACACAATAGCAGGTTCAAACAAGCATGGCAAAAGAGCAAAAGATATCAGGTTACAGACTTTGTTTAAATAACAACATGTCAGGAATTTAACATCAGGAAGCAATGTTTAGAGCACGATACCAACATGCTACAGGAACATATCATGGCAAAGCAAGGCATGGCATGAAACTACACAAAGCATACAACAAAAGTCCCTTACTGACCATAAGCCAAAAGGGATCATAAAATACAATGGCAACCATGTGAACATAGCAAGTTTCGTTAACAGATTCAGACTTAGTAGAAAACTGGAACATGGCAAAACAGATTCACGTAGGCATGTTCACCAGCTCGATGCACTCACCACAAGGCATTGCATGACAAACTAAGCATACACCCAGCAAGTAGGCATGGCATAGAAGCTAAACATGGCAAGAACAACCTCATAGCATACATGGATCAACTACAACAACCTCGGCAAAAATTCTTAACATGTAAACATTCTGCCAGGAACATTTTATAGTAAAAGTAGAGCTCGATTGAGTCAAGCTAGGGTGCTCCATAATTGCGAATAAAGACATGGATGGATAGAGCATAACAATATCTCCAAAACATCCTTACTGATCATGCTCAAAAGAGGCATGGATCACTCTGTAGCAACATGAATACATGGCATAAAAATATAATCAGGGAAAAGACTTGGAAGATTTCTAAGTCCCTGAAATCAGCAACACTACGAGAGCTACTTTGCATGCTTGTGCTAGTCACCACAGAGATCACAAAAATACATGGCATACACCCCTGTAAAGATGGCATGGCATACTTCAAAACACATGTAGGGCTCAAGTTCATAGGAGGCACACATTAATCATGGCAAAAATGAAAAATGTCCAATTACTGATAAGAATCTGAAACTAACATTGCATAGCACTCTTGCAACAGCAGTTAGGGTGTCAAGATGAGCTCAAATGAACATGATGCAATGGAAAGAAATGAAGTGCTCGTCGAGACGAACAATTTGATATGCTACACGCCCAAAACAAAGCCACGGATGCAAAGTTATGATGCGATGAAGAATGCAAAAAATACTGGAACTAGGGCAAAAAGGCAACCGGCTAGGGTTTTCCAGATCTGGATCGCACGCAATCCGAGGATGGCTGGGGCTTTGCCGGAGACGGGGCGACGGTAGCCGGAGTCGTTGACGCGGTGGCCGGACTTGGGGATGGCCGGATCCGGCCAGGAGGTGGTGGACGGAGAGGCCAGCGAGGCGATGTGGCGGCGGGGCGGCGAGGTGCGTGCGGCGGCCGCCAGCGACGAGGCAGAGCGGGGCGATGGTCGCCGACGCCGGCGAGAAGGAGGCGGGCGGCGCGGCGAGGGAGGAAGGCGCGGGCGGCGCGCGGGCTCGGAGGGTCGGACGCAGGCTCTCCGGGCCGCAACGGGTGGTGGCGGCGCTTGACACGTGTCAGCGCAGGAGTGGGCGCGCAGCGGCAGCGGACATGTCCATCGGCGGGTTTTCATCCGGCGGTGGAGAGGGAGCGGGGCTAGGGTTAGGGATCCGGAATTTCGGGGAGGAGATGCCTTTTTATAGGTAGAGGGAGCTAGGAGGCTCCAAATTGAGCACGGTTTGCGGCCACGCGATCGTGATCGGACGACCGAGGTGATGGAACGGGTTTATGTGGGTTTTGGGCCACTTTGGAGAGGTGTTGGGCTGCAACACACACGAGGCCTTTACGGTCCCTCGGTTAACCGTTGGAGTATCAAACGAAGTCCAAATGGCACGAAACTTGACAGGCGGTCTACCAGTAGTAAACCCAGGCCGCTTGGAAAGTCTCGGTCCAATCCGAAAACGTTAAACACCCACACACGAAAAGAGGTAGAAAGGGACACCGGAGGATATAGGAGCGCCGGAAGGCAAAACGGACAACGGGGAAAATGCTCGGATGCATGCGACGAACATGTATGCAAATGTGATGCACATGATGACATGATAAGAGATGCATGACAAAGACAAAAACAAAACGAAGACAAAAACCCGACAACGAGGAAATGTCATAACTTAGTTCCGGAAATGGTAAGAGTTGGAATACAAATATGGCAGGTTACATACGGGGTGTTACACTTGCTCATGAAGACCTAGGGCATTTGAGGAAGCCCATCGTTGGAATATACAAGCCAAGTTCTATAATGAAAATCCGCACTAGTATATGAAAGTGATAACTCAAGAGACTCTCTATATGAAGAACATGGTGCTACTTTGAAGCACAAGTGTGGTAAAAGGATAGTAACATTGCCCCTTCTCTCTTTTTCGCTCAATTTTTTTAGGCTTCTTTGGCCTCTCTCTTTTTCCTTTTTTTGGGCTTCTTTTGCCACTTTTATTTTGATAACCTCACATGGGACAATGTTCTAATAATGATGATCATCACACTTTTATTTACTTACAACTCAATATTACAACTCGATATCTAGAACAAAGATATGACTCTATATGAATGCCTCCGGCGGTGTACCGGGATGTGCAATGATCTAGCGTAGCAATGACATCAAAAAACGGACAAGCCATGAAAACATCATGCTTGCTATCTTACGATCATGCAAAGCAATATGACAATGAATGCTCAAGTCATGTATATGATGATGATGAGAGTTGCATGGCAATATATCTCGGAATGGCTATGGAAATGCCATGATAGGTAGGTATGGTGGCTGTTTTGAGGAAGGTATATGGTGGGTTTATGGTACCGGCGAAGTTGCGTGATACTAGAGAGGCTAGCAATGGTGGAAGGGTGAGAGTGCGTATAATCCATGGACTCAACATTAGTCATAAAGAACTAACATACTTATTGCAAAAGCTTATTAGCCCTCGAACCAAAGTACTACTACGCATGCCCCTAGGGGGATAGATTGGTAGAAAAGACCATCGCTCGTCCCCGACCGCCACTCATAAGGAAGACAATCAATAAATACCTCATGCTCCAACTTCGTTACATAACGGTTCACCATACATGCATGCTACGGGAATCACAAACCTCAACACAAGTATTTCTACAATTCACAACCACCCACTAGCATGACTCTAATATCACCATCTTTATATCGCAAAATTATTGCAAGGAATCAAACATATCATATTCAGTGATCTACAAGTTTTATGTAGGATTTTATGACTAACCATGTGAATGACCAATTCCTATCATCTCTCTAAATAGATATAAGTGAAGCAAGAGAGTTTAATTATTTCTACAAAAGATATGCCCATGCTCTAACAAATATAAGTGAAGCAAAAGAGCATTGTACAAATGACGGTTTTCTATGTAAAGAGAAACAGGCAATCCAAACTCCAAATGATATAAGTGAAGCACATGAAGCATTCTATAAGGCCATACTCAAAAGATATAAGTGAAGTGCAATGAGAATTCTATAAATCAACCAAGGACTATCTCATACCAGCATGGTGCATAAAAGAAAAATGAAAACTAAATGCAAAAGACGCTCCAAGATTGCACATATCGCATGAACGAAACGAATCCGAAAACATACCGATACTTGTTGAAGAAAGAGGGGATGCCTTCCCAGCATCCCCAAGCTTAGATGCTTGAGTCTCCTTGAATATTTACTTGGGGTGTCTCGGGCATCCCCAAGCTTGAGCTCTTGCCTCTCTTCCTTCCTCTCACATCGAAACCTTCTCAATCATCGAACACTTCATCCACACAAAACTTCAACAGAAAACTCGGTAAGATCCGTTAGTATAAGAAAGAAAATCACTACTCTAAGTACTGTTGCAAACTAATTCATATTTTGTTTTTGCATTGTGTCTACTGTAATATAACTTTTTCATGGCTTAATCCACTGATATAAATTGATAATTTCATCAAAACAAGCAAACTATGCATCAAAAACAGAATCTGTCTAAAACAGAACAGTCTGTAATAATCTGAACATTCACCATAGTTATGTTACTTGAAAAATTCTAACAAAATTGGGAAAAATAAAAAATTTGTATAGGAAGACAGTGCAAAAATAATCAGAACCATTTGACGTTCCAGCTAAAAATGTAAAATTGCGCACTACAGCCAAAGTTTCTGTCCTGCACCGTACAAACCATCAAGCAAATGTAAACATCCTAAAGGCAAACCTTGGCACATTATTTTTATAATACAATGGAATTGTACAAGGGGATAATTATTTTTTTGAAAGGTTTCTGTAATTAAGATTCACAAAGTTCCCATGGGCATGAACAAAGTTCAAGGACATCCCCCACTTTCACAATGCTCATCTCTCTCACTTTCACTTTTCTTTTAGAAAAAGTTTTGGGTTCCCCTCTTTATTTTTCTTGTTTTTAAACTATAAGAAAGAACTCAACAGAAATAAATGACTCTCTAAAACTCCCGGGTTGTCTCCCTGGCAACGGTTTCTTTAAAGCCATTAAGCTAGGCATATAGTGCTCAAGTAGTGAATCCACCCGGATCCCAAGGTATATCAAAGCCAATTTGAATTAACAATGATTTGTAATTTAGTAGTGAGCAAAAAGTAACATATATCAAGCAATGACGAAGTCTAACTCTCTTCCTATGCATTGGCATGTCATAAAAGAACAATTCATGCACACATAGTAAAGGCCAATGCATAGTATAAACAGTTTCTTGCAATTTTATCATATTGGAAGCATAGATAGGTGGAGATATAGTTCCTCTCTCATAATAATTGCAAGTAGGAGCAGCAAGCACATGCATATTATATCTATCAAAATCATCATGTGTAGTAGTAAAAGGCAACCCATCAATATAATCCTTAATAAGGGCAAACTTCTCCGATATAGTGTAGTTTGGAGAATTCAAAAAGATAATAGGACTATCATGCATGGGTGCAATAGCAACAATTTCATATTTAACATAAGGAACTATAGAAAGTTCATCTCCATAAGCATAATTCATATTGGCATCTTGGCCACAAGCATCATCAAAAAGGGATATTTCAAAAGAATCCAAAGGATCATAACAGTCATCATAGCAATCATCCTTCGGTAAGCACGAAGGGGAATTAAACAATGTATGAGTTGGAGAGTTACTCTCATTAGAAGGTGGGCACGGGTGATCGATCCGCTCTTCCTCCTTTTGTTCTTCGCTCTCTTCCTCATCTTTTTCATCCAATGAGCTCATAGTTTCATCAATTTCTTCTTCCATAGATTCCTGCAAAATATTAGTCTCTTCTTGGACAGCGGAGACTTTCTCAATAAGCGCATTAATATAGGAATTATATTCATAATTATCATAGCAATATTTTAAGATAGCTAAATTTTCAGGCCTATAAACATCATCATCATAAGCTTCATTCTTTTCAAACAAAGATTCAATTTCATAAGCACCCTTAAAAGCAACAAATTCTTCTGTTTGTTCCACATCATAGTAATCATATATACCTCTAGCATAAGAAGCCAAGGTTTCACTATCATTAAATTCACATGAAAAGGGAAGGTGTGGAGCCTTCATCCTAGAGCAACAAGTAATATCATAACTCAAGCATACTTGCCGAGCATACCACTTCAATATATAAATTTGATCCCATAATAGTTTCCCTTTTTGTGTCAAGCGATAATCCCTAAAGTATTCACGTTGATCCAACGTTACTCCCATTACCAGATTGAATGAGGTTTTCTCAGGATTATCAAAGTGGTACATAATATTTTTCACATATTGAGCATCGAGGGTTTTAGGAGGTTCCTCATATCCATGAGTAGCAAGTACACCTAATTTTTTTGGTATTTCATGTTCCATATCCATAACTAAAGATAGAGAACAACTAAGAACAGCAAATAAAAATTACTTAGTGATAAAACAAACAAGCACACACGAGAATATTCACCCCACGCTATTGCTCCCCGACAACAGTGCTAGAAAAAGGTCTTAATAACCCACAAGTATAGGGGATCGCAAAAGTTTTCGATAAGTAAGAGTGTCGAACCCAACGAGGAGCTAAAGGTAGAACAAATATTCCCTCAAGTTCTATCGACCACCGATACAACTCTACGCACGCTTGACGTTCGCTTTACCTAGAACAAGTATGAAACTAGTAGTACTTTGTAGGTGTTGTTGGATAGGTATGCAAGATAATAAAGAGCAAGTAAATAAAAAGTAGGGGTTGTTTAGATAAAGACACAACTAAGTTAGGTTTAGTAGAGAGTTTGTTGTTATGAGAAAGTTATTTGTCCCTAGGCAAACGATAACTAGACCGGTAATCATTATTACAATTTTATTTGAGGAAGAGGCATAAGCTAACATACTTTCTCTACTTGGATCATATGCACTTATGATTGGAACTCTAGCAAGCATCCGCAACTACTAAAGATTCATTAAGGTAAAACCCAACCATAGCATTAAAGCATCAAGTCCCCTTTATCCCATACACAAACAACCTACTTACTCGGGTTTGTGCTTCTATTCACTCACGCCACCCACCATAAGCAAATCATAAACATATTGCAACACCCTACAGCGGGAATCCCTCATGCTTGCGTGACACGGAGAGCACCATAGGACATCACGAATAATAAAACATGCAACTCAAACCAATCTCGATCATCAAATAGCCATTAGGAAAAAACGGATCTACTCAAACATCATAGAATAGCCATACATAATAGGGAAATAATATATAGCGTTGAGAACCATGTTCAAGTAGAGATTACAGCGGGTAAGAGAGAGGTTACACCGCTGCATAGAGGGGGGAAGAGTTGGTGGTGAAGGCGGTGAAGTTGTTGGTGAAGATGACGGTGATGATGATGGCCCCCAGTGGCACTCCGACGCCACCGGAAGCAAGGGTGAGAGGGCCCCCTTCTTCTTCTTCTTTCTTTACCGCCTCCCTAGGTGGGAGAAGGGTTTCCCCTCTGGTCCTTGGCCTCCATGGCGTGGGAGGGGCGAGAGCCCCTCCGAGATTGGATCTGTCTCTCTGTCTCTCTCCGTTTTTGTGTTCTCCCCTGGCTCTGTTTCACCGTTTTGTGTATATATGCAGATCCGTAACTCCGAATGGCCTAAAACCTATGCCATGATTTTTTCCAAAAATTAGCTTTCTTGCGGAAAAAGAAGAGCATCAACCGCCTTACGGGTGGCTCACGAGGGTAGGGGGCGCGCCTAGGGGGGCAGGCGCGCCCCTGCCTCGTGACCACCTCGGGCACCGTCTCATGTGGATTTTTCTTTCGGAATTTTCCAAATATTCCAAAAAGTATCTCCGTCCGTTTTTATCCCGTTTGGACTCCGTTTGATATGGATATTCTGCGAAACCAAAAACATGAAACAAACAGGAACTGGCACTGGGCACTGGATCAATATGTTAGTCCCAAAAATAGTATAAAAAGTTGCCAAAAGTATATGAAAGTTGTATAATATTGGCATGGAACAATCAAAAATTATAGATACGACGGAGACGTATCATACATATATACTGGTCGATGTAGAGGCGCGCACATGTCGTAGTAGAGGCGCCTACGTGTCGTAGTAGAGGCGCGCACGTAGCATGTACACGTACGTACAGTGGCCAGGGTGCAAGAAAGAAAATACGGCCACGTACGTACATACGGGCAGGGTCTCGAACGCCTACTCACGCATACGTACGGCGAGGGCTCGTGTACATGGTTGGGTCGGAATGGAGAAATGGCGTCATCGTCGTGTTCATGGGGAGGCAACTGAATGCGTTGTGTTCATGGGGAGGCAACGAAATGCGTCGTGTTCATGGGGAGGGGTGTGGCGTACCGCAAAACGGAGGAAACGGACCTCCTATAGTCGAAACGGGAGTCCTGTTGATCGGGAGGAGTGTGGCGTACCGCAAAACGGAGGAAACGGACCTCCTCGGTCGAAACAGGGGTCCTGTTGATCGGGAGGGGTGTGGCATACCGCAAAACAGAGGAAATGGACCTCCTACGGTCGAAAT
>NC_041390.1:444718817-444772052 GCF_002162155.2 Triticum dicoccoides | reverse complement strand
CTTCAGTAAGCAGCAGTAGCGAAGGAATCGCTCGATCGGGTTCAGTTAACAGCCATCGATCGATCGCTCGGGTTCAGTTAGAGCCCAACGCCTCGCTCGGGTTCAGTTAGAGCCAACGCTTCGCACACACACGCGTACATGTACGAGAGAAACGCGCATCGCTCGGCCCCCGACCTCCCACCGTAACCGGGACCTCCCTGAAATTTTCCTCGCTCTCGCTTCTACCACGGTTTTTTCCGTCATGGACGGCCCAAAGAATGTCATGCAGCTGCGTCTCCGGCCCGCCCAGGACGAAAAGCCCATTTTTTGTCATGATTTTTTGTCATAGAAGTAGGAGCCCACCACATCTATGATGATACCGGGTTTTGTCACAATTATCGTCATAGAAGTGTCATATGTATGATACAAAAAAAATTCGTTCGGCCCAGAATGTCATGGATGTGTCTTTTGTTTGTAGTGCAAGCTCGTCAAGTTATTGCTTCATTCATCGAGGATATGCTTTCGAAGATCATTCTTGATTGATTTCACTTCCCCGAAACCTTATTTCCGCTGCTATGTTTGGGATCAGTTCAAAACTTTCGAAAGAAATTTTGAATCTCCCATTCACCTCCTCTAGTCGATATACTCTCGGTCCTACCAGAAAGTCACCCCCTATGCCTCATCCATTGGCTCTATAATGTATTCCATGCTATGTACCAGACATGATGTGTGCCTTGCCATAAGTCCGGCAGGGAGGTACCAAAGTAATACATGAGCGGATCACTGGCCAGCGGTCAAAAATATCCATAAGTACCTAAAGAGGACTAAGGACATGTTTCTCATTTATGGAGGTGACAAAGAGCTCATCGTAAAGAGTTATGTCGATGCTAGCTTTGACACTGATCCGGATGACTCGAAGTCAAAGACCGGATACGTATATATTATGAATGGTGGAGCAATCAGTAGGAGTAGTTCCAAGCAGAGTGTCATGGCGGGATCTACATGTGAAGTGGAATATATAGCTACTTCGGAAGTAGCACAAGAAGGAGTCTGTATGAAGGAGTTCATATCCGATCTAGGAGTTGTACCTAGTACACCGGATCCAATGACTATCTTTTGTGACAACACTAGTGTAATTTCCATTGCCAAAGAGCCCAGGTTTCATAAGAAGACCAAGCACATCAAATGCCGCTTCAACTCCATTCGTAATTACATTAAGGATGGAGACACATAACTTTGCAATGTACATACGAATCTGAATGTGGCAGACCCATTGACTAAACCTCTTCCACGAGCAAAACATGATCAGCACCAAGACTCCATGGGTGTGAGATTCATAACTATGTAAACTAGATTATTGACTCTAGTGCAAGTGAGAGACTGTTGGAAATATGCGCTAGAGGCAATAATAAATTGGTTATTATCATATTTCCCGTTCATGATAATTGTTTATTATTCATGCTAGAATTGTATTAATCGGAAACTTAAATACATTTGTGAATACTTAAACTACACCGTGTCCCTAGTAAGTCTCTGCTAGACTAGCTCGTTGATCAAAGATGGTTATGGTTTCCTTACCATAGACATGAGTTGTCATTTTATAACGGGATCACATCATTAGGAGAATGATGTGATGGACAAGACCCAACCGTAAGCTTAGCATAAGATCGTGCACCTCTTGACCTAATTCTTTCGCCTATATATACTCTTATATCCCCAAACCACCAGAGAGAGCCACGAAAACACTTTTCCACCACCGCAACCTTCTGTACCCGTGATATCCCATCTAGGGGCCTTTTCCGGCATCCTGCTGGAGGGGGCTTCGATCACGGAGGGCTTCTACATCAACTCTATTGCCCTTCCGATGAAGTGTGAGTAGTTTACCACAGACCTACGGGTCCATAGCTAGTAGCTATATGGCTTCTTCTCTCTCTTTGATTCTCAATACCATGTTCTCCTCGATGTTCTTGGAGATCTATTCGATGTAATACTTTTTTGTGGTGTGTTTGTCGAGATCCGATGAATTGTGAATTTATGACCAGCTTATCTATGAATATTATTTGAATCTCCTCTGAATTCTTATATGCATGATTTGATATCTTTGTAATTATCTTTGAACTATCGGTTTGGTTTGGCCAACTAGATTAGTTTTTCTTGCAATGGGAAAAGTGCTTAGCTTTGGGTTCAATCTTGTGGTGTCCTTTCCCGGTGACAGTAGGGGCGGCAAGGCACGTATTGTATTGTTGCCATCGAGGATAAAAAGATGGGGTTTTCATCATATTGCTTGAGTTAATTCCTCTACATCATGTCATCTTGCTTAATGCGTTACTCCGTTCTTTATGAACTTAATACTCTAGATGCATGCTGGATAGCGGTCGATGTGTGGAGTAATAGTAGTAGATGCAGAATCGTTTCGGTCTACTTAACACGGATGTGATGCCTATATTCATGATCATTGCCTTAGATATCGTCATAACTTTGCGCTTTTCTATCAATTGCCCGGCAGTAATTTGTTCACCCAGCGTATTATTTACTATCTTGAGAGAAGCCTCTAGTGAAACCTATGCCCCCGGGTCTATTTTCCATCATATAAGTTCTATTTTCCATCATATAAGTTTCCGATCTACTATTTTGCAATCTTTTACTTTCCGATCTATCAACCAAAAATACCAAAAATATTTACTTTACCGTTTATCTATCTCTATCATATCTCACGTTTGCAAGTAACCATGAAGGGATTGACAACCCCTTTATCGCGTTGGGTGCAAGTTGTTGTTTGTTTGTGCAGGTATTCGGTGACTTGTGCATTATCTCCTACTGGATTGATACCTTGGTTCTCAAACTGATGGAAATACTTATCTCTACTTTGCTGCATCACCCTTTCCTCTTCAAGAGAAAACCCAACGCAAGCTCAAGAAGTAGCAGGCCACACCCCTCCTTAGAGGAGGGGCTAAGGGTTGCACCCCCTGCCCTTGCCCCTATATATAGTGGAGGTAGAGGAGGCGAGCCGCAACCTAAACTCTGGCGCAGCCCCTCCCCCTTCCTACCACCATATTCTCTCGGTATGGCTTGGCGAGGCCCTACCGGAGTAACTCCACCACCATCTCCACCACGTCGTCGTGTTGTTTGAGATCCCATCTACTTCTCTCCATTCTCTTGCTGGATGAAGGAGGAGGAGACGTTGCTGAGTTGCACATGTGCTAAACTAGGAGGTGCCATCCGTTCGGCGCTAGATCGCTTTGGATCGTGATTGGATCACGAAGAGTACGATTACATCAACCGCGTTATATATGCTTCCGCTTTCGGTCTACAAGTGTATGTAGACACACTCCCGTCTCATTGCTATGCATCTCCTAGATTGGATCTTGGGTGTTTCATAGGAATTTTTTTGATTTTCATGCTTCGTACCCCATGAAGTGGGATGTGGCCCGAGTGATGAAGAACGAGTTATGGTCAAACAGCTCCGGGAGGTACTCCGACAAGAGGAAATCTTGATGCGGCAGCAATCCAGGGTTCCGTGGCTCTGCGTGGAAATCGTAATATGGGTTATTTCCATGCCCAAGCTGCTCAGCGGAAACGTATGAATAAAATAGAACATCTTGAGGGGGAGGATGGGTACATGTGTCAAACACCAAAAGAGAACCATGCAAAAGTCCAAGGGTTCTTCCGGTCCTTATATACCTCCCAAGGTTTTAGGCCTATGGATGCGCTACTTAATTTTGTCCCTCCCAAGGTGACTAGCCAGATAAATGATCGATTGGACATGCCATTTACGACTGAAGAGGTTAGGACGACGCTCTTCCAGATGGCGCCATCTAAAGCACCGGGAGTAGATGGATTCATGGCGGGGGTTTTTCAGTGGCACTGGTCACTCCTGAAAGATGATATAGTCCCAGCCATTTTGGATTATTTTTTTGAATGGTGGAGTCCTACCCGATATCATGTTGATACCAAAGGTGCGATGTCCACAATGCATATCCCAGTATCGGCCCATATCCTTATGTCCTTTGTTGTACAAGATTGCCTCAAAATGCATTACCAATAGGATAAGGGATTTTATGGCTGAGATTATAAGTGAGGAACAAAGTGCTTTCATGCCTGGACGCCTCATTACCGACAATGTTTTGACCGCTTGTGAAAGTGTTTGTGCAATGAGAAGAAGGAGGAAAGGGAAGAACAATGTTTGTGCAATCAAACTCAACATGATGGAAGCATACGACTAGGTGGAATGACACTTTGTAGAGGCCATTATATTGAGTTTGGGTTTCAGCTCAAGTTTTGCTTAATTGATTATGAAGTGTGTTACTTCAATCAGATTTACTGTCCTTGTGAATGGGGAACTGCTTCCATACTTTACACCCTCTCGAGGTTTTCGTCAAGGCGATCCCATTTCACCGTATATGTTCCTTCTATGTGCAGAAGGATTCACTTGTTTATTGAACCTCCATGGCGATACTAATGTGGATAGGGGAATTCGAGTGAGTTATCATTCACCGTGGGTCAATCATTTACTCTATGCAGACGACAGTCTAATCTTTATGAATGCAAAGGTGTCTAGTGCGCTCAGGTTGAATGAGGTACTACGGATCTATGGTGATTGCTCGGGTCAATGTGTAAACAAGGACAAAAAATCAGTGTATTTCAGTCCTAACATGCCTGAACTGGTGCGCCAGAATTTGAAAGTAGTTTTGAGCATCTCAATTGAAGCTTTTAATGAGCATTATCTGGGGCTCCCAACTACTGTCGATGGCATTACCAGTGGAACTTTTGAACATCTTGGTGAGAGGATTAGAAGCAAGCTTCAAGGAGGAATGGAAAGGCTCATCTCATGCGTTGGAAGAGAGGTGAGGCTCAAAGCTATGGCTCAAGCTATACCGACACACTCCGTGAGCTACTTCAAGTTAATGAAGAAGGTCTGTAAAGGTTTCTCTTCAACCATGGCGAGGTATCGGTGGAGTAGCTCAATCGATCGCATGTCTTTACACTGGATTGATTGGCCTTCACTCGCTAAGCCTAAAATTGTTGGAGGGATGGGATTCCATAATATGGAACTTTGCAATCTATCCTTGCTTGGGAAACATGGCTGGAAACTTATCACAACTCCAAAATCTTTTCTGTGCTCGAGTCCTCAAGGACAAGTATTTTCTAAACAATGAATTCATGGAGGCCACTATCCCCAAGTGTGCGTCGGCCTATTGGTGGGTGATCATTGCAGGCAGACAGGCTCTTAAATCTGGGTTAATTAAATGAGTTGGAGATGGCACTTCGGTGTCTATTTGGAATGATAGCCAGGTTCCAGGACTTATTTCTTTGCGGCCTTCTGTTGACATTGGAAGCACAAATGTATCATCTGTATCTGAGCTGCTTGATGTGGATCGAGACATGTGGACGATTGACTTAGTGAGCAAACATTTTATTGCTCCCAAAGCATATGCCATCCTAAATATCTCGTTAGGGATTGGGGGAGGAAATGATTCGTGTGCATGGACATCAGAAAAGTCTGGGGTCTACTCTTTGAAATCTGCATACCGTTCTCTAATGACTCAGAACGAGAATTCCGCTATACAGGAAGAGACGGTTACAGAAACTTCAGAGAAACAAAAAAAGTTATGTACTAGACTTTGGAAGCTTAAAGTTGTGCCAAAAGTTTGTGTGTTCTAGTGGCGAGTGCTTCGAGGAAGTCTAGATGTTGAGAGCACTTTGAAGCACAGACACATTGCGGAATTGACATGGTGCATAGTGTGCGTCGATGGAGATGAAGATATGTATCATGCATTGATAAAATGCATTGATGCCAAGCTATTTTGGAAGGAGGCGATGGAGTGGCTGGTGGTTAAGCTCCCGGAACTCCATACAGAAACATGGTCTATGGACATCTTATGTGATCCTAGATTTGATGACACTTATCAAGCAAAAATTATCACGGTCATGTGGGCGATCTATATGTCGAGGAACAATGTTACCCATGGCAGAGCAAGCTTGGATCCGGTAAACTCGATAAGAATGACCAGGGAGGCCTTGTCGTTGTTGGACCTCCCACAACAACATGCTAGGATTCTATCGGGTCACGGTTGGAGACCCCCTGACGATGACATCAAGATCAATACAGATGCAGGGATATCCATGGAGGCTAGGCTGGGTGGACTAGGAGGCATTGCTCGATCTTTCACTTCCTACATGAGTGCCTGGTGTAAATTTGTTCTAGGTGTTACAGACCCACTTGTTGTGGAGGTGCTCTCTCTCCGTGAAGGTGTGGTTTTTGCAAAGCTCCGAGGTTTTCTGCGGGTGGAGATAGAGACCGACAGCTTGGAGGCCGTTAATCTTTAGAACTCGTGTCGTTCTTTGCGCTCGCTAATAGCGTCGGTGTTACTTGATATTGAAGGGCTAACTTCCTCTTTTACTTATTTTTTATTCATCATGTAAAGAGACACGCCAATGCCCCTGCCTATCTATGTGCAAAGTATACATGCACATTAGAGGTGACAGAGTGTTGGATGGACTCCCCTCTTAGCTTCTTGGTCACTAGCCTTATGGCTGATAGTGTCGGAGCCCCTTTGATTGAATAAATGCCCTCAATTCCTACAAAAAAGGTATTGTTATTGAGGTGGTGCATAATTAAATGAGGAGAGAGAGGATTAAGTATAATAATATGAGACTATATCATATTAAATCATGTATTAGTATGTGTCATGTATGGCAATAAATGATGTCAATATGATAGTTTCAAGCTAGTATGATTCTTTGCACTGTGAATGTAGTATCATACACTAGTATCACACACCCTCCCTCGATGAAGTTTGGCATTTAAAATTTGTCTACAAAGGAATGTACTTCTATCTTTCCAATGCACTTTAAAGTAGAAAAAAGGCTTCTCCCCCATCACATGACAATCAAGGCCAATAACACACATGATTTTCTCACTTTCTACATGCATTGAGATCATTGGTGATGGGGTAATTAAAAAGAAAAGAGATGATGGCTTGCATCTTCCCGACGCATTTTTTTACTCCACTTCACAATCTGTCCTAAAAATTCTAGATATACACTTATTTGTGGAAGGGAATATGCATAACACTAGTATGTGATACTCCCTTGTAAAGAAATATAAGAGTGTTTAGATTACTACTTTGATGATTTGAACGCTCTTAGAGCATCTACAGCCAGGCCTCTCATACCTGTCTCAAATGCCTGGGCAGGCCGTTCGGTCACTGATCAGTAAAAAATCGACCCAACCGGACCTCTTGAATTGCGGACAAACTCCTGGCCTGACCGGCAACCCTCATATCTAGCACAAATATAGGGCGGATATGAGGCGACCTAAGTGATGAAGCTATGTATCTAGGGTAGGGTCATAGGCCTGACCTAGACTACCTCCCCAAGGACATCACCCTAAAGCCGGCAGCATTTAAAGGGTACCATCATCCACTCGACCAAAGACATTCCACTCAGAAGAATCAATGTCATTCGACCGTCACAGAAGTCACTTGACAAACAGAAGATCTGAAGCCACTCTACACAGCAACGGTCTGGCGTTTACTCATAGCCTTAACTACCATTTATAGCACTTTAATACGGACGTTACCTGTAACGCTCCACCTTTATGTACATTGAACCTCGCATAACGGAGGGGGGCCGGGGTCCCGGCGCACTCTATATAAGCCACCCCCTCCTCCAGGACAGGGGTTCGCATCTTTTGTAAACACACACACACACACACACACACACATAATCCAGCCGACCGCCCCAGGGCATCGAGACGTAGGGCTATTACTTTCTCCGAAAAGGGCCTGAACTCGTAAACTCGTGTGTACAACTACTCCATAGTTAGGATCTTGCCTCTTCATACCTACCCCCATTCTACTGTCAGTCTTAAAACCACGACACTAAGCGCATCCGCCACGTCATCCCGACCCACCGCAGGCCCATCCCGACCCCACAAAATCCCCCTCCTGAGCAAATCCTAGCTCACTTCACTCCGCTCCGCTCCCCGACGATCGCTTTTCCCCAATCCGTCCAATCCCTAGCGCCGGCGAGCATTTCAAGCACCGACAACCACTCCGACAACAACTCCGAAAACGAGTATGAGATAGCGCTCCGTATCGCGCTCGAGCGCTCGCGGGTCGGTACGAGCGGCAGCTCTGGGTTCGGTGCGACACCTCATGTTGCCCGACGCCAGCCTATCCCGCCCCGTGCGTGGATCTGCGCGGGCTGCCCAATCTGCTCCGCCAGCCCGACGACCTACTCCACCTCCGACGCTGCTCCGCCCAAGCAGCAGTGGGTTCTAGTACCCGCTCCGTCGGCGCCGTGGATGCGGGCGTTTAAAGGGTTGAATTTGGCAAGTGGTTGTAGATGCTCTTGTATTTCCTTACGGATGGAGTACTTCAGAATGTGACGAGGGAACAGCTAGCGAGGCACCTGAGCAAGGTGTCCAAAAGCAGCCAAAATATCAGCGGAACGCAACAAAACCCAATCGGGTGAGGACGCGCACCCTGTGGACCAAATAGTGACGTGCGTGTGACACTCTTGTGAAAGAGGCAGTCGCCGCTGGCGCTGGCGCTGGCCCGGGCATTGTGCCATGCCTCCCCCCTTGCTAGGCGAGGTGTCGGCCTCGAGCGACGATCCTTTCTCAGCTAAGCAAGGTCAGACCGACAGAAGCAATAATTTCTCGCCCCTGAGCGAGCAAGAGGACGGGAGCCTGGAGCATTTATGCCCGAAAGGCAGCGGGGATATGCAACACGATACTACGGGGCTGTTTGATTTTAGGACTAGCATTGCCACACTTTGCCACACATTTTTGCCAAACTTGACTAAGGTTAATTTATTAAAATGAGAGCCACAATTTGGCAAGCCTAAGGAAAGTGTATGCCATGTGGGGTCCAAATGTGGCTTGCCTAAGATGTGGCTTAAACCAAACACTCACCTACGTTGGTCAAACTTGCCTAACGTTAGATGTGGCAATTTTTGGCAAAATTAGTCACAAACCAAACAGCCCCTACGATGCTCAATCTCCACGATGAGCTCATCAAACAGAGCATGCGGGCACGCAGAGAAACGCCTGGAGACGAGGCCACGGGGTCAGAGACCGCTGTATGCAATGATACCCCGGCAGGCGGCGGCAGCGGCACCCATTACTGCACTGACACTGAGGCCTTGCCTCTGCCTCGCCGCTGCCGCTGAGCTAGCGAGCTTGTCCCTTGGCGACGGGCAGGGCGCCGCTCAGACGGTCCGAGAGACCGAGAGGGGCATTCAAGTCTCCGGACCCCGGACGATCGCACGGTTTGCATTGTAGTACATCGGGAATTCAAGAACTACTGCTCCACATGCATCTAATTTCAAGAAGAATGCTAGTAGTACATGGATTACACGAGGAGAACTGGACGGACTCATTGGACACGAAGAGCATAGGTTCCCCTGATGGAAGAAAGCTATGCCATACTGGTTCCGAAATCAATTGAAAGAACAAGATAGCTCATTAATAAATAAAAAACATGATGGCTCATTGAGCTGCACGGATACTATGGACGAACGATGCTCGCCCAAGGTTGGTTGCTGCTGCTCTCTAGCTCCCTGTGTTGTTGCTCCCAGCATCTGTTACTATGGTAAGCCTCCGTGCCGACTTGATAAACTCGCTGAAATGGGCAGAGGAAATTAAACCATTGTGCGTCAGTCCAAGTTAAAGACCGGTCCATCCGAATTCTGATAATTTATGATTTCATCACTAGCAAGTTTAACACGCAGAGGGATTGGTTCTCACCTGAAAGGCTCGTCACCGGCGTGCTTCACTTCACCGTCGGCTCCACGGTAGAGCACACGGCTCCTCAGTTCCGCACCCTCGATGCAGAACGTCTCGGACAGGCGGCCATAGAGCTCCTCAAACGAGCCCATCGCCGAGCAATCGAGATTCCGACCGAGGGTATCCGACTCGACGAACACCTTGCATTGCCCGGGCTTCAAACCGAGCTCGGAGCCGTGGCTATTGTCTCCAAACAGCCGCGGTCTCTCCGACGATGTGTTATCGGTCGAGCCACTGTTCTGAACGACAGTAGAGCCCGAGCCCTGCGATGCATTGCCCGCCTTGTCGGTGTTCCAGTTGCGCGTGCTGTACCCGGCGGCCGCGGGGGAGTTCACGACGCCTGCCGAGTCGCCACGGCTCATCTGCTGCGCCGTTAGTATTGTCTGCCCGAAGAGCACTAGCCCCGGCGGCTTGGCGTCGTTGGGCCTCTTGGCGCTGGCAGGCAGAGTGGTTGAGACGCCGTTGCGCGCCGGTGAGCTCCCAATGGTCAGGTCAGTGCTGATTCTTGGTGGGAATGGGATCGTTGCAGGACTGACATGATCGTGGCAACGGAGCCCCGGATACATGAGTCTTGACTGCAGGTGGGTAAGGTGGAGATCCGATAAAAATGGACCAAATTGCGAATGCCTGGCTCCCTGTATGCCTGAAGGAGCACTACAATCCGGGAAGGGGGAGAAGGACGGATGGTAGCTGTCGGTCTGATGATAATGGTGCTGATGGCCGTGCACCATTGGGTTTGGGAGGAACGACGGGTTTAGGAGCTGACCCTCGAAGGGGAACTCCGGGTAAGCCGGCATACGGGACTTCTTGCGCGGCGGCGAGAAGGAGGCGAGGTGCATGGCCGGCATGCTCGACACGATCTCGACCAGCCACGGGCTGACCCGCTTCACATTCTGGAGGAGGTCTGGCTCGTCCCACGTCACCTGCGTAGTTACCAAATTGACAAGTGAGCGAAACCTGAAACCTGTACAGAAAAGCAACTGTATGATTTGTTGGCGGGGGTGTAGTGTCGTGCCGTACCTGAAGAAGCCTCCACGGCGACTGCGGCCAACGGGTGGGGTGGGCGACCTGGACGCCGGCGACGGTGCCCATGAACCAGCTGATGCGGGACGAGTCCTGGGTCTCGAATGCCATCTTGAACCGCATCCCGGGGCACCACTGAACCCGCATCGCCGCTCGCACTGCTGCGGCGCGCACGCAGAACTCCGGTGTGCTGGCGCGCGGGAAGTAGACGACCTCGAACGGCTGTCCGCTGCCCGCCAGCCTCGCCGCCTCGACCACGTCCTCGGCGCGCACCTTGCCCCGGGTGCACGGGCTCGCATTGCCTCGCATCGGACCCGAATAGCGGCCCCAGCCGGTCAAAGACAAGGATCCCTCCTCGGCACCGCAGAAGCCGCGCTTGGCGCGCCGGATGCCCACGTGGAGGTCCCCGCCGTCGCCGCGCAGGAACACGATGGAGTCGCCGGCCACGAGCTTCTTCTGGTTCACGAACGCGCTCCAGCCCGTGGTGAGCAGGTGCCGGCGCGGGGTGCCCCGGTAGATGTGGCGGAACTTCCACGCAGTCCCGTGCACGTCCTTGGCGATCACGGTCTGCACGGGCGGGTCGGCGGCGTAGTCCAGCCGCGGGAAGATGGTCTCGGCGCAGTACCTCGGCACCGAGAAACCCCCGCCGTTGTTGGCGTCGGACTGCGTCAGAGTCTTGGCGAACGACGCCGGCTTCTCCTGCTCCTCATCGGCCACCGCCGCGGCATCATCCTGGACATCGCCATCCGCGTCCGTGGCGCCAAGTGGGGCCAGGCGGATCCTGGCGAAGACCTCGTCGGTGTCCGTGTCGGCCACGTACCGCACGGCGGCGACGCGGCAGGGCACGAGCGCCGGGACGCGCGCCGCGGAGAGATCGGCCCCGGCGTCGAGGCCAAGCGCGTGCTCGGTGTGGCCTTGCGGGAAGTAGTAGACGTTGCAGCCCACCGGCGGCACGGTGCACATGCCGCCCGCGCACGCTAGCCACAGCTGCCGGTCAACGCGCCGCTCGGCGCCCGGCACCGGCTCCGTCAGGTCCGCGAACGTGATCATCGGGCGAGCACCAACGCCCGAGCGAGGTGGAGGGTTTTCTGGGAGTGGTGATGGACTGGTGGCGCGATAGGTGGGAATCGGAGGCAGAAGCGGAGGCGAGCAACGAACGAGTGGTGCCCTTCCTGCTGTAACTCTCACAACGAACGGCTTATTACGAGTCCCATTCATCAGTGAGTGGGAGACAGTGGGGCTCGACCGGCTCGTGGATATAGTCGGATGGCGCATCGCGAGGAAACAGGGTGCGGGACCAGTGGCTACACGGACGCCTGCAGAAGTGTGAGTTTCAGTGTGCGTTAGCACTGCACAGTACTCGTACTCAACTAGTGACACGGGCAAGCCCATCGAGGATATACCGCCTAGTGTGTTGCTAGGACATTATGATCGTGACATTTGGTATCTTTTTGAATTATTTGGATTGCTTACCACATGACATTTGGTACCTAGAGCCACTCTGATTTCGCCCAAGTTTTGTGTTTCCGGTTTGATTAGCAAAAATTCCCAGCAAAAGGTGTTGATCTCTGTTGAAATTCGATGCAAAACACCTATGGTGTACCTGCATTCGGTTGAATTGCCGGATAACCTTCACCACGACGAGATCCACCAAGCCGACATCGACAATGCGCGTGGAGGGTGACAAGGTTGATGATGTGCTCAAGTCCGGGTGCAGAGCTGTCGATCCGCGATCTCCAATAACTCATTGCTGCTACGACTTCATCAAATTGTACTGTCTAGACCAAAGCTTTGTCGTGTAAAGTTGATGATGTACTCAAGTCCCAGTATGCAATTCTCATTGAGCATTGTGAGACGGCAACAATGGTGACACGGTTGCTGACCTCAACTAACTTCCTTGCCGAGCAAGTCATCAAGCTAGTGCAACGAGTGGACATGTTGGAATCTAGGCCACCACCTCCGCCTTGTCCTCAAGCCAATGCACACAAGTGGGCTAGTGGGCACAACGTTGCAGCGAAGCACCAGGGGGTTGTGACAAGAACCATTCAGGTTTAGAGGCAAGCCTTGGGCCAAGGACACACGCTGACACGCACATCATCTCCCCCACCCCCACCCCCTCCCCGGTCCATTTTTCAATAATTTGTCACTTTGCTGAAGTAGGAAAAAATTCGGGGCGTCATTCTGGTCATACCAAAACACCTCACATGAATTTTCCTCGATTTGATGGGGATGATCCTAAGTGGTCAGAGTTACTGATGGGTGTGTATGCTAAGTTTGGCATCAACAAATATGAGCAGTACTTGCAACAATTATTCATGTTACATGGATATCATGTCAAGTTTGAAGAGCTTATGCATAAAGTGTTAGTTCATAACAAAGGATATGATGAAACTTTCTTAGTTAATAGATTTGTCAACGGTCTCAAGTCTAATATTTGCATAGCTATTAGATTACATCAACCTCGAACTATTGATGTGTCGTTGTGCTTGGCCCTTGTACAGGAGGAGGAACTTGACAATATCACAAGGAAGCCATTTTATAAGGATGATTACAAAGATTGTCACAATTCACAAACTGTTCATCAAGACAATTCATAGTTCAGACGGGGTTTTGCGGGCGGCTCCAGATCTTCTCAAAACATAAGACAAAAAGTTTGACAGTCTGAAAGCTATGAGGAGAGACAATGGATTATAATTCAAATGTGAGCGAAAATTTGCTCCTAGCCATAAATGTGTTGATAAGGTTTCTTTGCATGTGTTCTAGGAACTAATGGAGGCTTTCCAAGTAGTCTCTGCTAGTGAAGAGGATCAAGATCGGACACCCAATAGTGATTCAGAGAATGAACTCATGAGTCTTTGTGAAGATGCTATCTATGGTAATTCTATGAGGAAAACCTTCAAGATCCAAGGCTTTGTGGGAAAAAACAATCATGATCCTAATTGATTGTGGTAGCTCTCATAACATCATCACTGAGCAACTAGCACAGAAGCACAGATTGGATCAAACAAAGGTGCATGCTCCAGAGGTGAAACTAGCCGATGGAACACCTAACATGTACTTCTTCAGTGTCATATTTGAAATGACAGGCACATGGCATGAATTTCAAACAAAAGTTTAGAATACCACCACTGGGATGTTGTGGTTTCATTCTGGCCATGGATTGGTTATCTAACTATAGCCCAATGTTTGTCAATTGAAGAAAACTAAGAAACTGAGGATTCATCATGCAAGAAAAAGGATTACTCTCGGGGGAATTAAAAGCACACCCCTTCTGAATGCTTACCATTGTGTCCTTCTCAACTAAATAAATCGTTGTGACAAGGACATGCTGAACAATTAATGCAATTATGTGTTGTTATTGAAGAAGATCGAAACACCCAACTTCCTAACGAAATCAAGCAAGTCCTTAAGGATAATGCAGTAGTGTTTGAGGAACCTACCCAAATACCTCCATCCAGATCCTATGATCATACTATTCTCGTGTTACCAGGAGCCAAACCACTGAAATTGAGACCATATAAAGTGCCTCTCCATCTTAAAGATGAATCGAGAACAAGTAGCTCACATGCTCGAAAATGGCTTATTAAATGCAACATCCCATTTTCATCTCCTTTTGGTCAATAAGAACTAAGGAACATGGAGATTTTGTGTGGTTTACACGCAGCTTAATGTAGTAACCATCAAAAACAAATATCACATGCGAGTGGTTAAGGAGATCTTAGATGAGTTGGCAGGATCTCAGTGGTTCAGTAAGCTGGATATCATCAAACTCTGATGGCAAAAGGGTGAAGAACATAAAACTTCATTCAAAACCCACAATGGGCATTTTGAATTAAAGGTCGTGCCCTTTGGTTTGAAGAGTGCACCGACTACATTGCAAGAAGCCCTAAATACAACTATTCACCATTTGATTAGAAACTATGTGTTGGTATTTGTTGATGATATACTCATATACACTGGAAACCTTGAAGAACATAAAGAATAGTTGGGTTTGTTGTTCAAAATCTTACATGACAATAATGTCCATGTGAAGAAATCCAAATGTTCCTTTTCACAGCAAAAATTGGAATATCAAGGGCATTGCTTCCTCTCGACTAGGAAGTTGTTGGGCGCCCAAGTGCAAGGGTTTGTAGCAAGCAACAATTTCCCCCAAGTGGATGACCTTAAGGTTTATCAAACCAGTAGGAGTTGCAGAACAAGCAATTATCAATAACGGGACACATGAATACAAAAAACCTTGGCCCCAAGGAAACTAGCGAGGTTGTCAATCTCACTAGTTTTGCAAGTTACAAGGATAAATGCACGAGTGTATGTAAGATTTTATTGGAACAAGAAAGTACAAGAAATTGTAAAAGAGAGCGTTGATCGAGGTTGAAAAATAAGAAGAACGATGGACTAGGGTCCAGAGGTTCGTTAGTGGTTTCTCTCCAAAAGAAAGCATGATGTGGTGAACAAATTACAGTAGCGTATCGATTAAACTGCATTTTTATAACTATGAATATCCATGGCATAATCAACATATTAGCATCACGACCAAACATCTATAGACCTTTATCCAACTGTATCCACAGCTCATACTCCAACCAAGACCGTTATCTAGCATGCATCTTAAAGTATTAATTAAAAATAGAGTAATGCATTAAGTATGATGACATGAAGTAGATGATATATTGTCTTCCCCCTGCTTTCAAAGGACAACTACCAATCATCTTTTTGTCTCTACTGGCAACAACACAATACAGGCCTTTTCCACTTTTTATAACGGCGGGAGTTACTTGCAAGGTTGAACCCAGCTATCATACACAACTCCCTCTTAGGGATCAAATACCAAACTTGGCAAAAGAAAGATAGATAGATATGAGAGCATATATGAGTAAAAGTATGCAACAAAGAAACCAAAGATATCTAAAAAATATTCATGGATAAATCTAACCATAAAGTGACAATTCATCACACTTCACACCGCTACAAACACACCAACATATTACATCATATGAAACACAATTATGTAGGGATCACATATGATCTTTGTATTGAGAAACATGGGAGAGAAAACCAACTAGCTATTGTTATGGACCCATAGTCGAAAGCAAACTACTCAAGGGCGATCATGGTGACCTTCAAGTTGATGGAGATGGGCTCCATGATGATTACCCTGTGACGCCCCCGATTTAATCGTACACTAATCATACACGCAAACGTGTACGATCAAGATCAGGGACTCACGGGAAGATATCACAACACAACTCTACAAATAAAATAAGTCATACAAGCATCATATTACAAGCCAGGGGCCTCGAGGGCTCGAATACAAGAGCTCGATCATAGACGAGTCAGCGGAAGCAACAATATCTGAGTACAGACATAAGTTAAACAAGTTTGCCTTAAGAAGGCTAGCACAAACTGGGATACAGATCGAAAGAGGCACATGCCTCCTGCCTGGGATCCTCCTAACTACACCTGGTCGTCGTCAGCGGGCATCACGTAGTAGTAGGCACCTCCGGTGTAGTAGGAGTCGTCGTCGACGGTGGCGTCTGGATCCTGGGCTCCAACATCTGGTTGCGACAACCAGGTAGAAGGGATAGGGGAAAAAGAGGGAGAAAGCAACCGTGAGTACTCATCCAAAGTACTCGCAAGCAAGGAGCTACACTACATATGCATGGGTAAAAGTGTAAAGGGCCATATCGGTGGACTGAACTACAGAAAGCCAGAATAAGAGGGGGGATAGCTAATCCTTTCGAAGACTACGCTTCTGGCAGCCTCCGTCTTGCAGCATGTAGAAGAGAGTAGACTAAAGTCCTCCAAGTAGCATCGTATAGCATAATCCTAACCGATGATCCTCTCCTTGTCGCCCTGTGAGAGAGCGATCACCGGTTGTATCTGGCACTTGGAAGGGTGTGTTTTATTAAGTATCTGGTTCTAGTTGTCATAAGGTCAAGGTACAACTCCAAGTCGTCCTGTTACCGAAGATCACGGCTATTTGAATAGATTAACTACCCTGCAGGGGTGCACCACATTCCCCAACACGCTTGATCCCATTTGGCCGGACACACTTTCCTGGGTCATGCCCGGCCGCGGAAGATCAACACGTCGCAGCCCCACCTAGGCACAACAGAGAGGTCAGCACGCCGGTGTAAACCTAAGCGCACAGGGGTCTGGGCCCATCGCCCATAGCACACCTGCTTGTTGCGAACGCGGCCGGAAGCAGAACTAGCCCCCTTAATACAAGAGCAGGCTTACGTTCCAATCCGGCGCGCGCCGCTCAGTCGCTGACGTCACGAAGGCTTCGGCTGATACCACGACGCCGGGATACCCATAACTACTCCCGCGTAGATGGTTAGTGCGTATAGACCAAATGGCCAGACTCAGATCAAATACCCAGATCTCGTTAAGCGTGTTAAGTATCCGCGAACGCCGACTAGGGCCAGGCCACCTCTCTCCTAGGTGGTCTCAAACTGTCCTGTCGCTCCGCCTCAAAGTAACAGTCGGGGGCCGTCGGGAACCCAGGCCCACCTCTACCGGGATGGAGCCACCTGCCCCTTCAGCCCCCATCTCCGAACAGTATCACAGATAAGGTAACTGTGTAAAGTATATTATATATGCCCGTGGTCACCTCCCGAAGTGATCACGGCGCAGTAGTATAGCATGGCAGACGGACAAGAGTGTAGGGCCACTGATGGAACACTAGCATCCTATACTAAGTAGTAGGATAGCAGGTAATGGTAACAACAGTAGTAGCAAGGATAGGCTATGCATCAGGATAGGAATAACGGAAAGCAGTAACATGCTACACTACTCTAATGCAAGCAGTATAGAGAAGAGTAGGCGATATCTGGTGATCAAAGGGGGGGCTTGCCTGGTTGCTCTGGCAAGAGAGAGGGGTCGTCAACTCCGTAGTCGTACTGGGGGTCGCCGGCAGTCTCAGGGTCTACCGGAAAGAAGTAGTGGAGGGGGAACACAATAAATAACAGAGCAATCAAAGCATCACAAAGCGTAACATGGCAATACGCGGTTCTAGGTGTGCCCTAACGCAGCAGTACGTGGTACCGACGAAAGGGGGAAACATCCGGGAAAATAACCCCGGTGTTTCGCATTTTCGGACAGATGAATCGGAGGGGGAAAGTTGCGTGTTCGCTATGCTAGGGATGCGTGGCGGACGAACGGGCTACGTATCCGGATTCGTCTCGTAGTTGTGAGCAACTTTCATGTACAAAGTTTTTCGATCGAAGTTACGGATTATTTTATATTAATTTTAAAAGCTTTAATCAATTTTGGAAATAACAGATTTTAATTAATTAGAAAAGGTAATTATTGGGTCAGCGTGACATCAGCATGATGTCAGCAGGTCTACAGGTTGACTAGGTCAACCCTGGCACGTGGGGCCTGTTCGTCATAGTCTCAGGTTAATTAAACATGATTAAATGATTAACTAAATGATTAGGTTAATCTAATACAAGATTAATTAAGTTAATTAATTAATTAATTAATATTTTTATCTATCATTATTTTTTGATTTAGAAGTGGGGCCTGATGTCATAGACTACTTTTAGGAGGGGGTTAGCATTTAGGGGATTAGTCCCTAATCCAACAGGGGCCAGCCCATCTGTCTCGCACGAGCAGGGGCGCCGGCGGCATGAGGCAGAAGCCGACAGCGGCAGGCGCGACGAGCAGCGCCGGGTGCGGCCGGCGGCGGGCGGTCTGGGCACGCGGGTGTGGGATAGGGCGCAGCTAGGGCGGCGGCAGCAGCAGTAGTGAGCAGCCGCAGCACCTAGGAGTGGCGCGGCGCGACGCTAGCTGCAGAAGCAGTGTAAGCAACGGGCAGGGGAGCAGCGAGCAGCTGCGGCTGCGGGCGTGCGCGAGACAAGGCGCCGGGTAGGGCCACGGCGAGCGTTGCGCGTTCAGCACAAGGGGGAAGAGGGAGCACGGGGCGGTGCTCACATTCGATGCAGGGAAGGGGGTGGCGTGGCTCGATGGCGTCCGACGAGGAGGAGGATGGGGACGAGCGACGGTGGGGAAGGAGATTCGGCGATGAAGCGGTCCGGCGAGGCGGCTTCGGGCGACGGTGAGGTTCAGCAGCGTCGGGGCATCAAAGCCGGCAAGGTAGCTCTGGTTGGCGGCGAGGCGCGGTCGGAGGGCAACGAGGCGCCAGGCTCGGGTGCCAGCGTGGACGACGATGGGGAGGGGGTTTGCTCCAACGCTGCTGGAGGAGGCCAAGCAGGGGAGGCGGCGGCGCCATGGCCCTCCACCGAGCAGAGGATGGCGCGAGGAGCTCCTCTCCCTGGCGCGATATGTGCGTGCAGGTGTGGGAGTGGACGAGGGAAAGCGAGGGAGGGAGAGAAGGGGATCGAGCATAGCACTCTGTGATGCACACGCACGCGTGTGTGTGTGGCGGCGCACGGGAGGGAGTCGAGGGAGACGTGGGGGGAAGTGGGAATCGTGGGATGGATCGAGGGTTAGGGTTCGGTGGGTGAGGTGATAAGGGGAGTGAGGGGGCCGGCCCGGGCCGGTTTGGCTAGCTAGCTGGGCCGGTTGGCCCAGCGCGGGGGTGCTTCTTTTCCTTTTTTTTGTTTTAGTTTTTATATATTTTCTCTTTTCTATTTTATTTTTATTCAAGTGTTATGAAATACAAAAGTTAAAGCTAAATTAATATTATTAACTATATCTCTGACATAAATAATTTGGCACTTTAAATAAGTATGTTGTATTTGTTTAATACTTAAAGGGCATTTAATTATTTGTTGTAACGACGTGTTAATTAATTTAGTCCATCTAACTATTTTATAAAAAGATGATTTCTCCACCACAATTACCTATGATTTATATGCCGCATTTCGAACATTTTTGTTTTAATATTTGAAAACTTTTGTGGTTTTCCTTTAACTTAAATTTGAATTTGATTCGTTCTGAACTAACGCGAGACTAACAATAGTAACCGTGGTGGCGTAGCATCATTAACGTGGGATTACTGTAGCCTAATTATCCGGGCGTCACAAATCTCCTCCACTACAAGAAATCTCGTCCCGAGATTTAGGCGGGGAGTAAGGGGCAGAGATTGGTTATGAAATTCTAACGGATCTTCTCGGTGTTGGTTGCTCTTCTTGAAGAGGTCAATCCAATATATTGATGCCTTCATACTTCTGCTTCAGGTCAAAATGATGAAGTCGTCATCCTATCTTCGGGATCTTCATCGTACTTACGAAAAGGTAAGGGGTAGCTCGGCTACGACAGAATGCTTAAGGGGTAATCGTCTGGGTTTTTCCCGTGAATGAACAGATGAGTATCTCTCGAGTTGAACAAATTGAGAGTAAGGTAAGAAGGTACAATAAGGAGTTTGAAGCGGATAGACAATCATCGTTCCCTGAAACGATGTGTTGAAGGGGTTTAGAGCAATGTGAATAAGCAGTGCATCTGATACCAAAATAGATCAACAGACAGGTGGCACGTGAATTACATATGAAGTCAAGCGCGAGGAATAACTTTGACAATAGGTTGTACAGGAGAGTCAAGTTTCGATCCTGTGGAACTATGGGTTATGGGCCCACCATGTGGGTTAAAAGTATGAAGGGCGAGGACATCTTGCACGATCATCTGAGCAAGGCATGTCAGAGGATAGTCCGTCGGTTAAGTCGGCAACAACATCAGTACCAAGGGTGAGGGACGAAGAGAACCATTCTCCTGCTCGTTGAAATGAGGCGGACCAATAGGCAAAGTTCTCGTCCATCGGTGGTTATCGAATGTCATCAACAATCGCGACAGGGTCTTGCGGACAGAGAGGTACAACGAGGTGTTTACATAAGCAGGGAAATATTACTGCTTATATATTATAGATCACAAGGAGGTTTAAACAAACCAATGGAAGGAAAATGTGATCATCAGATCAAACAGAACAGTGGAAAGGATAATGTGTTTGTCACATATACCAGGGGTATACCCTTCCCAAGGACAAGCAGAGCATGATATCCATGACAGTATATAATGTAGAAAACTCCTTAGGTAGGGGAGAGAAATTTCATGACATTACCCGTACATCGGTGTTTGGATAATTGAGCAGGAAACATTTAGCATTGGGCTTCAAATGGTCTTGTTGAAAATTGAAGTACCATAGGCATGCTCCGAGAAAGCATTGACATGGTCATCAGGTGAAGATCAGACTTTGGAAACACAAAGGATCCATCAGGAATAACTTGTAGAATAAGTCTTACAATTTCCTCATGGAAGAATGGATAACCTTGCTGAAAAGGAATCTATAACAATATGGCCAACCGGCCAGGTGTGCTAGGCACGACACCACCTTACCGGGTCACATAAGACCAATGTTATAACTCTTGGAAATATGTTCCAACCATCATATCTGACCGAGATTCAGATCTGATTGGTGTCAGGATAACTCAGACTCAGGAGGCCCGAGGAGAAAAGGTGCGACACAAATTGTCAAGATGACATTGTAAGATTCTCGGGAATTGAACTGGGGAAGCAAGTTCCGAATCATGAGTTCATTATTAAATCAAGGGTAGAATGAGGTGGCTGATGAACTCAGTGACAATTCATCGAGATTTCCAAAAGATGGATTTCCACAATTATGTGAACAATAAATATCATTTGTCGGATCAATGATATAATGATGTATGCTCGAGGGAAACATGCTCAACTGAGCAATGATAGAAGGGTGCACCCAGGAATCTGGACTAGGTAGCACGATCAATGTTTGAATGATGATTCAATAAGCAATAGATTTCTAATGAAACTGTAGACCAATAACTTCAAAGCAATAGGGTTGCTAGAAGTTTAGAATTTACACATCACAGACCATTTGTCGGTATTCCGGTTAGAAACAACAGGGAGACCAAGAAATGAACGCAAATGGCGAGAGATATTACTATACCAAGAATTCTCAAGAGGTGGTAAAATTACCACGACATTCTTGACACAAAAGGTGGTAATATTCCAAGGTAAAGAAGGACAAATGCTGGATAGCAAGGAACTCAAGGTATAACACAAAACATGAACAAGTTTGTGTTAGAGGGAAGGCAATAAAGTGGCCGATGATAACACAAATCATCAGGGGCAAGGATGGTATTTCTCATCATGAATTCAGTTGATACCCTTGAAGAGTTCAGAATGCTGATGATTAAAATTAGCATGATAATGATGTATCCGTTCAGGCTAGGACAGACATGGAGTATTAAACTTGTAAGCGATGAAGATCTCTAATCCTCGTTGAATCGCAGTGCAGACTCGATTCCTTTATCGGTGTCCTTGAGTGTTTCATAACTCAAAGCCCGTGAAAAATTGGAGTCCGTGAGAATGTAATACCTGATGAAGAACTCATAAGAGGTTATGCAGTTCCATGATAATCTTGAGATACCAGGGGGGTAATGCTCGACGACAGATCAAAGTAGAGATTGGACTAGGGTATTGCTCTGCAGAAGACAAATGCTTAAACTTGCACGAGAAATGTTATTTAAAGGAGAACATGATCGGAACCACGATTGCAAAAGGCCAGATCCCAGAGATAAGATGAACTTATACCAAGGGAATAATTAATTTAAGAAAAGCTTTAATGATAAGATCTACATCGTGTCCATGGGCATGAACACAAAGTTCAAGGTCGACTCCCACTTCTTCAATGTATAACCTTCCATTCACTTTTCGCTTTGATAAAGGCATTAGTGTTGAAAGTTTTATCTGGTGAAATACCAGATGAGTATGACTCGTGAAAACTTCCGAGTTCACACATATAAAGGAAGGCATAGGTTCAACCCGTCAGGGTATCATGGAAACATATACCACAAGCTTCAATAGTAAATACGACCAGCTCGAAAGCAGAGCATGGTTGGCCAAGCAGATGATACCATTTACCAAGGGCATTATGTATCAGGTAAAGAACTCACAATAATTTTGGTTGTGAAGGACAATGTCGGATAATAACCCGGCAATGGGTATGGCGATTCACAACGGGGCTGATGTGAGTATCGATACTCAATCAAAGGAAGAAGGAATGCCATGGCATCGGGTTATAGAAACAACTGACTAATTCAAAGCTTAATGCAAAGAAACTTTATGATCTCCAACTCAAGGGATCATAAGCAATCGTTTTGATCGAAAATGAATAAGTTCAACAGACTTGGAAGCACAAACGATCAAGGCATTGATTGGTCAAGAACCAGCTCATATCCAAATGACGTCTGAGCCGGAAGGATGAATCCTAGGATTCGACTGAGGAATGCGAGCATCCTCAACATATTGAATCAACAGACTTAAAAATGATAAAGACAAGGGAGGCCAATAAGATTACGAAACTTATGGGATTAACCATAATGCAAGAAAGCGAGAATTTCAAGAGCAATAGGCTGCTCGGGATTTTCGGAAGATCGAATGATATTTTGAAGTCTTTGGCGAAACACCTGAACAACTGTGAATGAGCGGATACTCGATAAGTGCGAGAATTATCCGTAGGGGTATTCAGGTGACAAAGAACAGCAAGGCAGTAAGCTCAAAGGATTCTCGAAAATACGACGAGTATTTCGGGGTATCTTGTAATAACAAGACCAACTAGGGATGTATGTAAGCATAACAACTGCAAGTATTTATCCCTAAGGGTTGACGGTGGAAGGGGAATTGTAAACACGATGAACACAAATTCTCGGGTTAACAACGGTGAGTATCTTCAGGGTCTTCACGTGCAGCAGGCGATCATCAGTAATAAGGGGCTCTCTGGGTGAAAGTGATAACGAGATCCTAATGTTAGATTTAGCAAAATTCATTTAACCCGAATAGAAGAGAGTTCAGAGTCCCAGAGTAAGGATCGAGGAGTAAAAGATCCTAATACCACCCAGATGGCGACGTGGGCCCGTAAGGCACACAGCCATGTTAGTAAAAGTTTTTGTAATGTCTAGACTCAACTTTGGCCAAGGAGTGTGTAAGGGGGATTCCTACAGGCAGTCGGCTCTGATACCAACTTGTGACGCCCCCGATTTAATCGTACACTAATCATACACGCAAACGTGTACGATCAAGATCAGGGACTCACGGGAATATATCACAACACAACTCTACAAATAAAATAAGTCATACAAGCATCATATTACAAGCCAGGGGCCTCGAGGGCTCGAATACAAGAGCTCGATCACAGACGAGTCAGCGGAAGCAACAATATCTGAGTATAGACATAAGTTAAACAAGTTTGCCTTAAGAAGGCCAGCACAAACTGGGATACAGATCGAAAGAGGCGCAGGCCTCCTGCCTGGGATCCTCCTAACTACTCCTGGTCGTCGTCAGCGGGCATCACGTAGTAGTAGGCACCTCCGGTGTAGTAGGAGTCGTCGTCGACGGTGGCGTCTGGATCCTGGGCTCCAACATCTGGTTGCGACAACCAGGTAGAAGGGATAGGGGAAAAAGAGGGAGAAAGCAACCGTGAGTACTCATCCAAAGTACTCGCAAGCAAGGAGCTACACTACATATGCATGGGTAAAAGTGTAAAGGGCCATATCGGTGGACTGAACTACAGAAAGCCAGAATAAGAGGGGGGATAGCTAATCCTTCCGAAGACTACGCTTCTGGCAGCCTCCGTCTTGCAGCATGTAGAAGAGAGTAGACTGAAGTCCTCCAAGTAGCATCGTATAGCATAATCCTAACCGATGATCCTCTCCTCGTCGCCCTGTGAGAGAGCGATCACCGACTGTATCTGGCACTTGGAAGGGTGTGTTTTATTAAGTATCCGGTTCTAGTTGTCATAAGGTCAGGGTACAACTCCAAGTCATCCTGTTACCGAAGATCACGGCTATTCGAATAGATTAACTTCCCTGCAGGGGTGCACCACATTCCCCAACACGCTTGATCCCATTTGGCCGGACACACTTTCCTGGGTCATGCCCGGCCGCGGAAGATCAACACGTCGCAGCCCCACCTAGGCACAACAGAGAGGTCAGCACGCCGGTCTAAACCTAAGCACACAGGGGTTAGGGCCCATCGCCCATAGCACACCTGCACGTTGCGAACGCGGCCGGAAGCAGAACTAGCCCCCTTAATACAAGAGCAGGCTTACGTTCCAATCCGGCGCGCGCCGCTCAGTCGCTGACGTCACGAAGGCTTCGGCTGATACCATGACGCCGGGATACCCATAACTACTCCCGCGTAGATGGTTAGTGCATATAGACCAAATGGCCAGACTCAGATCAAATACCCAGATCTCGTTAAGCGTGTTAAGTATCCGCGAACGCCGACCAGGGACAGGCCACCTCTCTCCTAGGTGGTCTCAACCTGCCCTGTCGCTCCGCCTCAAAGTAACAGTCGGGGGCCGTCGGGAACCCAGGCCCACCTCTACCGGGATGGAGCCACCTGCCCCTTCAGCCCCCATCTCCGAACAGTATCACAGGTAAGGTAACTGTGTAAACTGTATTGTATATGCCCGTGGTCACCTCCCGAAGTGATCACGGCCCAGTAGTATAGCATGGCAGACGGACAAGAGTGTAGGGCCACTGATGGAACACTAGCATCCTATACTAAGCAGTAGGATAGCAGGTAATGGTAACAACAGTAGTAGCAAGGATAGGCTATGCATCAGGATAGGAATAACGGAAAGCAGTAACATGCTACACTACTCTAATGCAAGCAGTATAGAGAAGAGTAGGCGATATCTGGTGATCAAAGGGGGGGGCTTGCCTGGTTGCTCTGGCAAGAGAGAGGGGTCGTCAACTCCGTAGTCGTACTGGGGGTCGCCGGCAGTCTCGGGGTCTACCGGAAAGAAGTAGTGGAGGGGGAACACAATAAATAACAGAGCAATCAAAGCATCACAAAGCGTAACATGGCAATACGCGGTGCTAGGTGTGCCCTAACGCAGCAGTACGTGGTACCGACGAAAGGGGGAAACATCCGGGAAAATAACCCCGGTGTTTCTCATTTTCGGACAGATGAATCGGAGGGGGAAAGTTAATCTAATACAAGATTAATTAAGTTAATTAATTAATTAATTAATATTTTTATCTATCATTATTTTTTTGATTTAGAAGTGGGGCCTGATGTCCTAGACTACTTTTAGGAGGGGGTTAGCATTTAGGGGATTAGTCCCTAATCCAACAGGGGCCAGCCCATCTGTCTCGCACGAGCAGGGGCGCCGGCGGCATGAGGCAGAAGCCGACAGCGGCAGGCGCGACGAGCAGCACCGGGTGCGGCCGGCGGCGGGCGGTCTGGGCACGCGGGTGTGGGATAAGGCGCAGCTAGGGCGGCGGCAGCAGCAGTAGTGAGCAGCCGCGGGAAGCAGCCGCATCACCTAGGAGTGGCGCGGCGCGGCGCTAGCTGCAGAAGCAGTGCAAGCAGCGGGCAGGGGAGCAGCAAGCAGCTGCGGCTGCGGGCGTGCGCGAGACAAGGCGCCGGGTAGGGCCACGGCGAGCGTTGCGCGTTCATCACAAGGGGGAAGAGGGAGCACGGGGCGGTGCTCACATTCGATGCAGGGAAGGGGGCGGCGTGGCTCGATGGCGTCCGACGAGGAGGAGGATGGGGACGAGCAACGGTGGGGAAGGAGATTCGGCGATGAAGCGGTCCGGCGAGGCGGCTTCGGGCGACGGTGAGGTTCAGCAGCGTCGGGGCATCAAAGCCGGCGAGGTAGCTCTGGTTGGCGGCGAGGCGCGGTCGGAGGGCAACGAGGCGCTAGGCTCGGGTGCCAGCGTGGACGACGATGGGGAGGGGGTTTGCTCCAACGCTGCTGGAGGAGGCCAAGCAGGGGAGGCGGCGGCGCCATGGCCCTCCGCCGAGCAGAGGATGGTGCGAGGAGCTCCTCTCCCTGGCGCGATATGTGCGTGCAGGTGTGGGAGTGGACGAGGGAAAGCGAGGGAGGGAGAGAAGGGGATCGAGCATAGCACTCTGTGATGCACGTGCACGCGTGTGTGTGTGGCGGCGCACGGGAGGGAGTCGAGGGAGACGTGGGGGGAAGTGGGAATCGTGGGATGGATCGAGGGTTAGGGTTCGGTGGGTGAGGGGATAAGGGGAGTGAGGGGGCCGGCCCGGGCCGGTTTGGCTAGCTAGCTGGGCCGGTTGGCCCAGCGCGGGGGGTGCTTCTTTTCCTTTTTTTTGTTTTAGTTTTTATATATTTTCTCTTTTCTGTTTTATTTTTATTCAAGTGTTATGAAATACAAAAGTTAAAGCTAAATTAATATTATTAACTATATCTCTGACATAAATAATTTGGCACTTTAAATAAGTATGTTGTATTTGTTTAATACTTAAAGGGCATTTAATTATTTGTTGTAACGACGTGTTAATTAATTTAGTCCATCTAACTATTTTATAAAAAGATGATTTCTCCACCACAATTACCTATGATTTATATGCCGCATTTCGAACATTTTTGTTTTAATATTTGAAAACTTTTGTTGTTTGCCTTTAACTTAAATTTGAATTTGAATCGTTCTGAACTAACGCGAGACTAACAATAGTAATCGTGGTGACGTAGCATCATTAACGTGGGATTAGTGTAGCCTAATTATCTGGGCGTCACCTCCGATAGAGTATTGGAAAATTCCTCTAGATTGGATTGCCATGTATTAGAGATGTGAGGCGGCAGAAACACAATAACTCCTCGATATTTAGAATTTTTGGAGTGAGCGAAAAATATAGGCATCGAAACACGATGGAGTGGTCGACCAGGGGCTCCAAGGAGCCCCGCCACATGCACCCTACTGTGTGGCGGGTGCGTGTGGAGGCCGTGGGCCCTCCTGGGGAGGACCCCGAGCCCAACAAAAGCTTCCCGATGAAAATGATTTTGTAGAATTATTTCATGATTTTTGGATCTCCGTAAAAAAAATTTCGTGTAAATCCAAAAACATGCAAAAACAACAACTATCACTAGGCACTGAGTTAATATAATCATAATTTCTGGCAAAATGATATAAACATAACAAAAAAATTATAAGTATGTTTGAGGCGTATCATTTACATCACGGGATCCTTTGTGTGTCTACTGAAAAGAAAAAGACCGAGGCAGTTCAAAATTGGTCAGCTCCTACCATTGTGAAACAACTTAGATCCTTCCTCGAATTAGCAGGAAATTACCTGAGGTTCATAAAAACTATGGTGTGATCAATAGGCCACTTACTGAGGTGCTGAAGAAAAACCAAGTGTTCTCCTGGATTGAGTTAGTTAATACATCTTTTCTCACACTAAAGCAAGAACTAGTTAATGCACTTGTCCTTAAGCTACCTCACTTTCATGCACAGTTCACAATTGAAACTAATGCTTATCATAGTGGAGTGGGATCTCTCTTAATGCAAGATGGAAACCAAGTGACCTTTCTTAGTAAAGCATTAGGGGGTAAAAATCAAGGTCTATCTACATATATGAAAAAAGAATGTATGGCTACTCATTTAGCAATGGATAAATGGAGATCTTACCAACATCATCATAAGTTTCTCATTAAAACCAATCATCAAAGTCTAGCTCAATTAACTGCTCGGAGACCAACTACTTCCATTCAACACAAGGCATCTGTGAAGATCATTGGATTGCAATACAAGATTGTGTACAAGAAAGAATCTAGTAATCAAGTTGTAGATGCTTTCATCAGAAAATATGAAGAAGCTCAGTGTAATGCCATCTCTTCTTGTATTCCATCTTGGAATACCACTCGCATTGTAGGATATGTTCAAGATCAGGCAAAAGAGGTTTTAACTAGTTTGGCTGTAGATCCCACTAGCAAACCAAATTTTACCCTAATTGAAGGCATCATTGTTTTAAATATGCCCGAGAGGCAATAATAAATTGGTTATTATCATATTTCCTTGTTCATGATAACGTTTATTATTCATGTTAAAATTGTATTGACCGAAACTTAAATACATGTGTGAATACATAGACGTCCCTAGTGATCCTCTAATACACTAGCTTGTTGATCAAAGATGGTTAAGGTTTCCTAACCATAGACATGAGTTTTCATTTGATAATGGGATCACATCATTAGGAGAATGAAGTGATGGACAAGACCCAACCGTAAGCTTAACAGTGGATCGTATCAGTTTATTGTTATAGCTTTCTTCATGTCAAGTATCTATTCCTAAGACCATGAGATCATGCAACTCCCTGACACCAGAGGAATACTTAGTATGTGTAAGTGCATATAGTGCCAACCCTAGTTGGTTTTGGAGTATTGACAACAAACTTGGTTGAGGGACTAATGTGTTTGTGAGAATTGTAGGATAACACAGGTAGTAGTCCCTTATTGATTCAGTTTACCTACCAAAGATGACCCCTAAAAATGTGTGAAGATATTGAAGACAATGGTGGTTTGTGAAGATATTCATAGTGAAGATTATGACAGGAAAAGACATTCATGTGAAGACTATGGAGTACGAAGACATAGTTGTTTCGTAGTTTCCTTTTCTTCTTTGTTGAGTCATAGGAACAACCATATTGTTAAGTGGGGTCCAAGCGAACAAAGTCAGAGTGACTGAAGTGATGCTCAACCAAATCATATGTCTTCAACCGAAGACAATGAGAGCAAATCTTATCCAGAGCTAGATGAGTCAGCTTTACTTGTAGCCCAAGTCAAGCTGCCGCGTGTCGGTTCCTTAGTGACCCAGGGTCATTTTGAACAAATCAGGTCGGGTTGCCTCCTGGCTATAAATAGCCCACCCCTTACACCATAAATTGGTGGCTGCTCAGAGTTAGTGCACGGTTTTTGTCATCTGAGAGCAACCCACCTTCGAACCATTTGAGAGAGAGATCCTTGCGAGGATAAAGTGCTAAACACGTAGAGCCAAAGAGTGTTAGGCATCACTGAAGTCTTTCTGTCTGCGTGACCTGAAGAATTGTTCCACTTGAGGACTGTGAATCCTCCAGCCGGTTAGGCGTCACGTTCTGAGCATCCAAGAGTCATTGTGGATCGCCGGTGAACGAAGTCTGTGAAGGTTTGGAAGTCTACCTTGAAGACTTACCAGAGTGATTGGGCGAGGACTGGGTGTCCTTTGCTCAAGGAGTATAAGGTAAAGATGTGGTCTTCTGAGTTGAATCTCAGCCTCCCTAACCAGAAGTACAGTTGTCACAACAACTGGGACCGGTCTACCAAATCCTTGTCTTCACCAAGCAACTGGTTCTATCCTTCACTTCCCTTTACTTTACAGTTTGTCTTCGTGAAGTCATTGCCTGCCTGTCTATTTTGATTGACTTCACTGAATGAAGACTATTAATTGTTTCGATTCATACTATCTTCCATCATGATCCTTACTACCTAGTTGCTGATAGTCTTCGTGCTTTCACTTCATTGCAATCTTGACTATGGCTTGTCTAGTGTAGTCTACCTTCCGCTGCATGTTAATAGGTTCATTCCCATTATTTTTCTTCAGAGACCTCGTGTTTTGAAGACTTTCATAAAAATTGCCTATTCACCCCCCCTCTGGTCAATAAATAGCACTTTCAATTGGTATCAGAGCAAGGTGCTCCCTTTTTCTGTGTGATTTGGTTTAACCACCTGGAGTATTTGCTATGTTGACTGCAGGGATAATCAAGGTCTCCGATGCGTGCCCTGTCTTCGATGGCACTGATTACCCCTACTAGAAGAACAAGATGCGCATGCATCTCGAAGCCATTGACGTCGACCTCTAGTATGTCGTCAAGAATGGCGTTCCCAAGGCCGGTGAAGGTGTCACTGCTGCTGATGTCAAGATGTTCATTCAACTGGATTCGACTGCCAGGAACATCATCTATGGTCATCTGACGAAAGGACAGTACGACCGTGTGAGTGCACTAGAAACTGCAGAGCTAGTCTGGGACTGACTCTCCAAGGTCAACGAAGGTGTCTCAACTCAGAGAGACTCAAGGATTTATGTTCTTCGCAACCTCTTCAACTGCTTCAAGAGAAATGACAATGAGAATGTCCAGCTCACGTTTGATCGCCTCACCGATATCACAAATGAGCTTCGCGCGCTTGGCGCCACTGAGATCACCAAGCATGAAATTGTCAAGAAGCTTCTTAGATCACTTGACAGCTCATTCGACACCCTGGCCCTGATGATTCAAGAATGTCCTGACTTCAAGACTCTCGATCCGTCTGACATACTTGAGAGACTCAACACACATGAGTTCCAGTTATCTGAGAAGAGAGACATCTATGGCCCCAACTATGGCCGAACCCGAGCTTTGAAGGCAAAGGTTGTGTCCTCATCTGAAGAAGAATCTGACTGCAGTTCTGGGGATCCTGAAGACATTGGAAGGGAGCTAGCTATGCTCGTTAAGAAGTTCCAGAAGTTCTCCAAGAAGAAAGGCTTCAGAAAGTCTTCAAGATCCAACTCAAGAAATGATGAAGCTTCCTCTCGTGACTACAAGAAGAGAACATGCCACAAATGCAAGAAACCTGGTCACTACATCTCTGAGTGTCCACAATGGGACAATGAGACCAAGAAGAAGAAGAGCAAAGAATATGATTCTGATGATAAGAAGAAGAAGAATAAATCCTCAAAGTCTTCTTCAAAGTCTTCACCAAAGCCTTCATCATACAAGAAGAGCTCATCAAGCAGGGCTCGTGCGTTTGTTGGCAAGGAAATGGATTCAGAGGAGTCTACTTCTGAGGAGGCGGAGGTGGAGTCAGAGGAGGAGTCTGCTTCTGAGGAGGTGGAGTCAGAGGAGTCGTCAGATTCAGGCGTGGCAAGCCTGGCTCTAGCTTCAGCATATGTCACCAAGTCCATCTTCAACACTGAAGACAATGACATCGTCGTCAACACTGATGCTAATGATGAGGATGACTCTGCTCCTACCTACTGCTTCATGGCACGTGGTGCCAAGGTAAACTCACGCGATGCGTACTTTCAAACATCTAGTGAAGATGACTCTGAATGTGAATCTAAACCTAGCTACAAAACACTTGCTAAAATTGTAATAGAATAACAAAATGCTATGGAACACATTCAAAAGTTGCTAGACAAAAGCGATGATCTGTTGGACGCGGAAATGACTCGAACTCAGTCTTTAATTGAAGACATAAAAAATCTTCATGTTAAGTACGAAGAACTTGAAAGTCATCATGAAACACTCTCAGCTACTCATGAGAAGCTTTCTTATGATTATCTTCAAAGGAAGCAAGCTGAGAGCGTCTCATGAAGATCTTCAAAAAGAGAATGAGTCACTTCATGCTCAAGAGACCAGTACCACTCAGGAAGACTTTGAGCCACCATGTTTAAAATGTCTTGAGCGTGATAATGCTGTCTCTGTTGCTGAATGTTCTACTGCTGCTACTGTTGCAATATCTTCAACTGCTGATGTGGTAACCAACCCCTCTTCTGAGGATACCACTACTAATGCTGATGAGAATGCTAGGTTGAAGACATTGCTTGAAACAGGGATGTACAAAAGCCTCAAAGGGCATCAGACTCTTTGTGATGTCATCAAGAAACAGATTCTGAACTGAAACCCTAGGAAAGAGGGTGTTGGGTTCGAGAGGGAAATGAACGTTAATGGTTCATACTAGAAGCCTGAGCAGTACCCCACAACCACATGGGTTGTTGCAAAGGGACCTTTAGTGGATCCATCTACCTTATCTGGCTTCACTTGTGCTAACCCGATAATCATTGATGAATCCTTTGATGCAAACTATAAACTATTTAAGAATCAGAATGGTGAAGTCTTTGCCAGGTATATTGGTACTAACTGCAGGAATGGGCCACCTCTAAAGATCTGGGTGCCCAAAAGTTGTCTTGAGAAGCTTCCTATGAATGTCATCATGACCCCACGTGGAAAGAAGACAAACCCTGGACCAAAGGCTTCATATGGTCTAAAGGCTTCATACAGAAAGTGGACTCATCAGAGTCACCCTAAACGCCAATGTTTTACAGGGAAACCATACTCAGACGTATGAATATGAGTGTGTTTCATAAAACCGCTATGTTCATAAGACCAAGAACTATCCTGCTTATTTTTATGAGTATTATTCACCTCCTGCAAGGCTATTTGCTAGGGCTGCAAAGCCTAAATTCTCAGATGCTGCACTTAGTCGCATTGCTTCTAAGCCACCCCTTAAGATGTGGGTGGTTAAGAAGAATTAACTCTCTTTTGCAGGAAATGGTCTCTGATACGTCTCCAACGTATCTATAATTTTTGTTTGTTCCATGCTGTTTTATTATCAATCTTGGATGTTTTATAATCATCTTATAGTCATTTTATATCATTTTTTGGTACTAACCTATTGACATAGTGCCAAGTGCCAGTTGCTGTTTTTTCCATGTTTTTTACATCGCAGAAAATTAATATCAAACAGAGTCCAAATGCCATGAACTTTACGGAGATTTTTTATGGACCAGAAGGAAGATGTTGGGCCCTGGTTGCACCTGGGGGGAGTCCCGAGGATGGGACAACCCACCAGGGCGCGCTAGGAGGCCTAGGCTGGCCCTGGTGGGTTGTGCCCACCTTGGGTGCCCCCCGGACCGCCTCTTTGCTCTATAAATACCACAATATTCCAGAAACCCTAAAAGAGTCGACAAAATATTCATCCAGCCAATGCAGAGTCCAGAACCACCAGATCGAATCTAGACACCATCACAGAGGGGTTCACCACTTCCATTGGTGCCTCTCCGATGATGCGTGAGTAGTTCGTTGTAGACCTTCAGGTCCGTAGTTAGTAGCTAGATGGCTTTCAATCTCTTGTTGAATTCTTAATACAATGGTCTCTTGGAGATCCATATGATGTAACTCTTTTGCGGTGTGTTTGTTGGGATCTGATGAACTTTGAGTTTATGATCAGTCATATCTTTTTATATCCATGAAAGTTATCTGAGTTTCTTTGATCTCTTATATGCATGATCTCTTATAGCCTCGTATTTCTTCTCCGATATTTTGGTTTTGTTTGGCCAACTTGATCTATTTATCTTGCAATGGGAAGAGGTGCCCGGTAGTGGGTTCGATCTTACGGTGCTCGATCCCAGTGACAGGAAGGGAAACGACACGTATGTATCATTGCTACTAAGGATAAAAAGATGAGATCCATATCTACCGCCATATAGATAAACAGATCTTGTCTACATCATGTCATCGTTCTTATTTCATTACTTCGTTTTTCCATAAACTTAATTCACTAGATGCATGTTGGATAGCGGTCGATGTGTGTAGTAATAGTAGTAGATGCATGCAGGAGTCAGTCTACTAATCTTGGACGTGATGCCTATGTAATGATCATTGCTTGGATATCGTCATAATTATTTGAAGTTCTATAAAATGCACAACATTAATTTGTTTACCCACCGTTTGCTATTTTTCTCGAGAGAAGCCACTAGTGAAACCTACGGCCCCCGGGTCTTCTTTCTCATATATTTGCCTTGAGATCTACTTTTCTTTGCATTTTTATTCAAATCTATTAAACCAAAAATACAAAAATACCTTGCTGCGTTTTATCTTTATTTATTTTATTTGGCGTTCGATCTATCAATCTACTACAATTTACCTCACGTCCGCTTGCCTATCTTGAGGCGCCGTACCCCGGAAGGGATTGACAACCCCTTTTAACTCGTCGGGTTGCGAGGTGTTGTTGTTTGTGTGCAGGTGTTGTTTACGTTGTGTCGCTTGGTTCTCCTACTGGTTCGATACCTTGGTTTCATAACTGAGGGAAATACCTATCGTCGCTATGCTACATCATCCCTCCCTCTACTGGTAAATACTGACGTAGTTCCAGCTACCATCAGTCTCCAAGCGAAAATCAAAAGCTTCTGATGCTTATGCTGGGGACCTAAAACATCTTGTGGGACACAAGATCAAATGTCCGAATGGTCTTGCTATGTATTTCGTCCCGGGATTTCTTGATAAACACCCTATCTACCCTAACCAGGATATGAACTTTCATAATATGCTTGTTTGTCAAATGTTTATGCTTCACACTTCTCTTGGTGAAGCCTATCCCCAACTGCACTGTAGGGTAAGACACCAAAGGTTTCAAAGTGGATCATGGACAGTGGATGCACTAACCACATGACTGGCGATCGAAGTCTTCTTATGGATTCAACCCTACGTCCATCTGACAAGAATCATATGACATTTGCTGACACTGGTAAAAGCAAAGTATTGGTCCTAGGTAGAGTTGCAATCTCAAGGGATCAGCACATGGATAAAGTCATGCTTGTTGAATCCCTTGGTTTCAACTTAATATCTGTCTCAATGCTTTGTGACCTGAACACGATTGTGATACTTGGAAAATATCGTTGCCTTGTGCTTATGGAATATGAAAAATCTCTAGTCTTCAAAGGATATCGAAAGGGTGATCTGTATATGGTAGATTTCTCCGTAGGACCACAGCTGGCCGTATGTCTTCTAGCAAAAGCTTCAGAGTGCCGGCTCTAGCATCGGAGGCTAGGGCATGCTGGCATGAGGAACTTGCACACTCTCGCGAAGAAGAAGCATGTCATAGGCATCGAGGGCGTCAAGTTCAAGAAGGATCATTTATGCGGTGCCTGCGAAGCTAGAAAGATGACTAGGGCCAAGCATCCCTTGAAGACAATCATGACGACGACACGTCCCTTCGAGCTGCTTGACATCGACTTATTTGTCCCTACTCACTACTCTACCCTCACTACCATTGCTTGCCTCTATGGCTTCGTCATTGTTGATGATTACTCGAGATATACATGAGTGCACATAATTCTCTACAAGAATGAAGTGTAGGATGTCTTCAGATGATTCGCCAATCGCGCCATGACCAACTATGGCATCAAGATCAAGCACATCAGAAGTGACAACGACACAGAATTCAAGAACACCGGCCTCAACACTTATCTTGATACATTAGGCATCACACATGAGTTCTTAGCTCCATACACACCTCAGCAAAATGGCATCATGGAGCGCAAGAACAGAACCCTCATTGAGATGGCACAGATGATGCTCTATGAGTACAAGACACCAAGGAAATTCTAGCCTAAATCCGTTGATACTGCATGCGACATCATAAACCGTGTTTATCTTCACAAGCTTCTAAAGAAGACATCATATGATCCCCTGACTGGTAAGAAGCCAAACGTCAGCTACTTCAGATTATTTGGTGCTAGGTGCTGGATCAAAGATCCACATCACACTTCAAAATTTGCACCGAAAGCTCATGAAGATTTTATTCTTGGATACGGAAAGGATTCACACTCCTACATAGTCTTCAACCTCTTTCACTATAAAGTGGTTGAAACTGTGGATGTGCGGTTCAATGAGACTAACGGCTCACAAAGAGACCACCTGCAAAATGTGCTAGATGAAGCCTCACCAAGTGAATCTATCAAACTTATGGGTACTGGAGAAATCATACCTTTGGAGGCTCAGGCTGAAGAGGAAATCATCATTTCTGCACCTAACCAACCCGAAGACACTGCTCAGCCTGAAGCCAATGCTGAAGATTAAGACAATGTTCAGCAAGAGCAAACTCTTCGTCCAGTCCATCCACGTGTTGCAAACGAAGTACAGATTGAGAAGATAATTGATAGCATCAATGCACCTGGACCACTCACTCGTTCAAGAGCAACACATCTTGCAAATTTTTGTGGGCACTTTGCATTTGTCTCAATATCTGAAACCAAGAAAGTTGATGAAGCCTTCATGGAACCTGAATGGATTCAAGCTATGCAAGAAGAGCTTCAACAGTTCGATCTGAACAATGTATGGGAGGTAGTTAAGCGTCCTGATCCTTGCAAGCACAATATCATTGGCACCAAATGGGTATATCGCAATAAACAAGATGAGCATGGTCAAGTTGTCAGAAACAAGGCTCGTCTCGTTGCTCAAGGTTATACACAAGTTGAAGGGATCGACTTCGATGAAACCTTCACTCCTGTGGCTAGGCTTGAAGCCATTAACATACTGCTAGCCTATGCCAACCACAACAACATTCTTCTGTGTCAAATGGATGTAAAGAGTGCCTTCCTCAATGGCAAAATTGAAGAAGAAGTGTATGTTGCTCAACCACCTGGTTTTGAAGACCCAAAGCGTCCTGACATGGTATACAAGCTCAACAAGGCACTGTATGGCCTCAAACAAGCACCTCGAGTTTGGTATGACACACCCAAAGACTTCCAGAAGAGCAAAGGCTTCAAACCTGGTTCCCTAGATTCCACACTCTTCACGAAGACATATGATGGTGAACTATTTGTATGCCAAATCTATGTGGATGACATTATCTTCGGCTGCACTGACAAGAGATACAGTGATGAATTTGGGCATATGATGCAAGAGCAATATTAGATGTCAATGATGGGTGAGCTAAAGTTCTTCCTTGGTCTTCAAATCCGTCAGCAGAGTAATGGCATCTTCATATCACAAGAAAAATACATCAAAGATTACCTGAAGAAGTTTGGAATGCAAGATTGCAAAGGGTACTCGACGCTAATGCCAACCAAAAGTCATCTGGGCCCCGACGACAATGGTAAAGAGTTCAAACAAAAGGTATACGCTCCATGATTGGTTCATTACTCTACTTATGTGCATCTAGGCTAGATATAATGCTTAGAGTTTGCATGTGTGCTCGATTTCAAGCGGCACCAAAGGAATCACATCACTTAGCTGTGAAGAAAATTCTTCGATATTTGGCTTACACCCCAACACTAGGATTATGGTATCCAAAGGGCTCAGAGTTTGATCTTGTTGGATTCTCATATGCTGATTATGCTGGTGACAAGGTTGATCGCAAGTCCGCATTAGGCATATGTCACTTTCTTGGAGGATCTCTTGTCTGTTGGTCTTCAAAGAAGCAGAACTATGTATCTCTCTCCACTGCTGAATCTGAATACATTGATGCTGGATCTTGCTGCACTTAGCTTCTATGGATGAAGCAAACTCTCAAGGACTATGGCATCCACCTGAAGCATGTGCCACTCTACTGTGACAATGAAAGTGCCATCAAGATTGCCAACAACCTAGTTCAACACTCGAAGACAAAGCACATTCAGATCCATCATCACTTTCTCAGAGATCATGTCATGAAGGAAGATATTGATATCATTCACGTCAACACTAAAGAGCAATTGGTAGATATCTTCACAAAGCCCTCAGATGAGAAAAGGTTTTGCAAGTTGCTGTGTGAGCTAAATATCTTAGAATCCTCAAATGTCCTGTGATTGGACACACATCCTAACGCTTATGCATGTTGATAACTTAGATGTGCAATACACGAAGTAATGTATATCTTCAATCAATGAAGACATACACTCTAAGTGCAAATACATCAACGCGGAATTTGACTTCAAAGCGCCACGATAATTGTGCATCGTGTCTGGGTCTAATACTCCTATACGGTGGGTAACGCCACCACCAAACTTTCTTCAAGATTTTCTTTTGGCGTCATGATTGCATTAACTTTGTTTTTGGTTTGTCTTCAACATTGATTTTATCTTCATGGTTTATCTTCGCAATGTTGATTTAGTCTTTTGACACACACACACACACACACACACACACACACACACACACACACACACACACACACACACACACACACACACACATATATATATATATATACAGACGGTCTATTCTGCTAATATTAGCAGAATAACTATTCTGCACACCACTTCCGCACTGGATGCTGAACGCAAGTGCACTACATCTTCTTTACGTTGGGCACTTCAATGCTTCACGGGAGAACTGCTTCATTTTCCGGTGTTCCGCCCGCGTGTTCTATGTGGAATCGGGTGTCGCGGGATGATTCAGTTTGTGTCTGCATCTCATTTTAGCTTTATTCTTTCTAATTTACAGGAAAATATACTAGAGTGCTTGCAAATCGAGGGATTTGGCGGACGAGTTTTCTCTGTTCGTTCGTGTTCGCTTCAGATGCGATTTTTTTTGTGCTCGAATGTTGTTATTTAGTAGGAATTGTTTGATTGCGTTCGTTTTAATCGGTCCGTTCACTCTATAATTTGTTAATTTTTAGGAGTTAGTTTTCAATTTCTTGCTATTTTGGTTGTGCGGGCGGGTGAGCTTCGTCCGCTCCTCTGTTCTTGTTGATTGTTTTGATTTTTGCCCGTCCACGCGTGTTTGAATATTGTAATTACTATTGCTGTAGGTTTGAATTCATTGTATTGCGGGTATAATTGTCATTTTTTGAATCGCGGTTTTTAAATGAAAGGTGATGTTGTTCGTCAAGTTGCCATGTCTTCCATGTAAATTTTTGCGGGTGTATTTTTCGATAGTTTAGTGGCTGTACAATTTTTAGGCGAGTTATGGAAGTGCGAGTGAAATTGACACCTCTATCAGTCTATCACATTGTCTGTAGTTTCAATGCTTTAATTTTATTTGTTGTAGTCGCGGCATACGTTGTAGTGCACTACATTTTCTTTGGTAGCGTACTTCGTTGTAGCTGTATTAAAGTGGTTATGGCTGTTTATGAGATTTCTCCTTTTCTTAAACTACATTCTGTGTTCTAAATGACTGCATAATATGCATTTCTGTACTGCATTAGCAGTGTTGTTAATTTTCTATTCTGCTATTAGAATGGATGGTCCATGATACGCTTGTGTTAGCTGAATAGTTATTATAAGATTTTTTTTGAACTGCATACTATGATAATTGTTTTTGAACATCGTATGTTAAGTGCAAAGTTTCTACCATTTGCATTTCCTTGTTACTGTTTCAGATGGCTGCTTTTTGTTATTATTAGTACCACACTATGTGTTCGAGAGAACTGCATTACTGCCAACAGCAACTTTGTCTAAAAAGGATGATAAAATGACGTAGTTGAGGTTGCATACTTTAAATAGGCATCGTTCAAATTGTCTGTTGGACATAATTTTAAAAGCATACAGCATAAGCAAAGCATTAGAAATATTGGTTGCTTCATATTAGACAGCGTGGAGTGCAAATATTGTAAACTTGATGGAGTCTTCTTCTTTGTAGAAAAAGACCATGGCCACTTCTCCGGCCTCAAAGCCATTCTGGGAGACAAAATCTTTCCAACCAGTAGTTATGTTGATGCAGTCTTCAGAGTCGATGTGGTAGTCAGCTTCCATGTCTCCATAGCCATTCTTGTGTTCTGTCTCCAAAGTAAGCTTCCCTGAACTCGGAGCATGAAATTTTATTGTGGATGGCAATTTTTGCATATTGTAATGGGTGGAAAAAGAATTTGTAAGTAAACAGCAAATGTTTTTGTTTTATACTTAGTATGATTTGTTTATGTTTACTTAAATAGTTACATACATATGATTGTATTTTGTAAAGTAGTTGCAATGTATGAACAAACTTATATACGCAATTGACTCCTAGTTTTACTGGGATATATATTATACCGCAACATGTGTGCACTGCAATGTCAGTAACAGTGTACTTCTCCAGCATGTTAAGATAACTGCAACTTATCTACTGACCCTTTTTTTGTACATATGTCGATACATGGTGTGGTACTGAAAAAACATAGGTGGAAGCATCTAGTCTTAATAGCTAACAGATCTGAACAAGAATACAAATTCTGTTTTGTATTTTTGTTGATATTACTGAACAAATTGATTGAACTATATATTCAGATGTGTATTTGCAGTCTAGATTATGTCCAAAAATTGTGAGTGGAAAAACATACCCAACTTTCCTGTAGATCTGCGGTTGTGAGGCGATGAAGAAATGGCGCACGAAACCCCTTGTTGGGTATCATCAGGCAGCCGAGCATGCTGCGCCACTCGGTGTTCGTGAGCTGTAAGCCTTCTGTGTAGACGCATGTGTCCGCTACCGGAGCCATCCTTGCCAAGCACCCGCACTTACAGTCCATGGCGGGTTCAGTGGAATTCCAGAGAAGAGTTGTGGATGGGATGAATCCTAGATCTACGTTTTGAGGAAAATGAGGAACGGGGGGAGGAGTTGTGTTAGTCTGTAGCACGAGTGGATAAGTTTTTATGCAACCAATCGAGCAATGGAAGTAATAAATGGTATGGTTGGCGTTAGGTGGTGGATTGGGTGTGATTTAGTGAACACGAATGCATTTAAGAAGCAACAGGACTACTTACTTGAAAATAGCGAACTGCATTGTCATATCACGGTGAACTACGAACGCGTGGTTGGGCCTGTGTTTGTGTATGGTATGTAGCATTTTTTTATTTTCAGTGGCCTCTTTTTTTTGTTGGCCCTGTGTTCTGGTAATGAAGACGCAATTGGGCCCAAGTCGGCCTGTGAGCACACGGCTGGTTCCCGGTGCGCTGTGTGCGGTCTAATGTTTAGTCCCACCTCGCCCGCGGAAGGCGCGGCCGACATGTTTATAAGTGGTGGCGAGGCATCTGTGTTGAATTCCTCTTGTTACTTATTTGGGCGCTTAAACACGGCGCTCGCAACTGTATGCTCTCTGACCTGTGGGCCCATGTGTGGCCGGCCCCATGCACTGTGACTCAGAACGAACCACCTTCTGTGGGCGCAGACCTATTATGAGACTGGCTGGGGCCGGTGCCACCTGGGTGGTCATTTTTTCTTTTTATTTTTCTTTCTTAGGTGTTTTTTTCAATGTCGGGAGCTTGCACTGCATTGATCAGGGTTCTGTACTAAATGTGTACGCATTACGTACTGCATGTACAGTTGCCATTTTTTTGTTTCCGTCTTTTTGCTATTATGTAATATTTTTTCCCAATGTATGGGAGTGCACTGCTTAGTAAATCATACGCGTAATGTGTTGATTATGGTTCTGTACTGCACGTTCATATATTTCTGTACTTCATTGATTATTTACGTGTTTGCGTTTTTCATTTTCGGTTTTGCTCTTATGTATTCTTTTTTCAAATTTAGGTTCGTGCACCGCTTTGTTGGGTATGTTAAGACTTCATTGGACAGATTCTGTACTGCATTCGTACACAACTTGCACTGCATGCGTCCTGTTTGCACACTGCAACTCTTTTTTCGTTTTCTGCACTACTCGAATCTAATGATACATTAGCAGACAACAGAAAACAAATTATCACAGATATTCTGTATGACAATTTCATCACCAGCAAGCTAAGTTGAACAGAAAGCAAACTAACATAATCAGAGTTCATCATTACAAAGCGATTGTGCATGGCAAGCAAACTAGGTTCAGCACACAAGCAAACTAACTATACATAAGCAAACAACAGAAAGCAAATTTGATGATAATTCTAAAAGAATGCTGGCATTGTTGGCTCCTGGCCGGCACCATCTTCTTCTTCACCAGTCAGGCTCTCCCCATCCCTAGCTGCTCCTGGCGCGTTTCTTGGGGGGCTCCTCCTTCTCCAGCTTTGCATGGCGAAGGCCGTCCTGGGTGAGGGTGATGCGATTCCATATCTCGTACGCTGCGTAGGCGTCCTTTGCCGCGTACTCGATGTGCCTCCTGGACAGAGGCAGGATGGCCCAGCGCTGGTGCTCGTCGTCGGTGATCTTCTTCTTCATGTTGTTGTAGTAGTCGTTGATGAGCACGCCGGAGACGTCTCTGAGGGAGTCCAACGGCTTGGTTGCCTTGGGCACCCTCCAATCCTTCTGGATGTCAATGAAGTTGGCGACCTCCAGTTTGACGCGCTCCAGCCTGGTTTTGTCGCCGTCGATGGAGAAGCCTGCAAAGGTGTACCTGGGGTCAGCAAGGAAGTTGTCGAAGACGGTGCACCTTTCACTGTCGCTCATTTGGAAAAGCAGCACCGGGTGATTCTTGCCGATGGAGAGCTGCCAGAGGGCGGGTTTCTGCGTCGCTTCAGGGTTGTTGTTGTACTCGAGATCAATGCCGACGATCTTGTGGCGCTGGAGGCTGAGGTGGCGCTCGTACTGCGCGAGGGTGATCGCCATCTACTTCCTGTCGTTGGTGTGGATGACGTGCAACTTGGTGTTGCCGTGCGCCTCCACATCGTTGTCACCCTTGTACTCATCGGTGAACGTCATCGCCGGTGGCAGGGCTTGGTGCTTTTGGTGGGAGCGCAATGGATACTTGTGTTGTTTGTGGATGAGAAGGCCTTTGGCAGGGGTCTGAATTTAAGGGGAGGGCGTGGGGTGGGATGGCTTTGTCGGATGAACTGCATGATCGCGCTGATGATGCGGTTGTGCGGATCGTGGGTTGGTTTTTGCATCTGTGATCGTGGGCTTGTGGCGATGGAACTGCTCCGATCGGGTGGATGTATGTGAACGTTGTGTTTTTTTAAGGTGGGTTTGTTTTATTTTTGATCAGCACATTTTTTTAACCACCACCTTTTTCTATGCGAACGGGCATTTTGTCATGTTTTATAGATGTATACTGCGTGACAACATAACTGCATTGATTACACTTACGCACTACGTTGCGTACAAATCAGAACTGCAACATTGTATACATGTGTGTACTTCATCGTTTTTTGCGTGTCTTTGCTATATGCTTCGGTGGTCTGCATTGCGCAACGGAATGCACTGCATACTTCTACCGCACCGTACTGCATCTTGTTTTTGCTGGTACTTATTGCAGTCCCTTGCACGGGACGAGTAGGGAAATGGGAGGGGGGGTGCCCCCCCACTTTTTTTTGAACTTACTGTTTTTTCTTAGTCGGTTTTGTTGGGCCTGTGGTCGGGTAGTTCAGAGACGCATGTACGTTGTCAAATTTTGTGTGGCTGGGGCTGGTATCATTTGGGTGATCAATTTTTATTCTTTGTATGCTTTTAATGTCGTGGAGTGCACTGCTTTTTGGTAAATCATCGGTGCACTGCATTGATCATGGTTATGTACTAGATGTGAACTTCATTCCTTACTGCATGTACGGTTCTCATTTTTGTTCCCGTGTTTTTACTTTTTTTGTAATCTTTTTTTTCGAATGTACGGGACTGCACTGCTTAGCAAATTACGACTGTACTGCATTGTTTATGATATTGTACTGCACGTTTGTGTACTTGCGCACTGCGTTTACTTTTTCCGTGTTCGTGTTTTTCTTCATCCTGAAAAAGAAATGCATAATGGCGTACTACATCCCGTATAGAAATGCACTGCATTTTTCCAGCAGTGCGTACTGCATTTGTTTTTTTGCCTGTGCTTACTTCATTGTACGGGAGGTTTAAGGGGAGAGCGCAGGGGGGGGGGCACATTTTTTTGTGTGGCACTTAATTGAAGGTAGACTTTTTTTTCGGATGTGTTTTCTTAACATACGTTTTGTTTTTGATTTTAACTTTTTTACGAACTGTATGTATTTTATTTGTTGTTTTACCGTTTGATCTTCATGATTCTTCATAGAGAACTGCATCATGTTTTTTTGTTGTTTTTTAGTAATATGTGCGTTTTGATGTAGACTGGCTTATTTTGTCCGGGTTGTTTTTGGGACGGCCCGTTATTTGTGACCCTTTTTGCGACACGCGGGCCTCCTACGTATCTTTTCCAGGCTATTCCACCGCTCCGCTGTCAGAGAAAGGGACCGAGAACAATCCCCTCTCCTCTCTTGTAGTTTCTCCCGAGGCATCTCTCCCTCGGGCAAAACCGCCGTCGCGCGCAGCAACCGCCGTCGCCCGGAGAACCGACGCCCTCAAGAGGTCCTTATTCCTGCATTCGGCGTCGCTGTCCGCTCCATGAGCCCTTGCCGCTGCGCTCCCGCATCCCTTTCCTGTCTGTTCCCGTCGCCGCCCCCCTTCCCCCTTCCCCCCGCCATCGCCGCACACTTTTCTTCGGTACGTTCCGCTTGGCTCGGTGTTGATTGTCCCCTCGCCTTGTTTTTGTGATTCTTGTAGTTGCTGTAGCTCTTTTTGCTTGTGTAATTTTTCGTAGGCAGTCGATTTTATCTCGTTTTGTAGTCGATAGTTGTGTGTAGCAATGCGGATCTAGGGTTTCATGAGATTTTCACCGATTTTGTTGCTTATGTCTGTCACTTCGTCCTTTGTGTTGCAGGGAAACGCTATGTCTTCGCCGAGCAGGCCGGGAGAAGGAGTTCAGGGTATGTGGAGTGCTTATTCATTAGGCTTTGTTTATTTTGTTTGGTGTTTATCTAGTTTCCTAATTCATCCTACATATTGGGTTATGCTCTGTTAGTTGTCAGCGTTCGTTTGCATTATTTTGTCATGTGATGTTTTTGTAATTTCTTTTTTCTTGTTTTTTTTGAATCTAGCAGGTGATTGCAGTGCTCATAATGATACACCAATTGTCTCTCCTTGTCTTGGTGGTAAGGATCATGGTGTCGAGGAAGGACATCAAGTGAATTCGCCGATTGAATCTTCTCCTATAAGTGTGGCCCCTTCTTCTGGTATGTGATTAATTTGTTTATTTTTGTGTATGCTTTGTTTTATCTAGTTCGACATTTTTGTTGCGAATATCCGTGAATTTAGTATATGCAGCACTGCATTTTATTTTTGTATGTGAACTCCAGCGTATGTACTTGTGAACTGCATTGTTGTTTTATTCAAGTTTTTTGTACAATGCATTATTTTTTATTTTGAGTTTATGGTTGAGCACTACATTTATATGTCTAACTGTACTGCATTTGTTCTTTTTGTGCAATTTTTAACGAGCATAGACAAACTTTATTTTGACGCAGTGTCTGTTTTCCATGCTGGGGCGCCTGGGTTTGAGGAGGTTACTCAATTGATTGACCATTATTTTGCAGAGGGTAATGTTGGTGTGAGCTTTGATCAGAGACGTCCTGTCTTGTCTGAAACACAGTCGCAGTCTGTTGATGGTACAGAGGAAGTTACACAGGATTGGATGGTCCCGGAACAGCTTCGTCAATATGACTTGAAGCAAAGCAAGAAGAAGTTGAGGTTTGAAATTGAGTCAAAAGAGTTTGCTGAGAAGGAGAAGCAGAGGAGAACTGCAGATGGTGCCAAGGGTGGTAAATTTGGCAAGGTGAAGAAGAGGTTGAGTACTGTTGCTGAGGAAGGTGGTACACCTCGGCAGAGTCCACGTGTTGCTGGAATGAAGAAGAATCTTGGCAAGAGAACCGCTGAAGTTGGTGGAAGTGATGATCCTCAGTGCAAACGACTACATGTCACTGAAGGTCCCAATTCTGATGACGACGACTTTGTGCTTGCTGATTATGTGAAGGGTGTTCATCCTTCTAGACGCAAAGACTATGGTTCATCTAAGAGTGTACCCAAGCGTGCCCATGATGATGTCGATGAAGATGTTGGTGGTGATTCTGGCGAGGAGGTGGATGCTGCTCCAAAGGTTTGTTGAAGTGCACTGCATTTGTTTCCTTCATTTGTTATTCTTTCTGTATTCTATGTCTCTTTTTTTATGCCTAATCTTCTAATGTGGACTGCATTTCCCTTTGCACAGAGGAAGAAGTCTAGTAAGAGCAATGCAACTGAAGATGATGGTGAGGGAGATGATTCTCGATTTAACAAGACCGTGCATTTGTCGCTTCCCACTGTTTGCAAGGCTGCTTCTTTGTTGAAAGAGGCGCATTGCAGCCGTGTTAGGGATGGTGGATTTGGTGTTGTCTTTGATCTGACAGTAAAGAAAAATGTGTCGCGCATTCTTATGTGCTATTTGATGGGAGTGATTGACCCTGCCACTATGTTAATGGACTTTGGGAATGGCAGGGTTCTTCGAATCAATCGTGATGCAGACCATCACATTTTTGATTTACCTATGGGACGTCACACTACACCCATGCCTGCTTCCAGCGGTCATGATGAATCGTTGACTGCCCTGAAGGATGAGCTTGGCTTTGACCGTTCAAAAAGTATAGGTGTCAAGGACTTGCTTGAGAAGTTGAAGGTGTTGGTGGAGGAAGATGATTATGTGAGTGTTGACCTTGCTGTGAAGGTGTTCTTCCTGACACTTTACCAGAATTTGCTGTGCCCGGGGCCTACAGTTCGTTTGGGTAGAGTTGCTGCGATGGTAGAGAACATGGATTATGCGGCTATGGCTCAGATGGACTTTTGTCAGCTTGTTGTTGATGAGTTGCAGGCAGCTATGGTTAGGTGGCAATCAGAAGGCAACAAGCAGAATTGTGCAGAGGGTTGTGCCATTGTCCCCCTGATTATGTATCTTGACTGCTTGAAGCTTCACAAATTTTCAGTCATGCACACGTTGACGCCACGCGCGTCATACCTGATGACCAAGGACCTGATGAAGTTGTACAATGAGGATGTGCTTGTGAAGGGAAAGATTTACTTGGAAAGTTACAAATTTGGGAAGCTGCCGGTTAGTGCAGCTGATTTTTAATATCAGATTTTTTTTTTAAAAAAATGTGCAGTCATTATAAATGTGAACTCTTCTAGTACTAACATGTGTACTTCTCTTTGCGTGTTTTTTTTGCAGTGGAAGGCGTCAGGTGATATTGTGTACAACCATCCTGTTGCAGTTGTACACGGCAGCTCTGATGCGGGGCCTAGCATTCATGATAGGTTTTATGAGCCTATCTGTAGTCAGCTTCCTGCCTGTGATGATGAGGTGCCGCATACTCGTGGTTTCATGCCTCGACAGATGTTTGATAATACAAGCTCTTATAAACAGACATTTGTTGGCGGCAAAAAGCATGAGGAGATTGATGAGCTTCTTTTGAAGGTTTTGAAGCTGACTGAAGATTTGCCAACCTCTGGTGACAAGTTGAGGACAATTGCTGGTTTTTTCCCTGTTGGCCATGGCCCATGAGATGAATATATTGTTGCTGCTCACAATTTTGATTGTGGTGTGATTGAAAGCCTGAAGATTGCAGTGACAAATGTTCGTTCTTCGTATGCTCAATTGAGACATTCACAAGAAGAAAAATGCGGTCGGTATGAGAAGGATGTTGTGCATATTGTGGATGAAATGATCCGTCAGGACGCTGGCGTTGGCGCTGATAATGTATGTTCTAGGTTTTTTGTGGCTTTGGACCTCTTTTTTGTGTATTATGTTGACTGCTCCTCACTATTTTTGTTTTTTTGTTATAGGCTGGAGTGGAATCTTCTGGTGTCGATGGAACTAGAGACGATGGAGTTCGTCAGGTATAAATACTCCTGCCATGTTTGTTCTGCCATGCTTCCCTTTTTATTTGAACATACATTTGTTTGGTTCCCATATTTTTTTGTGTACTTCTCTGTTGTGAAGTGTGTACTGCTTGTGCACAGTTGGAGTTTTTTCTTTTTTGGTCGGTACCATCTTATTTCTCGTTTTTGGTTTGTTGTATGCCCGTAGACTGGTGTCGCTGCTCATGATGTGCACAAAGAGACTTACGATTGCTCTGGGAAGGATGAGGTCTTGGGTGATGCAGCGTCCCCTCTGGATGTTGTAGCTGATAAGGTATAGTTGTATTACTTGTTCTGTTAGTGGGTTGTAATCTAATTTTTTGTTGTCTATTATAAACTTGATGTACGTTGTTATGTTCATCCATATGCATTTTCATTTACGTATGTTAGCTGCAATAGTTTTACATGTGCAATCTTCACTGTTTGACAGAAGTGAACTGCAATTCTTTTTGGCATGCGTGATCCATACTTATTTACGTATGTGAGCTTCAGTATTTAACATAACTGAACTGCAGCGTTTGTCAAAGCGAACTGCAGTTTTTTATGTATATGTGGGTTGCAGTTGTAGTTGTGTTTGACACACGTGTGTCGGTGTTGTTTTGCATATGTGGACTGTAGTTGTTATGTGTATGTTGCCAGTAGTCTTTTGACATAAGTGTGTTGTGTGTTGTTGTGTTGGTTATCCCCATGCTTATTTTTGTGTTACTGGGTGTTTTTTAAACTTTCCACAGGTTGGAGAACAAAACGTGGAAGTCCACGTTGATCTGAATCAGGGCAGTTGTGCTATTGATGGCCGTGTCAGTGTTGATGCTTCTGTATCGGTTGCCGTTGAGTGTGCAGATCCTTCGGTAGCTCAAGGATCCCATCATGCTGTTCCCACCAGTCGGCATGAAGATTCTGATGTTGGCATTGAAAAGCCACCAGAGAATGTTGCCCCTGCTGCTAGTGTTGTTGCTTCCCCTGTCTCTCTGGTGTCCAATGATGTTCTGGAAGTATCGATAGTGGAGCCTCATGTAGTTGAAGTATCTAAGGAAGCTGCCGTTGACCAGACTGTTGTAAATCGAGAGAATGCTGATGTTGCTGCAGAAGGAAAGTCCAGTGAGGTTGTGGTGGATTCGTCGCAACCTATGCAAGAAAATATTTTTCTTAGTTCTGAAGAACAGCAGCCTGAAGACTCTGACACTGAAGGCAAGAGATTCTTTTTAACGGTGCAGTTTGATGTTTTTCTCATTCATGTTGTTTAATTACTATGGTATCTGTATTAGATGTTTAATGATAAGTGAAACTTTGATCTTTTGTCTATAATTTTCAAAATAGCTAGCAGAATTCCCTTATCTTAATATTTAAACTTCATTGTTTGTATACGTGAACTTCATCTTTTTTATTACAGATGATGAACTCCCTGTTGTGACACCGTCGAGCATTGATCCAGCTCTTCTGAAAAGATACAATGAGTTGTACGCTGCTGTTACAAGGGCTCGGAAGGACAAGAAGAAGAAGTATGGTTTTTTAGAAATTGTTTTATTCATATGTATTATCGAATTTTTGTATTTACCCATTTTTATTTGTTGTTATTTTTTTAGTATCTTATGTTTGAGTTTTTCATGAAAAATTCAGGGACATGATTGCTTTTAAAACTGAGATGGGTGATATTAGCATTGGCGAAGTTGGTCAATCCTTTTGGGATAAAGGGATGCTCACTACAAGGCTTGTAAATCTTGGGGTTTCTTTGCTGGTAGATAAGTTTAAGAGATCTCCGACAATGGTTGTCCCATACCATATTTGTGTAAGAATGCAGAAATTTTTGTTTTATTTCTTTCATTTTCTTTTCTGATTTCGTGCGACGACTTGTTTTGCTTATTGATTTTTGGTTTTGATTTGCAGACAAATATTTGGAATGGTGGTACTGTAGGCAGGAGTGTTAAAATGATGTTCTCTTCAAAAGCCGAGGAACGTGTTGATAAAAAGGATATGGTGAGAGACGTTTTTATGTGTATTTTGCCTGTTTTGTTTTTATAGCGTTCTGTTTTTTCTTGTTATAATAATTTTATTTATTTTTTCATGCTTCCAACAGGTCCTTTTTGCAACTTTTGATCCACCAGATACGAGGGATGGTATTGGTCATTATTGTGTAGTTGCGTTAAATGTGAAAGAAAGGCGGTTTGAATTTCTTGACTCGCTCAACAAACCTTGCAGCCCTAATGCGGTCAGGGTTTTTAGGAGGATGGTTAAAAATATCAAGCGTGCATGGAAAGAAGGTAGCTTGAGTTCTGATGAGCCGTTAAATCCTCCCACACTTGATGGATTTGTGTTGAAACATGTCATTGTCCCATTGCAGCCAAATGGGTGCGTTCTTTACAGCCCTTCTGTGTCATACCGTTCAAGTTTTTTTTCACTTAATTTTTGTGAAACTGATGTTTTTTATTCTTTTTATTGCAGGCATGATTGTGGATTCTATATGTTTCAATTCTTGCAGACATGGGATGGTGTTCGAGTTGCTAAGTTTGGGGTGGAGCACATTGGCTACATTAGAAAGGCCATGCTCTATAGCTGGCTAACATCGAGGAAGTGTTGCCTTGATTTAACATCACTTCTAATTTTTGTAGATAAAGGTTGTTTTATTGAACTTCTTTATCCTCGCTTTATTTTATTTTTGACTACTGCTTGGTTCCGCTTCTTTATGGGCAAGTGGGCTGTATTGTTATTTATATGTGGGCTGCATTGCTGTATACAAGTGCAGGCTGCATTGCTGTAGAGAAGTGGGCTGCATTGTTCTTTTATATGTGGGCTGCATTGCTATATACAAGTGCGGGCTGCATTGCTGTAGAGAAGTGGGCTGCATTGTTATTTATATGTGGGCTGCATTGCTGTATACAAGTGTGGGCTGCATTGCTGTAGAGAAGGGGGCTGCATTGTTCTTTTACATGTGGGCTGCATTGTTGTATACAAGTGCGGGCTGCATTGCTGTAGATAAGTGGGCTGCATTGTTATTTATATGTGGGCTGTATTGCTGTATACAAGTGCGGGCTGCATTGCTATATACAACAGTGGGCTGCATTCTATTTTTTCTCTATACATGTTTTTTGGTTTTTGTGTTTTGTACTAAGTGCTTCCATGTTTTTTCTGCATGTTTTTAGGTTTTGATTGGGGGCTTCATGAAGGCTATACGTCACTGTTTGAGTCCCAGGGTTCTGATGTGGTTATGGAGGATTGTGTCATTGAAATCTCTCCAGATAATTCTGGTTTGAACACAAATGTGGCGTCTGGACCTGATGGTGGAAGTGTCTCTCGACCTAGCTCTCCACATGATGTATATGATGTTGATGATGATGATTTTGTTACACCATGTGCACGCGCAACTAGGACTAGGAGTGCAACAATTAATCGTCCTCATTTGGATGAGGTTGAAGTATTTTCGAACAAGAGGGCAGGTGAGAGGGCTTTTAAGTTGAGATGCTCTATAGAGAAATTGAAGCCTCCGAGGTTCAGATATATGGATGAGGCGATTAAAATAAAGGATCTTGTTCTCAGCAAAGATTTTGTAACCAAATTCCGCGAGTAAGTTTTTTATGTGATGCGTGTGCCCTTTCATGCTTTTTGTGTGTTTTGATTTTAATTCTAATTTTATTGATCCCATCTGTGTATGTTTACTGCAGGAACACGTTCTTTATGGTGCATGGTCCTTTTGGTGATGTTGATACTTACAATATCGACTATATCTATGATACATTTGGGAAAGGAGCTTTAATGGATTCGTATATCATGGATTTTGTCATCAAGTACTGGAAGCAAGACCCTGAATTGGGTTTAGCTTATCAATCCGGTGAACGTTTGCTACTTTCACCTTTATTTATCACGGTAAACGTTTGCTGTCATTCTTTCCTACTGCACTGGGATTTTTCATGTCCATGTCTGCTTGCATTGTTTATTCTTTTTTTCATGTCCTTTTTTTGTTCTTTTTTGTGTGCAGTACGTTCTTCAAATGGAAACCTCTGTGACGAGAGATAATGACGGAAATCCTGTGTTGCCAGTTGTGCATAGCTCGTTTGTTTTAGAAGATGCAGTTAAGCAGTTCAATTTTTTTGTGAACGACGGCGCAAACCTGTTGGATGCAAAACTGGTAAATTCATTGTTTTTTGTCATTTATTTTTCCTGGTTTGTTGCATTTCTTTTTATAGTTATTTTTGGAATAGTGGTCCTGGTGGTACGTGTCGAAAGAACTTTTGATTACATTTTTTTATGCGAACAGATTATGATGCCGCGATTCAAGGATGGTCATTATTCCTTATACACGATGAACCAGCATCGCCAGACCCTTCATATCCATGACAGTAGGAAGTACACTGGCCATCCTGATGTCACGACAAGGTGGCGCAGGACTGACTACCACGCAGATTGCACTGAAGTGGTATGTTATTTTTTCTTTGCCAAGCGTAAAGCTTTCTTTGTGTTTCTCCCACTGTATTTTTTTATAAACTGCAATTGTTTATGTAGTGAAATTCAACATATGCGCGACAGAACTGCATTTTTCTCACACGTGCACTTAAAAGAGGGATTGTTTTAGATGTGTGAGAACAACTTTTTTTTGGGTTCGTTTGAATATCAACTTTTTGATCCGTGATGTGTGTTATTCTTACCTTGTGCTTCTTTTTTTTGCCTGATGAGGAGGATGACTCAGCTGCTGAAGGCGATTTATGGTGAAAAAATGTATAAATCGAGGAACCTTCCTGACTGGGTTAAATTGGCAGAGAAGCCATCTTACCCGGTCGTGCCAGCGCAGGGAGCAAATGAGTGCGGAATCTATGTTCTGAGGATGACACAGTTGTATGACGGCCAACGTCTAGTTGAGAAAATTTTGAAATCCGACGTAACAGCTTCTCTGTTTTCTTTTTACTTTTTTGTTCTTTATGACAACCTTTTTTAATCACTTGTTTGCATTTGTTTTCTTTTTTTCAGCCTGCTGCTGAAGATTGGAAGGCGGAGTACATGTTCCAGCTGCTGTTCAATCCTTTGAACATGTTGTGTTATGAATACATACCGCTTGAGTTACGTGAACTGATTGCGGACCTCGGGCTCACTTCCCTGTCGCAATCACAGACGCAGTCACAGACGCAGTAACAGTCATTTGGGGCACTGTTTTTCTACTGGGTGCAAAAGGCTGTGTGTGGACAATAGCTAGGTTTTGATGTTGTGTTTGTGTGTGCTGACTAAGGTAGACAATGTGTGAAAAAGACTTTTTTTATCGTTGTGTTTCTTCTTGTTCGTTTATGCAGCAGTGCATGTGGATGATTTTGTATATGTATGTGTATTTTATATCAATAACTGATACAATATATATAAGTGTATAATTTTATTTTTTGTTGACGACCACAGTCTATGCGAACTGCCATTTTTGTCACGCTTTATATGTATGATATGTGTTCGATAAACTGTATCGCATTTGATGCCGAACTTCTTTGTCCAATATAAGAGAACTGCATTTTTTTGGCATTCAAGCAAAGTGCTGCACGTGTGTGCATGTGGAAGCTACATTGCTTTATGACACCGAACTGCTTTTTTTGCCAAAACAAAAAACGCATTGCTTTTAGCCTATAGTTGCGTTTTGTAGTTGGTTTTTTTATTTGTTTGTACAT
>NC_041390.1:444717214-444718253 GCF_002162155.2 Triticum dicoccoides | reverse complement strand
CTTAGGGTTTGGGGGGGGGTGGTGGTTTTGCGCGCGTCCCCTTTGATGGAAAAAACAGAATATCCGCACTGCGCCTGTCAACCAAGCGCACTGCGTGCGTTAGCGCGAGGCCGAGCAGGGGGTGGGGAGGAGGGGTCGTGACCCCCCCTCCACATCCCCCTGCGAGGCCGAGCCTGAACGAGCCGGAGCAGGCGGCGACGCGGCTTGCCGCGGCGCCGCTGTCAGGACCCCGACTCGATGTCACATCGATCTATCTGGTAACACCTCATATCACTTTGCGGCCTCACGCACGGTATTCCCAGGGGTGTCGCCTTACCTCTTCCCGGGACCGTTTGCGCCTTTTGGCTCACGTATATGATAGTGTCGCTAGCATCCATATGATAAAGAGCCCGGGCTGACATGACTAGTCGTAAACCCAAAGTGGCACAGACTTACAAGGACAGGCATCCATGACCCAGCTTCGAACGTGTCGGTCATCAGCAAGTGGGTCCGGGCTGTAGCACTGGGCTAACAGGACTCCGGTAAACCGGGCTGTAGCGGGCTAACAGGACTCCGGTACTCAAGGCGTGACATTTCCCCGAAGGGACAGACACAGGAACGAAGAAGGACACATGCCGGCCAGCCTAAGTGTTCCAGAGCAGTAGCAAGCTACCATGGCTCAGCGGTAACACTAGGAGACATTTCCCGGTAAGAGAGGCTACTAAAGATAAACAACTAGATAGTCAGATCCCACACATACCAAGCATTTCAGTCATACACACAATATGCTCGATATGTGCAAATACAATGAAGCATCACAACATGACTCTACGACACAAGTACTTTATTTAAGGCTCAGTGAGCCATACATAACATACACAAAGGTACGGGTCTCACGACCCAACATACAAGTCATACAGTCATACAAACCAGCAGCGGAAGTAACTTGTCTGAGTACAGACAACTAGTAAAACAAAAGAGGCTTGGAAAGCCTAGCTATACTACGTGGTCCTTCACAAGCTCAGGGTCACCACCTGGGTCTTAAGCCTACTCGTTGATG
>NC_041390.1:444652124-444716969 GCF_002162155.2 Triticum dicoccoides | reverse complement strand
GCGCGCGTCCCCTTTGATGGGAAAAACAGAATGTTCGCACTGCGCCTATCAACCAAGCGCACTGCGTGCGTTAGCGCGAGGCCGAGCAGGGGCTGGGGAGGGGGGGTCGTGACCCCCCTCCACATCCCCCTGCGAGGCCGAGCCTGGAACGAGCCGAAGCAGGCGGCGACGCGGCTTGCCGTGGCGCCGCATGCGTAGGCGAGTCCGTCATACCCCGTCGCCCCCCTGTCTATCTTAGGGTGTGTGGGGTCCGTGTGGGTTTTTGCGCGCGTCCCCTTTGATGGGGCCCTTGTCGTTCTTCATTTATGTATTGGGGCCCTTGTCATTTGTACTGCTTACACCAATGTTGAGTACTGCACTTCGTGTAGCAAGTGTGTGTGTTGGGGCCCTTGTCGTTCTTCATTTATGCATGTACTGCAATTCACGCATACACTTGTTGAACTGCCTTATGTTCGTTCTGTGAACTGTATTCACGTTTGTTTAGAAAGGTATACGGATATATCAATATTAATTTTTATTTTTATATAATTACTATTTTTTGTGGACTATTATGTTTTGTATGTGCATAGTATGTTTTGGTGTCACTCATTAAATTTTTCAAAGTTGTGTAGATACTTGTTCTAATGCAAACTAATTTCTGCGAAAGCAATTGATCACAAGCAACGGACATTATCAAAATCTTGCATACATGAAACAAAGAACAACACAACGGATTGTATTGAATTTTTTTTCTGCCCTATGTGTTTTTTTTCAATGTTGGAGTGTGCACTGCATTGATCAGGGTTCCGTACTGCATGTGTACGCATTGCGTACTGCATGTATAGTTGCCATTTTTTTGCTTCCGTCTTTTTGCTATTATGTAATCTTTTTCCCAATGTATGGGAGTGCACTGCTTAGTAAATCAAACCTGTACTTCACTCATTATGGTTCTGTGCTGTACTTTCGTGTACTTCCAGACTGTATTGAATTATTTTACGTGTTTTTGCGTTTTTCTATTTGTGTTTTTGCTCTCATGTATTCCTTTTTTCAAATTTATGTTCGTGCACTGCTTTGTTAGGTATGTTAAGACTTCATTCGACAAATTCTGTACTGCATTCGTGCGCAACTTGCACTTCATGCGTCCTGTTTGCATTATGTACGACAATTTCATCACCAGCAAGCTAAGTTGAACAAAAAGCAAACTAACATAATCAGAGTTCATCATTACAAAGCGATTGTGCATGGCAAGCAAACTAGGTTCAGCACACAAGCAAACTAACGATACATAAGCAAACAACAGAAAGCAAATTTGATGATAATTCTAAAAGAACGCTGGCATTGTTGGCTCCTGGCCGGCACCATCTTCTTCTTCACCAGTCAGGCTCTCCCCATCCCCAGCTGCTCCTGGCGTGCTTCTTGGGGGGCTCCTCCTTCTCCATCTTTGCACGGCGAAGGCCGTCCTGGGTGAGGGTGATGCGGTTCCATATCTCATACGCTGCGTAGGCGTCCTTTGCCGCGTACTCGATGTGCCTCCTGGACAGAGGCAGGATGGCCCAGCGCTGGTGCTCGTCGTCAGTGATCTTCTTCTTCATGTTGTTGTAGTAGTCGTCGATGAGCACGCCGGAGACGTCTCCGAGGGAGTCCAACGGCTTGGTTGCCTCGGGCACCCTCCAGTCCTTCTGGATGTCGACGAAGTTGGCGACCTCCAGTTTGACGCGCTCCAGCCTGGTTTTGTCGCCGTCGATGGAGAAGCCTGAAAAGGTGTACCCGGGGTCAGCGAGGAAGTTGTCGAAGACGGTGCACCTTTCACTGTCGCTCATTTGGAAGAGCAGCACCGGGTGATTCTTGCCGATGGAGAGCTGGCAGAGGGCGGGTTTCTGCGTTGCTTCAGGGTCGTTGTCGTACTCGAGATCAATGCCGACGATCTTGTGGCGCTGGAGGCTGATGTGGCGCTCGTACTGTGCGAGGGTGATCGCCATCTGCTTCCTGTCGTTGGTGTGGATGACGTGCAACTTGGTGTTGCCGTGCGCCTCCACGGTGTTGTCGCCCTTGTACTCGTCGGTGAACGTCATCGCCGGTGGCAGGGCTTGGTGCTTTTGGTAGGAGCGCAATGGATACTTGTGTTGTTTGTGGATGAGAAGGCCTTTGGCAGGGGTCTGAATTTAAGGGGAGGGCGCGGGGTGGGATGGCCTCATCGGATGAACTGCACGATCGCGCTGATGATGCGGTTGTGCGGATCGTGGGTTGGTTTTTGCATCTGTGATCGTGGGCTTGTGGCGATGGAACTTCTCCGATCGGGTGGTTGTATGGGAACGTGTGGTTTTTTTAAGGTGGGTTTGTTTTATTTTTGATCAGCACATTTTTTAACCACCATTTTTTTCTATGCGAACGGGCATTTTGTTACGTTTTATACATGCATCCTGTGCGATAATGAACTGCATTAGTATATAGTCCTGCACTGCATCTTCTAGAATTCAGTACTGCACTTGTGTATACATGTGCGTACTTCACTGTTTTTTGAGTTTATTTATTCATGTAGGGGTAATCAGGAACCGGATTGCCATACCTCACTGCATCGTGTAGCGTAATGCACTGCATTGTTTACAGCTACGTACTGCATCTTGTATTTGCTTGTACCTACTTCAATCGCTGGTACGGGACGGGTAGGGAAAGGGGGGGTGGGCCCCCCATTTTTTTTAAACTGATTGTTTTTTCTTAGTCGGCCTTGTTGGGCCTGTGTTCGGCTAGTTTAGAGACGTACTTGGGTCCAAGTCGGCCTGTGAGCACGGCTTGGTTCCCGTTTCGCTGTGTGTGCGTCCTAATGTTTAGTCCCACCTCGCCCGCGGAAGGCGCGCCCGACCTGTTTATAAGCGCTGGCGAGGCATACTGGTCGAACTCCTCCGTATACTTATCTGGGCGCTTATACACGGCGCTCTTAGCTAGATCCTCTATGACCTGTGGGCCCATGTGCAACCGGCCCCATTCACTGTGGCTCAGAACGACTCCCCTTCTGTGGGTGCAGACCTATTACGAGACTGGCTGGGGCCGGTAGCACCTGGGTGGTCAATTTTTTTCCTTTGTTACTTTTTCAACGTTGGGGCGTGCACTGCTTTTTTTAGTAAATCATGCGTGCACTGCATTGATTTAGTTTCAGTACTGCATGTGCATGCATACCGTACTGCACATTTTCTGGGCTACATTTTTGTGCACTGCATTGGTATCATTTTTCTTTATTGTTTTTCCTCTTTCGTATCCTTTTTTCTTAGTGTACGGGTGTGCACTGCTTTTGTGCTCCTATGCGCACTGCATTAGTCATAGTTCTGTGCTGCAGGTGTACACATTTTGCACTGCGTGCATCCTCCTTTTGCCAAAAAGTTGTGACTGGCTATGCCAATGCTGCGAAAGTGCTTCTCTTTTGCTTCTTTTTATCATGTACTGCACTTCATCCACACATATAGTGAACTTCCTGGTACGAATTTGGAGAACTGCACACATAAAATGGTGTGTGGATTATAATTTTTCAGAGTATTATTTTTTAATGATCTGCAGTTTTGTTCATGGGAATTGCTACAGTCAAAGTACACCTTCTTTTTTCGTTCCTTTTTCTTTGGTAACATAAGCCTTTATTGATTGTCCTTTATTCTTGGGAACATAATTTCCATTAAGTCCCCTTTAATTTTTAGTTTTGACCTTTTTGCATTCCTCTTGTATAAATGAAGGCTAACTTATACCCTTCCTTTGCATTTCATTTCTGCGCTAGCCGCAAGTTCTCTCCTTTCTCCAGCCTATTTTTTTTGCTTTTCTAGATTTTTGTTGCGATGGCTCCAGGCCCCTGTGCGTATCTCTTCTGCTGCGGCCATGATTGTGGTGTGCCGACGCACTGCAATTGTTCAGCTTGCTCGCAGGCCCGTCGTGCTCGTCATGGTGGGAAGGTGTTGTGCCGAACTGGGCGAGCCAAGCAGCTTGCATATGGTACAATATTCACGGAAGGATTGGATATGGGCCAGATCAACGTTTCTGCGTTCTATTCTGCCTTGATTCGGCGTGGCCTTGGCTGCACGAGTCCTTTTGTCCATCATCTTACGCCAACAGATGTGGAGACTCACTACAAGATGGTATGATTCGTTAGATATGATTTTTTTCTTTGTGTTTTTTTGTATAATTCCATTGCATTCTGAACTTGCAGTATTTTAGGAACGCACTTTTTTCTTTGTTTTTTGAAGTGTACTGCAATGTGTTCTTATTTCTTGTTTTTATTTTTATGCTTGTGTGCATGTAGCTTATGTTTTAGTTTACATGGTTACAATATGTGAACTGCTTATATATTAGCTGAGCACTACATATTTCCACATTTTTTCCCAATTTTTTTGGTGTGTACTACATGTAGCTAGTCTATAGTACTGCATGATAGTTCGAAGCGTACTGCATATTTGCAAGTTCCATACTGCATATTGAAATGTGTTTTATATGTACTACTCATTGGACTGTTGTGCACTTCATCTATCTCTGTGCACAGTATGAGAATTGTACTGCTAGTTTCGTTCTCAAACAGTTTTATTATTTTTTACAGAAAATTCCTAAACGAGCTGTTAGGTATGTCCGGCTCAAGAAGAAAGGAATTCTTCAAGTTATTCTTGGTAATGGATACCTTCAACCATCCAAGTACACTGTAGGCGTTGACGGGCGGCTGTGTCTGCACAAAGGGTGGAAGGAATTTGTCATTGATAGTGGCCTGAAGTCTGAGCAAGTTGTTGTCCTCAACTTCTTTGAACTCGAGGATCGTATGGTTAGAATCACGTTTGACGTGATTGGCTAAGGTTATGAGGTTGATTTGTAATAAGTACTTTTGCGTGTTGAATGCTTCATCTTTTTTGATGTGTTTTGTAACAAGCACTTTTGTGATCTGAACCACTTCAATTATTATTCAGTGGGAAATTTGTGTTTACATGGTTACAATATGTGAACTGCTTATATGTTAGCTGAGCACTACATGTTTCCACATTTTTTCCCAATTTGTATGGTGCGTACTACATGTAGTTAGTCTATAGTATTGCATGATAGTTCGAAGCGTACTACTATTTGCAAGTTCCCTACTTCATATTGAAATGCGTTTTATATGTACTACTTGTTGGACTGCAGCGAGCTAACATCATTTTTTACATGGTTTTTGAATCAAAATGTGTCAATGTTTTACTCAAGACTGCTATATATATGGTATACTCTATATACCATTTTCTCTTTTACATGGTTTAGTTGAATAACTCATAGTCAACGAGAAATTTGTGTTTACACAAAATTTAAACTGATACATAAGTCATAGAGATAAGCAAACTACTATGCATATGATTAATTTATTGTCTGTTCATCTATTTGGTCGTTAACCTGCTGCTTCTACGTGGTGACTGGAGCGTGTCTAACGTCGCACTTTCTTTTGTTTTCCATGGCGGTGTTGCTGGTTCTTGTCTCTGCACCTTTGTGTTTGTAGCCCCTCGCATGCTGGTTGATGGCTGCTTTGGTTTTCCAGCGCTGTGGACTGCATCCTTCTTTGCTCCCCGCATGCTGGTTGATGGCTGCTTTGGTTTTCCAGTGCTGTGAACTGCATCCTTCTTTGATCCCCGTGTGCTAGTTGATGGTGGTTTTTGTTTTCCAGTGATGTGAACTGCATCCTTCTTTGCTCCTACCTTGTTTTTTGAAAGTGGTGTTGTTCTTGGTTTTTTCTGTACAGCAGCATTTCCTTGTGGTGGTCTTGTTGACACTGTTTCTTCATGTTCTTCGTCCTCTTCACTCTCTTCAGTCTCTTGACTCTCTTCTTCCTCTTCATCATCTTCATCATCTGTTTCTTCATACGCCACTATTTCTTCAGTTTCTTCACGTTCTTCGTCCTCTTCACTCTCTTCTTCTTCCTTCTCTTCTCCATCTGCTTCTTCATAAGCCATTTCTTCTTCAGTTCTGTCATCATCTTCTTCTTTGATCTCACCTTCTTTGTCTTCCTCATTTTCTGATCTTTTCCTTTTTCTTTTGGGGCAGGTTCTTGAATTGTGTCTCTTCCTCTTTCCGCAGATGCTACAACGTCTCGGTTTTGTCCATTTCTTAGTGTTGTGAGTGGAATTTCTGTTTTGTTGTGCATCTCCATGTCCTTGTTTTTCTTGTTCATTTCTTTTTGTACACGTCCTGGAATTGTGGCCGCTGATTTCATTACATGTCTTGCACCTTCTTATTCCCAGTGGGTGACCATCACTGTTCAGCTCAGGCTGTGGCTTACTGTTTTTGTCATCATTTTTCTCCTTGCATGCCACCTTTTTCTGGGTTGCATCTCCCCCTTTCTTCCTTCCTCTTGTGTTTGAAACAGGAGGTGGAAGAATTGTTTCTTTTTTGATAGCACCAGTTCCGATGTGTTCAGTATTTTCTACTTGCTCGGCATTATTGTCATGCTGGGATTTCTCTTCTTGCTTTAGTTTTGCTTCTTCTTCTTCTTCTTCGTTGAGCATGTCAACTTCCTCTATCAGTGCCCTCATACCAGACAACGCTCTATGGCACCCAGTGTCGGACCTTGTCGCTCTGTTTGCAAGGTCTATTGCTGTTTCTGTTAGCAATTTTCTACGGCAAAAAAGCGAGGTTCCATCTGGTGTTGTTTGTTCGTAGTCTCTTCTGTCAAACGTTGCATCTAATCTTGCGTTACGGGTGTATCTTTTCATGATGTACACCTCACGAATTTTGAGTACTCTCAAATGAGAAAGCATGCATAAGACATGGACGCAGAAGAGGCCTGCAGACAAACACATGATTTTTTTGTTCTGTAAGTGAACTGCATGAAATTAGTAAACATATTTTTTTTTCATTATTTGTTCATTTTTTAAAGAAGTGAACTTCATTTAGTTTTGTGAATTACACATGCATATGTACTTTTAAAGTTCAGTAAGTTAGCTTTCGTGCATGACTATGAGAATCTAGAATTTTTTTTGCTAGGAGTCTCACCTGTGTGTGTCCAGAGTTTGCACTCACATTCGTAGACACCTTTCTCTTCATCGGCGACCACTTGGAAATTATGCCTTGCCCAGTCAAATGCATCCGATCTGTTGTAGTGGTGTACGAGATACTTTGTCGGGTTCTCAAGGCACCGTTCTGCTCTGAATACAGTGCTACGGTAGAGTGTTTCTTTGAAATCTGCAAACACTGCCCTTGTATACACTTTTGATAGCTGAACTTTGAAGCCAAACTTTGTTGTTGTTTTTACCTCTGACTGCATGATCACAAATGCACTGTTACGATCCAGATAAATGAAAAAATTGTTTGTTTTTGTAGTCATATTTTTAAGCAGTTTTTGATTGACATTTTGTTTACCTCATTTGCTAATGTCTCTGCGTGCTCGACGGCCTTCCTGGTCTGAATGCACTTGTCCACCTGCTGAGGAAACAGATGGAGATCATGCTTCTCCCAGACAAAATTTTTCTTCAGTATGCGGTTCATGCTCTCGCTTCTCTGTGTGGAAGTCATCCGAGCACAGAAAATTTCCTTGTAGTAAGCTGAGATCCACTCGTGCCTGTCATCCCACAGTGAATTCATCACTTCGTCGTCTTGCAAGTTGTACCTCTCAATGAGGTTCTTCCATGATCGTTCAAATTCTGACGACATTAGTGGGTGGTTCAGCACTGCATTGAGTTCCTCCTTGAGCTTCTCGTGCGCCTTATACAGCAAGGTGAGGTGGTCCTTGTACTTCTTCATGATATGCCACCGACACAGCTTATGCAGAGTTTGTGGGAGGATAGTTTTTAATGCTGCCTTCATCGAAGAACACTAGTCTGAGAAGAGACAAACAGTGTTTTCTTATTAAGTTGTTTGTGTGTTTGCAAGATAGATGGAAGAAATATAAGTGCACAAAACAAAACAAAACATAAGTATGCAGGTGTTTTTTATTTTTTGTACCTGTGAGCATGCAGATTGGCGGCTTGTTGTTCATACACCTCAGAAAGGTTTTGAAAACCCACTCAAATGATGGTATTGTTTCATCTCGCACGAGTGCAACAGCAAATATGGTGCTCTATAGATGATGGTTCACCCCCACAAACACTCCCAGCGGCATGTGGAATTTGTTAGTTTTATACGTCGTGTCAAATGTAACGCAGTCTCCAAAATCTTCATACGATCCTCTGCAACTTGCGTTCGCCCAAAAGACGTTCTTACACGGTTATCTGCATCAACGTCATAATCATAGAAGAACTCTAGGTTTATCTTTTGCATTTTCTCGAAGAAATTCAGAAGTTTCTTACATCATCTTCAGACTCTTCTCTGGCAAACTTCTGTTTCCTGCATTTTCAGAGATAATGCAAACTTATCTCACCAAACAGGGAATAATTACAGACAGAATGCTCAAGAGATATGCTCTGTTACGTGCTTACCTGTTTACCCAGTCGCGGCTAGTATGTCCCATGTACTGCAGACCACCGGACATACGCGACAGCGTCAACATCATCTGAGCATGTGTGTGGTTGTCCAGTTGCATGTCTTTCACTAACTGGTCTATCAAAGGATCGTCTTTTTTGTGCGATCGCATGTGCAAAAGCATCCCGGGGCTTTCCAGCATCTTGTGATTGTGGTTGAGTTGAACCATTTCTATCACAAATTTGCCATCCTTCCTTTTTTTGACTCTAATCTTTGCATTGCAGCCAATCCTTTTTGATGTCTTCTGACGTCCCCGGTGATAATCTGACACAGCCTGCTTGTGGACCCCTTCTCTTGAGCAGACAATGTAGGCATTTGTCCTATGTTTTTCCCTCTTGCGTATACCAAACCTTGCACATCTTGCATAATTGTTGTAAAAGTCTCATGCCTTGTCGTACGTGGTGAATTTCATTCCAGCAGCAGGTACGAGGTTCAGCGGCATGTTTTTATCCTGCATTAATTGAAATGCTATATGAGAAAATTTGTTCTGTTCTGTTTTTTGAATACGAGGAGTGCATATGAGTTTAATAAAGCATTTGCAATGTTCCTAGCCAAAGCTCACAAGAAATATCAGTGTGCACTGCAATGTTATCTGAATGGACTGCAACTATTTATTTTTTCCAGACCATAAACTTACATGTGTGTAGAGTCGTTCGCCTGATGGTGTTTGCAGCTCGCCGGGTTGTATTGGACATGGCGGGGTTATAGCAGATGTGTGTAGTTGAGGATCTCGCGGCGGTAATAGTGAGGAGGATTTGTACCTGCTGTTTACTTTTGACCGAGGCACCGTTGGTGGCCGCAGCGTCGAAGTTGATGCGGTAGGTCTGGTTGGAGCTCTATTTTTCGGTGCAGCAGGTGGACGCTGAGCTCTGTTTTGGGGTGCGGCAGGTGGACGTGGTGGTAATCCAATGTTGTGACGATGTCTCGGTGGATTGGTTTGAAAATTTTGGAGCAGTGGCACATCATCATAGACATAATCATCATCTGCTGCAACATCGTGTTCAACTGCGTCATCATTGTCTGTTCGGACATGCTGTCCAAACGTAGTGAACTCGTGCTTATACTCTAGGTTGAGAACTGTTATCGGCTCATCTTCATCGTCATCGTCTTCATCATCGCGTTGGCGAGTGCCTTCCCACACGAATGTGACATCATCGTCATCTTCAACTACATCTCCGTCATGTGAAAAATCTTCTTGTGGAGAGTACTGCACCCTGTTTGTCGTCGTGAAGAATCCACAAGGAATCTCAGGGGTAACCCAACCAGTATCTCTTTCAGAAGAATATCCACTCTTCTGAAAGTTGTTGTTCTCAGTGCTGTCAATTATGCGTGGCATTTTGTATCTGTTGAACGTCATCTCCTGCACACAAAATGATCGAGCTGCATTGTCAGGTTAAATGAACTGAATCATGCGAACTGCAGTGTGTTCAAAATGGTACTGCCGAAGCATTGCATGGTGACTGCATCACCCCGCAAGGTGAACTGAAGCAACCGCACTGCATCATTATCTGTAATGAACCTATACAAGCGTACTGCATTTTCCCCCACAACAAACTGAAGCAACCGCACTGCATAGGTTTTGTACTGCATAATCGCGTGTTGTACTGCTTGTACTACTTTGTCTATGATAACTACACTGAGATGGTTGAGGAAGTGTACTGCTTACCTCGTGATGCAGTGATTCCTTGCATTTACAGGAGGAAGTTCCCTTGTCGTCCACCTGCACAACTTTCACGTTCGCCCGTGCAGTCCACTTGCCCTTCAGAAGTTCATGGGAGGTCTGGACGTTGCTCAGGGTGAACGGGGAAGGAGGATTTTCTCTGAATGTCGATGCAGACTTATTCCAAGAAGCTACCGTGGATGAAGCAACCTTGCGCACACTCCTCCTTGCTCGAATTGGTTTGATGTCGAGGCAGCACCAATCCACATCTGATGAAGTACAGCTAATTGCAGGCCCGGAGGAGTTCGGTGGCGGCGCTACCGAGCTGCTACCGTGGAAGAAGGCTGATAGGCTGGTGTTGCTCGGTGCCTGCCGCGGAATAAGGCTGAGAGGCGATGGGCGGCGTCGTTGCCTGGCCACCGCCGCGGAAGAAGGCCGGGAGGGGAGGGGCGGCGTCGCTGCCGGCCGCTGCCGCGGAAGAAGGCCGGGAGGGGAAGGGTGGCGTCACTCCCAGGCCGCCGCCGCGGGAGAAAGCGGGGAGGGGAGGGGCGGCATCGCTCCCAGGCCGCCGCTGCGAAAGAAGGCCGGGAGGGGAGGGGCGGCGGCTCGCCCAGGCCGCTGCCGTGGTAGAAGGCCGGGAGGGGAGGGGCGGCGGCGCGATCTTGGTGGTGTGCAGAATAAGGCGTTTTGGTGTGCAGAATAAGGTCTTAAGGGGTGTTATCATAATAGACCCACCCTATATATATATGGTGTTCTGTCCTCTACATCATTCACTTATAGCCATGTCTTCGAACTTGCCATGTTCCTGAACTAAGTGAATGTGATCGGACCCTAACCCCTTCTGTGCTTCTTCCTTAAACTCTATCTATCCAAGTCATATGCATTCTATTGAAACTTGTCGAATGTCTTCACTGCATCCTTGTCAGTTGAAGATACAGAGACACACATGTAAAACTGCTTTCAATGATATATCTCTTTTGCCTGAAACCTGGAGAAGCTGGAACGACCACTCGACAAACCAGGCGTGCGTGGGAACATGGAACAACTTTCAATGAGTTGCATGCACGCAACGTGTCCATCAGATGTGAACTGCCCGGGGCACCTGCATAATTACGCTATGCAGCCCTCCACCTTATAAATACTCACCCCGCGGTCATTGATAACCCACAAGTATAGGGGATCACAACAATTTTCGAGGGTAGAGTATTCAACCCAAATTTATTGATTCAACACAAGGGGAGCCAAAGAATATTCTCAAGTATTAGCAGCTGAGTTGTCAATTCAACCACACCTGGCAACTTAATATCTGCAGCAAGGTATTTAGTAGCAAAGTAATATGATAGTGGTGGTAACAGTAGCAAAAGTAATATTTTTGGTTTTATAGTGATTGTAACAGTAGCAACGGAAAAGTAAATAAGCGAAGAACAATATAGGAAAAGCTCGTAGGCAGTGGATCAGTGATGGATAATTATGTCGGATGAGATCAATCATGCAACAGTTATAACATAGGGTGACACAGAACTAGCTCCAGTTCATCAATGTAATATAGGCATGTATTCCGAATATAGTCATACGTGCTTATGGAAAAGAACTTGCATGACATCTTTTGTCCTACCCTCCCGTGGCAGCGGGGTCCTATTGGAAACTAAGGGATATTAAGGCCTCCTTTTAATAGAGTACCGGACCAAAGCATTAACACATAGTGAATACATGAACTCCTCAAACTACGGTCATCACTGGTAAGTATCCCGATTATTGTCACTTCGGGGTTAACGGATCATAACACATAATAGGTGACTATAGACTTGCAAGATAGGATCAAGAACACACATATATTCATGAAAACATAATAGGTGCAGATCTGAAATCATGGCACTCGGGCCCTAGTGACAAGCATTAAGCATAGCAAAGTCATAGCAGCATCAATCTCAGAACATAGTGGATACTAGGGATCAAACCCTAACAAAACTAACTCGATTACATGATAAATCTCATCCAACCCATCACCGTCCAGCAAGCCTATGATAGAATTACTCACGCGCGGTGGTGAACATCATGAAATTGGTGATGGACAAAGGTTGATGATGATGATGGCGACAGATTCCCCTCTTCGGAGCCCCGAACGGACTCCAGATCAGCCCTCCCGAGAGAGTTTAGGGCTTGGCGGCGGCTCCGTATCGTGAAACGCGATGAATCCTTCTCCCTGATTTTTTTCTCCGCGAAAGTGAATATATGGAGTTGGAGTTGAGGTCGGTGGAGCGTCAGGGGGCCCACGAGGCAGGGGGCGGCCCAAGGGGGTAGGTGCGCTCCCACCCTCGTGGACAGGGTGTGGGCCCCCTGACGTGGATCTTTTTGCCAGTATTTTTTATATATTCCAAAAATAATCTCCGTTGATTTTCAGGTCATTCTGAGAACTTTTATTTCTGCACAAAAATAACACCATGGCAATTCTGCTAAAAACAACGTCACTCCGGGTTAGTTCCATTCAAATCATGCAAGTTAGAGTCCAAAACAAGGGCAAAAGTGTTTGGAAAAGTTGATACGTCGGAGACGTATCAACTCCCCCAAGCTTAAACATTTTCTTGTCCTCAAGCAATTCAGTTGATAAACTGAAAGTGATAAACAAAAACCTTTACAAACTCTGTTTGCTCTTGTTGTTGTAAATATGTAAAGCCAGCATTCAAGTTTTCAGCAAAGATTATGAACTAACCATATTCACAATAACACTTAGGTCTCATGTTTACTCATATCAATGGCATAATCAACTAGCGAGCAATAATAATAAATCTCAGATGACAACATTTCTCAAAACAATCATAATATGATATAAAAAGATGGTATCTCGCTAGCCCTTTCTGAGACTGCAAAACATAAATGCAGAACACCTTTAAAGATGAAGGACTGACTAGACATTGTAATTCATGGTAAAAGAGATCCAGTCAAGTCACACTCAATGTAAACTAACAATAATACATTCAAATGACAGCGGTGCTCTCTAAATGGTGCTTTTTAATAAGAGAGTGATGACTCAACATAAAAGTAAATAGATAGGCCCTTCGCAGAGTGAACCAGGGATTTGTAGAGGTGCTAGAGCTCGGTTTTGAAATAGAGATGAATAATATTTCGAGTGGTATACTTTCATTGTCAACATAACAACTGAGAGATCTCGTTATCTTCCATGCTACACACATTATAGGCGGTTCCCAAGCAGAATGGTAAAGTTTAGACTCCCCCACCACCAACAAGCATCAATCCATGGCTTGCCCGAAACAACTGGTGCCTCCAACTAACAACAATCCGGGGGGAGTTTTGTTTGCAATTATTTTGATTTGATTTGAGCATGGGACTGGGCATCCTGGTGACCGGCCATTTTCTCGTGAGTGAGGAGCGGAGTCCACTCCTCTTGAGAATAACCCGCCTAGCATGGAAGATACAGACAACCCTAGTTGATACATCAGCTATTCGACCATACAAAATAGAATGTTTATTTGAAGGTTTAGAGTTTGGCACATACAAATTTACATGGAACGGCAGGTAGATACCATATATAGGAAGGTATGGTGGACTCATATGGAATAACTTTGGGGTTTATGGAATTGGATGCACGAGCAGTACTCCCGCTTAGTACAAGTGAAGGCTAGAAAGAGACTGGGAAGCGACCAACTAGAGAGAGACAACAGTCATGACCATGCATTAAAATTAATCAACACCGAATGCAAGCACGAGTAGGATATAATTCACCATGAACATAAATATCATAGAGGCTATGCTGATTTTGTTTCAACTACATGCGTGAACATGTGCCAAGTCAAGCCACTCGAATCGTTCAAAGGAGGATACCACCCTATCATACCACATCACAACCATTTTAATAATGTTGGCACACAAGGTAAACCATTATAAACTCCTAGAAAATTAAGCATGGAATAAGCAACTATAATCTCTAATTGTCATTGCAAACATGTTTCATTCATAATAAGCTGAATCAGGAATGATGGACTAATCATATTTACAAAACAAGAGAGGTCGAGTTCATACTGGCTTTTCTCATCATAGTCAGTTCATCATATATCGTCATTATTGCCTTTCACTTGCACGACCGAACGGTGTGGATAATAATAATAATAGTGCACGTGCATTGGACTAAGCTAGAATCTGCAAGCATTCAATTCAAGGGAGAAGACAAGGTAATATGGGCTCTTTGTTAGATCAACAATAATGCATATAAGAGCCACTTAACAATTTCATCGTGGTCTTCCCCTCTCGACCCCAAGGAAAATAAACGAAATAAAACTATTTACACGGGAGAACTCCCAACAAGCAAAAGAAGAACGAGAAATGTTTTTGGGTCTTCTTTTTAATTACTACTACTACTACAGACATGGAAAGTAAACTAACTAAAAGCTACAACTAATTTTTTTGGTTTTTATTAAAGTTTTTCAAACACACAAGAAGAAAGCTTAAAAAGAAAATAAACTAGCATGGATGATACAATGAAAAAGTATGAGCACCGACAACTGGCATGAGTGTGTGAACATGAATGTAATGTCGGTGGGAAATACATACTCTCCCAAGATTAGGCCTTTGGACTAAGTTGGTCTATGCCCATGGATGGCCTAATGGATATCCGAAGTTGAAGCTGGGGTTGTACTGAGATGCGTCAGTTACTGCCTGAAGGGCTGTAGCTTGGAGGTGGGCTGCCTCCGTCCTCCTCTCGTACTCGTTCGCCTCCTCCCTGGTTATAACATATCTCCCTTTTGCCTGAAAGTCAAAGAAAGTAGGAGCAGGGAGAGCGACATGATAGATACATCGTCTGTCAAAGATTAGTCGGTACTGGAGGGACGGATCCTTCCTCTCAACAAACTTTTATGCATCTACCTATAAAGAGAGCAAAATAATGTATGGCAGAAAAATGAATGCTCCCTATGGTAGCTTGTGTTATTTCTCTAGATTCCCCCACAGTTATACTAGCAAGAAAGTCTTTATATTCAGATTTGCGAGGTTCACTAGCACTACCCCACTGCAGGAGTTTACAAGCAGTATTAAAATCTTCTAAGTCCATGGTATAAGATTTATCATAAAGATCAAATAGGACATTGTGAGAGTTGCGCGATGATGTAAATTTAAACCTTCTCACAAAGGAATTAGTTAGGTGATAATATTGGAGGCACTTATCTGCCTCGAAGCTCTCAAGATCAGCGTTACGCACATATGCGTCAAATTCTTCCTTGATGCCTGCCTGGACCATGAAATCTTCGGACGATCATTCACAAGGCCGCACTTGAGCATCTCTTGGTAGTTCATTGTCCGGCTCACGTATCATGGGCCTGGGTCCTTGCTTCCTTGAGGAACCACCTTGGTACATTTTCCTAAACATATTTCTTCCTCTGAAAAATTTCTGAAATTTTTAGTAACTCAAAAATAGAAGTGAACCAAACTCAACAAGATTGATAGCAACTACTCCTACAAGTGCCTAGAGGTTATATCATGCATTAAAACTACTCTTGACCACATAAATTTGACATGCAAGCTCAAGAACAGGGTCACCTAAGCAGCAAAAATTTGCAATAAATAAATCACTAGAACAAAAACTAATTGGACCATTGGAGGAGTCACATACAAAAGAACAATCCCCCAAAGTAGTCTTGTGAATGGAGCTTTGAGCAAGGAGATCAAAAATGGCAGCAAGATGAGCAAGAACGCGGGTTTGAGCTGGCTAGTTATTTTTTCTGGAGCAAGACGAAGTGTGTGGGTGCAAGGATAAGTGGAGGGGACCCACGTGGGGTCCATGAGGCAGGGGGCGCGCCCAGGGGGTGGGCACGCCCTCCACCCTCCTCGGCAAGTGGTCGCTCCCCTGCTGTGATCTCAGTGCCTAAAATCCTTAAGTATTCTAGAAAAAATCATATTTAATTTTCAGGGCATTTGGAGAACTTTTATTTTTGGGGTATTTTTTATTGCAAGGATAATTCAGAAAACAGACAGAAAAATACTATTTTTACTTTATGTAATTTAAATAATAGAAAGTAAAAGGAGGGTACATAAAGTTGTGCTTTCTAACTTCATCCATCTCATGCTCATCAAAAGGAATCCACTAACGAGGTTGATCAGGATTTCGAATAACATGAAACCGGAGAAATTTCGAATAACACTAGGTTACCTCAACGGGGATATGCACATCCCCAACAATAAGAATATCATATTTCTTCTTGACAGTAGGAAGAGGAAAATTCAAAACCTCCAATAGTAATCGTTGAAATTTTTCCAATAGAATTTATACTGTGGACTTGAGGTTGTTTCCTCGGAAAGTGTACCGTATGCTCATTACCATTAACATAAAAATGTGGCATTGCCTTTGTTGCAATCAATAACAGCCCCTGCAGTATTCAAAAAGGGTCTACCAAGGATAATCGACATACTATCGTCCTCGGGAATATCAAGAATAACAAAGTCCGTTGAAATAGTAACGTTTGCAACCACAACAGGCACATCCTCACAAATACCGACAAGTATAGCAGTTGATTTATCAGCCATTTGCAAAGATATTCAAGTAGGTGTCAACTTATTCAAATCAAGTCTACGATATAAAGAGAGAAGCATAACACTAACACCGGCTCCAAGATCACATAAAGCAGTTTTAACATTGTTTCTTTTAATGGAGCATGGTATAGTTGATACACCTGGATCTCCAAGTTTCTTTGGTATTACACCCTTAAAGTGTAATTAGCAAGCATGGTGGAAATTTCAGCTTCTGGTATCTTTCTTTTATTAGTAACAATATCTTTCATGTACTTAGCATAATGATTCATTTTAAGCATATCAGTCAAACGCATACTCAAAAAGATAGGTCTAATCATTTCAGCAAAGCACTCAAAATCCTCATCATCCTTTTTCTTGTATGGTTAAGGAGGAAAAGGCTTGGGTTTCTAAACCCATGGTTCTCTTTCCTTACCGTGCTTCCTAGCAACAAAGTCTCTCTTAATGCTGATTCTTTGATTGTGGGTTATCAAGATCAACAACAGGTTCAATCTCTAGATCTTTATCATTGCTAGGTTGAGCATCAACATGAACATCGTCATTAACATTACCACTAGGTTCATGTTCATTACAAGATTGTGTTTCAACATCAGAAATAGAAATATCATTGAGATTCTCAGGTGTGTCAACAACATGTTCACCAGAGGCATGCAAAGTCCTATCATTTTTCTTTTTCTTCTTCTTAGAAGAACTAGGAGCATCAACATTAGTTCTCCAAGAATCTTGCTCAATTCTCTTAGGATGGCCCTCAGGATACAAAGGTTCCCGAGTCATTTTACCCCCTTGATACGTCTCCAAGGTATCTATAATTTTTGATTGTTCCATGCTATTATATTATCTGTTTTGGACGTTAATGGGCTTTATTTTACACCTTTATATTATTTTTGGGACTAACCTACTAACCCAAGGCCCAGTGCAAATTGCTGTTTTTTGCCCATTTGAGTGTTTCGCAGAAAAGGAATATCAAACGGAATCCAAACGGAATGAAACCTTCGGGAGCGTGATTTTTGGAACAAACGTGATCCAGAGGACTTGGAGTAGACGTCAAGCAACCAACGAGGTGGCCATGAGGCAGGGGGCACGCCTACCCCCTGGGCGCGCCCTCCCCCCTCGTGGGCCCCTCGTGGCTCCACCGACCTACTTCTTCCTCTTATATATATTCATATACCCCAAAAACATCAAGGAGCACCACGAAACCCTATTTCCACCACTGCAACCTTCTATACCCAAGAGATCCCATCTTGTGGCCTTTTCCGGAGCTCTGCCGGAGGGGGCATCGATCGCGGAGGGCCTCTACATCAACTCCATTGCCCCTCCGATGATGTGTGGGTAGTTTACTTCAGAACTTCGGGTCCATATCTATTAGCTAGATGGCTTCTTCTCTCTCTTTGAATCTCAATACAAAGTTCTCCTCGATCTTCTTGGAGATCTATTCTATGTAACTCTTTTTGCGGTGTGTTTGTCGAGATCCGATGAATTGTTGGTTTATGATCAAGTCTATCCATGAACAATATTTGATTCTTCTCTGAAATCTTTTATGTATGATTGATTATCTTTGCAAGTCTCTTAGAATTATCAGTTTGGTTTGGCCTACTAGATTGATCTTTCTTGCAATGGGAGAAGTGCTTAGCTTTGGGTTCAATCTTGCGGTGCTCGATCCCAGTGACAGAAAGGGAAGTGACACGTATTGTATTGTTGCCATCGAGGATAAAAAGATGGGGTTTATATCATATTGCTTGAGTTTATCCCTCTACATCATGTCATCTTACCTAATGCGTTACTCTGTTCTTATGAACTTAATACTCTAGATGCATGATGGATAGCGGTCGATGTGTGGAGTAATAGTAGTAGATGCAAGCAGGAGTCGGTCTACTTGTCACGAACGTGATGCCCATATACATGATCATGCCTATATATTCTCATAGTTATTCACTTTTCTATCAATTGCTCGACAGTAATTTGTTCACCCACCGTAATACTTATGCTATCTTGAGAGAAGCCACTAGTGAAACCTACGGCCCTCGGGTCTATTCTCCATTATATTAATCTCCCGTGAACAAGTTATTTCTGGCACCGTTTATTTTGCAATCTTTACTTTCAATCTATATCATAAAAATACCAAAAATATTTATCTTATCATTATTATCTCTATCAGATCTCACTCTCGTAAGTGACCGTGAAGGGATTGCCAACCCCTTTATCACATTGGTTGCGAGGTTCTTATTTGTTTGTGTAGGTACAAGGGACTTGCATGTTGTCTCCTACTGGATTGATACATTGGTTCTCAAAAACTGAGGGAAATACTTACGTACTTTGCTGCATCACCCTTTCCTATTCAAGGGAAAACCAACGCAGTTCTCAAGAGGTAGCACCCCTCTAGTCATAACTCTAACAGCATTATCATTTCTCGTATTATTTAATTCATTGAGCAAATCATTATGAGCCTTAAGTACTTGTTCTACTTGAGTGGTAACCATAGAGGCATGTTTACTAATAAGTTTAAGTTCACCTTTAACTCTAGACATATAATCACTCAAGTGTTCAAGCATATCAGCATTGCATTTCAATTGTCTACCAACATCAGCATTGAAGTTTTCTTGTTTAACCATAAAGTCATCAAACTCATCCAAACATTGGCTAGCGAACTTAGTAAATGGGATTTCACATTTATCAAATCTATAGAGAGAATTTACCTTTACTACCTGTGTCGGGTTATCAAGACCATGTATTTCTTCAATAGGTGGTAAATTCTTAACATCTTCGGCTTTAATACCTTTTTCTTTCATAGATTTCTTTGACTCTAGCATATCTTCAGGACTGAGAAATAGAATACCTCTTTTCTTCGGAGTTGGCTTAGGAGTTGGTTCAGGAAGTGTCCAATTATTTTCATTTGTCAACATATTATTCAATAGCAATTCAGCTTGATCAGCAGTTCTTTCCGTGAAAACACAACCAGCACAACTATCCACGTAGTCTCTGGAAGCATCGGTTAGTCCATTATAAAACATATCAATTATTTCATTTTTCTTGAGAGGATGATCAGGCAAAGCATTAAGTAATTGGAGAAGCCTCCCCCAAGCTTGTGGGAGACTCTCTTCTTCAATTTGCACAAAATTATATATTTCCCTTAAAGCAGCTTGTTTCTTATGAGCGGGGAAATATTTAGTAGAGAAGTAATAAATCATGTCCTGGGGACTACGCACACAACCAAGATCAAGAGAATTAAACCATGTTTTAGCATCACCCTTTAATGAGAATGGAAATAACTTAAGGATAAAGTAATAGCAAGTTTTCTCATATTAGTAAACATGGTGGATATATCATTTAATTTAGTAAGATGTGCCAGAACAGTTTCAAATTCATAGCCATAAAAAGGATCAGATTCAACCAAAGTAATTAACTCAGGATCGATAGAGAAATCGTAATCCTTATCAGTAATAAAGATAGGTGAAGTAGCAAAAGCAGGGTCATATTTCATTCTAGCATCTAAAGACTTTCTTTAAGCTTAGCTAATAATTTCTTAAGATCAAATCTATCATTGCAAGCTAAGAAGTCTCTAGTAGTTTCTTCATCCATAACATAACCCTCAGGCACAATAGGAAATTCATATCTAGGGGGAGAATCTTCATCATCACTTTCATCAATATTATCAGATTCAATAATTTCATTCTCTCTAGCCCTAGCAAGTTGTTCATAAAGAAATTCACCTAGTGGCACAATATTATCAAGCATAGAAGTAGTTTCATCATAAGTATCATGCAAAGCAGAAGTGGCATCATCAATAACATGCGACCTATCAGAATCAATAGCATGTGTAGGTGTCGCAAGTTTACTCAAAACAGAAGGTGAATCAAGTGCAGAGCTAGATGGCAGTTCCTTACCTCCCCTCGTAGTTGAGGGAAGAATCTTGGTTCTTTGATCTTTCAAGTTCTTCATAGTGATAAGCAGATATAAATCCCAAGTGACTCAAAGAATAGAGCTATGCTCCTCGGCAACGGCGCCAGAAATCCTTCTTGCTACCTCTTGAGCACTGCGTTGGTTTTCCCTTGAAGAGGAAAGGGTGATGCAGAAAACTAGCGTAAGTATTTCCCTCAGTTTTTGAGAACCAAGGTATCAATCCAGTAGGAGACTACACGCAAGTCCCTCATACCTACACAAACAAATAAGAACCTCGCAACCAACGCGATAAAGGGGTTGTCAATCCCTTCACGTTCACTTACGAGAGTGAGATCTGATAGAGATAATTATAATAAGATAAATATTTTTGGTATTTTTATGATATAGATTGGAAAAAAAGATTGCAAAATAAATGGTAATAGAAATAACTTGCTGATGTGAGATTAATATAAAGGAGAATAGACCCGGGGGCCATAGGTTTCACTAGTGGCTTCTCTCAAGATAGCATAAGTATTACGGTGGGTGAACAAATTACTGTCGAGCAATTGATAGAGAAGTGCATAATTATGAGAATATCTAGGCACAATCATGTATATAGGCATCACATCCGCGACAAGTAGACCAAAACGATTCTGCATCTACTACTATTACTCCACACATCGACCACTATCCAGCATGCATCTAGAGTATTAAGTTCATAAGAACAGAGTAATGCATTAGGCAAGATGACATGATATAGAGGGATAAACTCAAGCAATATGATATAAACCCCATCTTTTTATCCTCGATGGCAACAATACAATACGTGCCTCACTGGGAAAGGACACAACAAGATTGAACCCAAAGCTAAGCACTTCTCCCATTGCAAGAAAATCAATCTATTAGGCCAAACCAAACTGATAATTCAAAGAGACTTGCAAAGATAACCAATCATACATAAAAGATTTCAAAGAAGAATCAAATATTGTTCATAGATAAACTTGATCATAAACCCACAATTCATCGGATCTCGACAAACACACCGCAAAAGAGTTACATCAAATAGATCTCCAAGAAGATCGAGGAGAACATTGTATTGAGATCCAAAGAGAGAGAAGAAGACATCTAGCTAATAACTATGGACCCGAAGGTCTGAAGTAAACTACTCACACATCATCGGAGAGGCTATGATGTTGATGTAGAAGCCCTCCGTGATCGATTCCCCCTCCGGCAGAGCTCCGGAAAAGGCCACAAGATGGGATCTCTTGGGTATAGAAGGTTGCAGTGGTGGAAATAGGGTTTCGTGGTGCTCCTTGATGTTTTTGGGGTATATGAATATATATAGGAGGAAGAAGTAGGTCGGTGGAGTCACGAGGGGCCCACGAGGGTGGAGGGCACGCCCCCTGCGTCGTGGCCTCCTCGTTGGTTTCTTGACGTCCACTCCAAGTCCCTTGGATCACGTTTGTTCCAAAAATAACTCTCCCGAAGGTTTTATTCCGTTTGGATTCCGTTTGATATTCCTTTTATGCGAAACACTAAAATAGGAAAAAAACAACAATTTGCACTAGGCCTTGGGTTAGTAGGTTAGTCCCAAAAATAATATAAAAGTATATAAATAATCCCATTAACATCCAAAACAGATAATATAATAGCATGGAACAATAAAAAATTATAGATACGTTGGAGATGTATCAAGCATCCCCAAGCTTAATTCTTGCCCGTCCTCGAGTAGGTAAATGATAAAAACAGAATTTTTGATGTGGAATGCTACCTAGCATAATTCTTAATGTAATCTTATTTATTGTGGCATGAATGTTCAGATCCGAGAGATTCAAGACAAAAGTTTAATATTGACATAAAAATAATAATACTTCAAGCATATTAACCAAGCAATCATGTCTTCTCAAAATAACATGGCAAAAGAAAGTTCATCCCTACAAAATCATATAGTTTGGTCATGCTCCATTTTCGTCACACAAGAATGCTCTCATCGTGCACAACCCCGATGATAAGCCAAGCAATTGTTTCATAATTTAGTGATCTCAAACTTTTTTCAACTTTCACGCAATACATGAGCATGAGCCATGGATATAGCACTATGGGTGGAATAGAATAATGATAGGGGGTTATGTGGAGAAGACAAAAAATGAGAAAGTATCACATCGACGAGGCTAACCAACGGGCTCGGGAGATGCCCATCAATTGATGTCAATGCAAGGAGTAGGGATTCCCAGGCAACGGATGCACTAGAGCTATAAATGTATGAAAGCTCAACAAAAGAAACTAAGTGGGTGTGCATCCAACTTGCTTGCTCAGGAAGACCTAGGGAATTTTGAGGAAGCCCATTGTTGTAATATACAAGCCAAGTTCTATAATGAAAAATTCCCACTAGTATATGAAAGTGACAAAACAAGAGACTCTCTATCATAAAGATCATGGTGCTACTTTGAAGCACAAGTGTGGAAAAAAGGATAGTAGCATTCTCCCTTTTTATTTCTTTTCTTTTTTCCCTTTTGGGCCTTTTTTTATTTGGACTTTCTCTTTTTTTATTTGGGACAATGCTCTATTCATGATGATCATCACACTTCTATTTATTTACAACTCAATGATTACAACTCAATACTAGAACACAATATGACTCTATATGAATGCCTCCGGTGGTGCATCGGGAAGGGGAATGAATCAAGAGTGACATGTATGATAAATTATGAATGGTGGCTTTTCCACAAATACGATGCCAACTACATGATCATGCAAGGCAATATGACAATAATGAAGCGTGTCATAAATGAAATGGTGCAAAGTTGCATGGCAATATATCTCGAAATGGCTATGGAAATGCCATAATATGTAGGTATGGTGGCTATTTTGAGGAAGATATAAGGAGGTTTATGTGTGATAGAGCGTATCATATCACGGGGTTTGGATGCACCGGCGAAGTTTGCACCAACTCTCAAGGTGAGAAAGGGCAATGCACGGTATCGAAGAGGCTAGCAATGATGGACTTATTGCAAAAATCTACAAGTCATCAAAAACCAAGCACTACACGCATGCTCCTAGGGGGATAGATTGGTAGGAAAAGACCATCGCTCGTCCCCGACCACCACTCATAAGGAAGACAATCAAAGAACACCTCACATTTCAAATTTGTTACACAATGGTTACCATACGTGCATGCTACGGGACTTGCAATCTTCAACACAAGTATTTCTCAAATTCACAATTACTCAACTAGCACACTCTAATATCACCACCTTTATATCTCAAAAAAATTATCAAGTATCAAACTTCTCATAGTATTCAATGCACTTTCTATGATAGTTTTTGTTATATGCATCTTGGATGCCTATCGTATTAGGACCAGTTTCATAACCAAAGCAAATTACCATGCTGTTATAAAGGACTCCGAAAATGATATAAGTGAAGCATGAGAGATAAATAATTTCTCTAAAATAAAACCACCACCGTGCTCTAAAATATACTAGTGAAGCACTAGAGCAAAATTATCTAGCTCAAAAGATATAAGTGAAGCACATAGAGTATTCTAATAAATTTCAATTCATGTGTGTCTCTCCCGAAAGGTGTGTACAGCAAGGATTATTGTGGTAAACTAAAAATCAAAGACTCAAATCATAGAAGACACTCCAAGCAAAACACATATCATGTGGTGAATAAAAATATAGCCTCAAGTAAAGTTACCGATAGAAGAAGACGAAAGAGGGGATGCCTTCCAGGGTATCCCCAAGCTTAGGCTTTTGGTTGTCCTTGAATTTTACCTTGGGGTTACTTGGGAATCCCCAATCTTAGGCTATTTCCACTCCTTGTTCCATAATCCATCAAATCTTTACCCAAAACATGAAAACTTCACAACACAAAACTTAAACAGAGAATCTCATGAGCTCCGTTAGTATAAGAAAACAAACCACCATCATAATGTACTGTAATGAACTCATTCTTTATTTATATTGGTGTTAAACCTACTTTATTCCAACTTATCTATGGTTCATAACCTCCGAAACAAGCCATAGATTCATCAAAATAAGCAAACAACACACAAAAAACAGAATCTGTCAAAAACAGAACAGTCTGTAGTAATCTGTAAGTTTCGAATACTTATGTAACCCCAAAAATTCTAAAATAAACTTCTGGAATTGAGGAATTTATCTATTAATCATCTTCAAAAATAATCAACTTAATCGCACTCTCCAGTAAAAAATGGCAGCAAATCTCGTGAGCGCTAAAGTTTCTGTTTTTTACAGCAAGATCACAAGGACTTTCCCCAAGTCTTCCCAAAGGTTCTACTTGGCACAAACACTAATTAAAATCATAAAACCACATCTAAAAAGAGGCTAGATGAACTATTCATTACTAAAAAGAAGCAAAAATCAAGAAACAAAAATAAAATTGGGTTGCCTCCGAACAAGCGCTATCGTTTAACGCCCCTAGCTAGGCATAAAAGCGTGAATAGATCTAGGTATTATCATCTTTGGTATGCAATCCATAAGTGGCTCTCATAATAGATTCATAAGGTAATTTAATTTTATTTCTAGGAAAGTGTTCCATACCTTTCCTTAATGGAAATTGGAATATAATATTCCCTTCCTTCATATCAATAATTGCACCAATCGTTCTATGGAAAGGCCTACCAAAAATAATAGGACATGTAGGATTGCAATCAATATCAAGAACAATGAAATCTACAGGCACATAATTCCTATTTGCAACAATAATAACATCATTAATACTTCCCATAGGTTTCTTAATAGTGGAATCCGCAACGTGCAAATTTAAAGAACAATCATCAAATTCACGGAAACCTAACACATCACACAAAGTTTTTAGAATCGTGGAAACGCTAGCACCCAAATCACATAAAGCATAGCATTCTTGATCTTTAATATTAATTTTAGTAGTGGGTTCCCACTCATCATAAAATTTTCTAGGGACAGAAACTTCCAATTCAAGCTTTTCTTCATAAGATTGCATTAAAGCATCAACGATATGTTTAGTAAAAGCTTTATTTTGATTATAAGCATGCGCAGAATTTAGCACGGGTTGCAACAAGGAAATACAATCTATTAAAGAACAATTATCATAATTAAATTCCTTGAAATCCAAAATAGTGGGTTCATTGCTATGTAAAGTTTTGACCTCATCAATCCCACTTTTACCACTTTTTGCATCAAGATCTAAAAACTCCAAATCATTGGGACGCCTTTTAACTAAAGTTGACTCATCTCCAGTCCCATCATTATGAAGATTCATATTGCAAAACAACACATCAATCACTTTTAGATCTTCATCCTTATTATAATCAAAACTAGAAGAACACACTTTCACAAAGCAATCTTTTTTAGCACCCATCCTAGCGGTTCTTTTTTGCACTCATCAATGGAAATTCTCATAGCTTTGAGAGACTCATTGATATCATGCTTAGGTGGAATAGATCTAAGTTTCAAATAATCAACATCAAGAGAAATTCAATCCATGTTCCTAGCCAACTCATCAATCTTATACAATTTTTCTTCTTATACAATTTTTCTTCAATCAAGGTATTGAAACTCTTTTGCGAACTAATAAATTCTTTAATATTAGATTCAAAATCAGAGGGCATCTTATTATAATTTCCATAAGAATTGTTTTAGGAATTACCATAATTATTAGAGGAATTACTAGGAAACAACCTAGGATTAAAATTATCTCTATACGCGTTATTACCAAAATTGTTCCTACCAACAAAATTCACATCCATAGATTCATTATTATTCTCAATCAAAGTAGAGAAAGGCATATCATTAGGATCAGAAGAAACACTCTTATTAGCAAACAATTTCATAATTTTATTCATCTTTCCACTCAAAACATTGATTTCTTCTATAGCATGCACCTTTTTACTAGTAGATCTTTTAGTGTCCCATTGGGAATAATTAACCATAATATTATCTAGGATTTTAGTAGCTTCTCCTAAGGAGATTTCCATAAAAGTGCATCCCGCGGCCGAATCTAAAAGATTTCTAGAAGCAAAATTCAATCCGGCATAAATTTTTTGTATAATAATCCAAAGATTCAAACCATGAGTAGGGCAATTTCGTATCATTAATTTCATCCTCTCCCAAGCTTGTGCAACATGTTCATGATCAAGTTGCTTAAAATTCATAATATCGTTTCTAAGGGAGATGATCTTAGCGGGAGGAAAATACTTAGAGATAAAAGCATGTTTGCACTTATTCCATGAATCGATACTATTTTTAGGCAAAGACGAAAACCAAGTTTTAGCACGATCTCTAAGCAAAAAATGGGAATAGCTTCAATTTAACAATATCATTATCCACATCTTTCTTCTTTTGCATATCACACAAATCAACAAAGTTGTTTAGATGGGTAGCGGCATCTTCACTAGGAAGGCCGGAAAACGTGTAACATCCCAATTTTATTAATTTGGATGTTAATAGAATCATTCAATGCATATCATATTTCTTTGCATTTTTGGAGTTTTTGAAATATTCAAACAATATCTTTTCCACTCGAGAAAAACAAATGAGAGGGGATAAGATGACTTCCTCAAAATATAAAAGAGTGGGGAATTATATTTTGAATATTATTTGAAATTTTGGAGTTTATTGGTATTTATTTTATTTGCAAAAAATGCATTAATTGCATTAGGAAAATATTTCAAAATGTTCTATGCTTAAGTTAATGTTCATTAGGCTCTAAATATTAAATAGTTATTTTAGAAATTAATTTGGTGTTTTTATTAATTCAATTGAATTAGTTATGGGCCACTTTAGTCTCCTGTTAAAAAAAACACACACGCGCGCAGCCTCGACCGAAACTGGGTTCAGCCCAGGAGCGCCCGACCGGCCCAGCTGGCCATTTTGGCCCAAGGCCAGCGACCCAGCACCCGCGCGCCCGAAACCCTCTCGCACCGGTCGACCGCCCGCGCCCCCTCTCGCTCACCTCCTCTCGCTGTCGCTGCCAGGCGGGTCCCGCTCGTTAGCCCGTCCTCGACCTCCCGCACCGCGCGGGATTAGCACTCGCCGCCGCGCTCCCGCAACCGCCGGCCGCCTCCCTCGCGGATAATGCTTATCCGTCGACCCCGAGCCCTCTGCCCTCGCCTATAAAACCCCCTCGACCCCCTCTGTCGACCTCGCCGTCCCGCTTCTCCCCACGCCGCCCCTAGCCACCACAGACGCCGTTTGCATCTCGCCGGAGCCGCGCCGCTCCGTCGCCCTTTCCGATGCTAGTGAGCCACCATGGCCTTCCTTGCTTCGTCAAATGGTTCCCCGCGGCAAAACGCACTCGTTTGACACACTTTTTGCCCCTAGGTACCGTCGGAGCCGCCGCACCGTCGACGCCGGAGTCGCCGGAGCTCCGAAGGCCGCCGTCTTCGCCCCGCCCCATCCGGACATCGCCGACACACGCCGACACCACCTTCGCGACACCCGAGCCGCGCCGCACCTCCCCGTCTTCTTCCCCGACGCTGAGGACCACCGTAGTCGCCGCCCCCTCCGTCCCCGACTCCGCGCCGCCGTCTTCATCGTCGCCGGCCACCGCCACCACCCACTGTAAGCCGCCGCCTCCCCTTGTTCGTTAGATCGAAGATCCACGGCCTAGATTAGATTAGGTTAGATTTTTTTTGTTGAACCGGTACGCGGTTAACCGCGTTTTTTATTTAAAAACTACCGGTCGGTTTCTTTTAGACCGTGCGTTTTATTTAAACCGAGCGTCGGTTTTATTTAGTTAGCCACCACCGCTGTTTTTCTTATTTAGCGGCCGTTCGCCGTATAGCCTCCGCAGCGGACGCTGCTCGGCCAGCCAGGAGCTGCCACGTGGCCAGGGACCTGTTTGCAATTGTTTCTTCACTATTTAGTCCCTGTAAATAGCAGATTAGTCCCTGATCTTAGATTAGCCATAACTTTTTAACCGTAGATCCAAACTCGATGAAACCAGCGGCAAATTCTTCGTATTGTTTAGATCTATCCAGTAGCATGGCTTTTGCAAACTTTTGTTAGATTCAAATTTGAATTTATTCAGATTCGAATTCAAACTTCAAATAGCCATATCTCCCAAACCGTAGCTTCGATTAAGTTGATTCCTTTTGCATGCTGTCACCGTAGCTAAGCCCTATCACCTGGACCTTTGTCACAATAATTTTCACACACTAGTTTCTGCCCTTTAATATTTTTACTAGTATGCATAGTAAGCACTATACTTCACATCACTCCTTGAACCATAGGACTATGTTGTTTTGCACCTAGAATATTTTTCATGCTAGTTAAGTGTGATGTTTGTTCATTTGGTTTTTTTGAGACTTTTGCTTTACCTATTTCTTCTTATTTCCCTGAAATGTTGCTTATGTTTGTTTTATTATTTGCGATAGATTGTCCCGAGTGCGAAGCAGAATATTATCAGTCTTTAGAATTCAACCAACAGTACCGAGGAAAGTTGCATCTTGATCATGTTTCATTACCTATGTTTTTATTATGCACTTAGTTCTTTGCGGTAGGACTGCATGGTAGGAAACTGGTGCCACATGACTTTGCTTACACCCAGTAGTTCATTGAAGTAGGTCTGAACCATATAACTTTGTCGCCATCGTTTTACTTTATATTGCTATGCTAAGTAGACGTGGATTGGGGAGTGATCATTGTGAGAGATGAGTGACATTGTAGTAAATAAGACCTAAGTTAAATGATGAACTACCTGGGCGGAAACTTGTGGGAATGGTGGCGAAGTACAGTGGGGCACACATGGGAAATCCATGGTGGTGCACCACTAGTGGACCGTCTGCTCAGGCTCAAAGAGATCACTCGTATTCTCATGTCTAGAAGCTTACGTGTGCAGCCACATGCCAATATGGGCTCTGGCTTAGCTGAGTAGTTAGTGTGCCCCCTTCCGGGATGGGCTAGCAGATGTAGAATGATGTAGGTGTACCGGCCTATCCGTGGGTTAAGGGGGGACATTTTCGAAACACTATGTCTCGATCTTTCGATCATGGAGGTGGTCGAGTCTTGTGGGGAAAAGTGCACAACCTCTGCAGAGTTTTCAACCTAATCGATTAGCCGTGTCCCCGGTTACGGACAACTTGAGCATCTAGTAGTGGAAATGTCGGGAGATCTCCTCACCTTTAATTAAAACAGTTGGGATTTAAATGAAACTTGGGGATGGATGGAGTTGGATTTGCCAACTCATCCTCTGCAAATGTGTAGTAGTAGAATAACAAGCTTTTCTAATAGGGAAAAACTAGCTTTATACAAACAACTAAACTTAGAGCTTTCCACCAGCCAAACTGCATGTAAAAGTAGGTTCATTACACTATGATGTGACTTGCCAGTACATTCAATGTACTAACCCATTTTGGCTGCAACTTATCACGTTGCAGATATATCCAACGAGGATTAAGGTGTGATAGGTCGATGTTCTACACTCAACCTTGCTCGTGGAGTTGGACTCATTTACTTCTTTGCTTCCGCAGTATTTGCTTATTGGCTTTATGCCCTATTTTGTAATAAATATATTGCTCCTGGACTATCGATGTAATAAAGAGATGTGTGTTATTTCTGTTATTTCATCAAGTACTGTGTGTGCTAGCAAGTCGATCTAGGGACTAGCGCGGTAAGCACAGAGACTTCGACTCTTACCGAGTTGGGTCGCTACAAGATGGTATCAGAGCACACGTTGACTATAGGACGCAACCCATAGAAATGGAGAAAAGCCATAGGATAAAGACTATAGTTTTCATTTTCCATATATATCCTTTGGTCTCGTATCTTCTCTACTTCAATACTAAATTGTTTTCTTTTTTCAAAATGTAGATGTCGTCCGCCCTTGTTGAGTTCGAGCAGCCCGATGAGACCATGCCCTTTGGAAGGCAGCTGGTGAAGATCATGAAGCACCTGAAGATTGGGCTTCCCACGTTCACTGGAACCTTCACCGCCACCCTGCCCGAGGAGACATGTTGGAGGATCGATGCTCATATCCCCGGACGCATCCTCGGAAACCGCACCAAGCCCATTGATTTCCATGTGGATACCGCAACATGGGGCTTGGGCAGGGGTATCGCTGCTCACATTGCTCTCGGACGCATTCGGGAGGTGTATGACAAAGACCTCAAGAGGACCTCCTTCGTGATGTACGGACGCCGCGACGCAAACGGAGATGTGGTGCATACCCTGGAGGACGAGACGATAGCATCCCATATCCAGGACATGGAGGAGCACATTCGCATGATGGAGCCGGAGCTGTCCGACAACATGGTCGTCATCAAGAACCTCATGACCCGCAAGGCCGAGCTAGAGGAGGAGCTCCAAGACGCTCGCATCAAGCACGAAGGGGAGCTGGACGCACTACAGGAGAAGATTGACGACCTGAAGCTTGAGCTCGAGGAGGCCGAGGAGAAGCTGGATGAGGGGGAGAACATCTAGGAGGATCACTCATATGGTGCCTATGTCAACCAGGAGAGAGACCAAAATGATGGGCTCGGAGATGACGACACGGAGAGCGATGCAAGGACACCCGATGTCGACATGGTTGACTGGTCCTCATCTAATGAGAGTTAGATTTTATACCACCATGAGAGTTTAGAAATTCGATTTCGTTATCCGATTAGTTTTATTTCATTTGTAAGACCTTTTCAAATCTTGTGACATGGCTTACCTTAGGTTTGATTATTTATGTGAACCTCTTTGTTCTAAATTGAATTGGAGTGATTTGAGGTTTTATTGCTATCATGTGCATATGGGTAGTGTGATTTTACTCGCTAGGTCTTGCTCTATTCTAACTCCTCATCCACTCTGAAACCCATCAGATGCCTCCAAGACGTGACCCTGGATTCAACTTTCCGCCGGAGCTTACGCAATTGATCCAACAACAGAATGCTCTTATGTAGATGCTCATTCAGAACCAGAACCAGAACAACAACAACAACAACAACAACAACAACAACAACAACAACAACAACAACAACCACCCACCGCCGCCACCCCCGGTTGACAGTCTTACCCGTTTTCTAAGGCTGAACCCACCTGTGTTCTGCAGTAGCACGGAGCCGATCGTCGCAGATGACTGGCTCCGTAAGATAGGAAGGGAGCTGGCCACGGCAGGATGCAATGATGCGGAGAAGGTGAAGTTTGCTGCCCACCAGCTGGATGGACCGACAACTGCTTGGTGGGAGAACTACACCACCACATACCCCATGGAGAATGTGACTTGAGATCAATTCCAGCGGGCGTTCCGCACTGCTCATGTTTCAGCTGGAGCCATGAGTTTGAAGAAAAAGGAGTTCGCATCTTGCGCCAGGGAGGACGCACGGTATCTCAGTATGTTGATGAGTTCAGTAAGTTGGCCCGTTACGCCCTAGAGGACGTGGCCACTGATGCAGCCAAGCAGGAGAAGTTTCTAGAGGGACTGAACGATGAGTTGGGAGTTCAGTTGACTGTGGCAACATTTTCGGACTATCAGAAGTTGGTTGATAAGGCTATCATTCTTGAAGGCAAGCACCAGCAGATGGAGAATCGTAAGAGGAAGTATGGTCACGGGAAGTATAACTCGGGAGTTCAACAGAAACCCCGCTACAGCCCGTACTTAGGGAGTTCTAGATCAGGCACTAGCAAGTTTGGAGGGAATCACCATAACCATTGGGGCCACAGTCATCATGGCGGGAATGGACACAACCACCATGGTCACAAGCAGGGCAATGGTAATGGAGGAAATGGCAATCAGCAGCATTTCAATTCTTCCACACCGATGAAGAAGGACCTGAGTCACATCACCTGCTTCAAGTGCAAGAAGACAGGTCACTACTCCAATGAGTGCCCTGAGGCGCAGAATGGAAATGGAAATGGCAATGGGAATTCTGGAGGCAAGAAGCCCAATCCTTTCACTAAGGGACATGTGTAGGATCTAGAAGTAGATGTGTCTAGAGGGGGGGTGATTAGACACTTAGTGCTAAAGTTGCAATTTTTAGGCCTTTTTGGTTTGAGTGGAGTTTTAGGCACAATTTCAACACACACAATACATATCAAGCAAGCATGCAAAGAGTGTATAGGCAGCGGAAAATAAAGCATGCAACTTGCAAGAATGTAAAGGGAAGGGTTTGGAGAATTCAAACGCAATTGGAGACACGGATGTTTTTCCCGTGGTTCGGATAGGTGGTGCTATCCTACATCCACGTTGATGGAGACTTCAACCCACGAAGGGTAACAGTTGCGCGAGTCCACGGAGGGCTCCACCCACGAAGGGTAATGGTTGCGCGAGTCCACGGAGGGCTCCACCCACGAAGGGTCCACGAAGAAGCAACCACCCACGAAGGGTCCACGAAGAAGCAACCTTGTCTATCCCACCATGGCCATTGCCCACGAAGGACTTGCCTCACTAGCGGTAGATCTTCATGAAGTAGGCGATCTCCTTGCCCTTACAAACTCCTTGGTTCAACTCCACAATCTTGTCGGAGGCTCCCAAGTGACACCTAGCCAATCTAGGAGACACCACTCTCCAAGAAGTAACAAATGGTGTGTTGATGATGAACTCCTTGCTCTTGTGCTTCAAATGATAGTCTCTCCAACACTCAACTCTCTCTCATAGGATTTGGATCTGGTGGAAAGAAGATTTGAGTGGAAAGCAACTTGGGGAAAGCTAGAGATCAAGATTCATATGGTAGGAATGGAATATCTTGGCCTCAACACATGAGTAGGTAGTTCTCTCTCAGAAATAGGATGCTGGAAGTGTAGGCTTAGTCTGATGGCTCTCTCCATGAATGAAGAGGAGGTGGAGGGGTATATATAGCCTCCACACAAAATCCAACCGTCACACACAGTTTTCCAATCTCGGTGGGACCGAATCAACAAACTCGGTCGGACCGAAAAGGTAAATCTAGTGACCGTTAGAGATTTTCGGTGGGACTGACATGCAACTCGGTAGGACCGATATGGTTAGGGTTTGGGCATAACGTAATCTCGGTGAGACCGATTACACAAACTCGGTGAGACCGATTTTGGTAATTAGCTAACCAGAGAGTTGGTCAGGCAAACTCGGTGGGACCGATTTGCTCTTTCGGTGAGACCGAAAAGTTACAAAAAGGAAACACTGAATTTACATTGCAATCTCGGTGCGACCGATCCGCTCTTTCGGTGAGACCGAAAAGTTACGAAAAGGAAACAGAGAGTTTGCAATCCCATCTCGGTGAGACCGAGATCCCTATCGGTAGAACCGAATTGCTAGGGTTTGGTAGTGGCTTATGACAAGTAAAACTCGGTGGCGTCGGATAGAAAGAATCGGTAGGACCGAGTTTGGCTTAAGGTTTAGGTCATATGTGGATATGGGAAAGTAGTTGAGGGTTTTGGAGCATATCACTAAGCACATGAAGCAAGAGGCTCATTAAGCAACACCTCATCCCTCCTTGATAGTATTGGCTTTTCCTAAAGACTCAATGTGATCTTGGATCACTAAAATATAAAATGAAGAGTCTTGAGCTTTTGAGCTTGAGCCAATCCTTTGTCCTTAGCATCTTGAAGGAGTTCCCACAACCTTTAGTCCATGCCACTCCATTGTTGAACTTATCTGAAACATGCTAGATAGAAATGTTAGTCCAACAAGAGATATGTTGTCATCAATTATCAAAACCACCTAGGGAGTACTTGTGCTTTCAACATGTGAATCATGTCAATGTGGAAGAGGTTTATGAGCAGCCTGACGCAGTGATTGGTAAGTTCTTGGTTAATTCATTTCCAACACTCATTCTTTTTGACACTGGTGCATCACATTCATTCATATCAAGGGGATTTGTGGATAAACATAAGTTGCCTACCATAGCTCTTAAGGCACCCATTCTAGTGAGTTCCCCAGGAGCCGAGTCTATGGCTAGTCAGGGATGTTTCCAATTGCCTTTGAACATAGGGGGACATGTTTTTCCCACAGATATGATTATACTAGAATCACAAGGGTTGGATGTAATCCTAGGGATGGATTGGATGTCCAAGTATGAGGGAAACATTGATTGTGCTAGTAGATCGATTTTTCTCACCACCCCGGAGAAGAAGAGTATCAAGTACGTATCCAGGCTTAAGCCTAAGAGGACTCAGGTGAACTCTCTTACGGGAGTTGTCCAGGAAGAAGTACCAGTGGTGAAGGATTATCCTGATGTATTTCCGGATGAGTTACCGGGTATGCCGCCAGATCGAGAGATTGAGTTTTTGATTGAGTTGCTGCCAGGCATGGGGCCTATCTCCAAGAGGCCGTATCGAATGCCTGCTAATGATTTGGAGGAAGTCAAGAAATATATTAAGGAGTTACTAGAGAAAGGGTATATTCGCCTGAGTTCATCACCTTGAGCCCCAGTACTTTTAGTGGAGAAGAAGGATGGAACCTTGAGGATGTGTGTGGATTACCGCTCTTTGAATGAGGTGACCATCAAGAACAAGTATCCCCTACCGATGATCAATGACTTGTTTGACCAGCTAGAATGAGCTAGTGTTTTCTCCAAGATCGATCTTCGATCGGGTTATCACCAGTTGAAGATTCGTGAGAAGGATATACCCAAGACAGCTTTTACCACAAGGTATGGGCTTTATGAGTATACAGTCATGTCCTTTGGTTTGACTAATGCCCCTGCCTATTTTATGAGCATGATGAACAAAGTATTCATGGAGTTCCTCGATAAGTTTGTTGTGGTATTCATTGATGACATATTGGTTTAGTCCAAGAATGAGGAGGAACACGCCAAACATCTGCGTTTAGTTTTGGAGAAGCTCAGAGAACATCAACTTTATGCCAAGTTCTGCAAGTGTGAATTTTGGCTGAAGGAAGTCGGATTCCTTGGACATGTAGTGTCAGGTGAAGGGATTGCAGTGGACCCTACCAAGGTAGAGTCAGTCACGGAATGGAATGCACCCACCACAGTTGGCGAGATTCGTAGTTTTCTTGGGCTTGCAGGATATTACCGAAGATTTATTGAAAATTTCTCCAAGATTGCCAGGCCCATGACATCATTGTTGAAAAAGGACACCAAGTTCGTTTGGACTGAAGAGTGTGAAGCCAGCTTTCAAGAGTTGAAGAAGCGTTTGGTTACAGCCCCAGTGTTAGTCCTGCCTGACGTACACAAGGACTTTCAGGTGTATTGTGATGCTTCACGTCAGGGACTTGGAGGTGTTTTTATGCAAGAGCGGAAGGTTGTAGCTTATGCTTCACGACAGCTTCGACCTCATGAGTTGAACTATGCCACGCATGATTTGGAGTTGGCAGCCGTAGTGCATGCACTCAAGACATGGAGACACTATCTTATTGGGAATCGTTGTGATGTTTACATGGATCACAAGAGTTTGAAGTATATCTTCACGCAGAAAGAGTTGAATCTCAGGCAAAGGAGATGGTTGGAACTTATAAAGGATTATGACATGAGTCTGCATTATCACCCAGGAAAAGCCAACATTCTGGCAGATGCCTTAAGCCGTAAGAGTTATGTTAATACCCTTACAGCAGGAGGTTTACCTCAGGAGTTATGTGATGAGCTTAGAGACCTTCAATTGGAAATAGTTCCAAGAGGTTATGTTGCCGCACTCGAGGTGCAGTCCACCTTGTTGGTAAGAATCAGAGAAGCCTAGAAGTTGGACCAAGGTATTGCTGAGATCAAAGAAATGATGAGCAAAGGGAAAGCAGAAGGATTCCGTGAGGATGAACAAGGAACCATATGGTTTGAGCAACGGATTTGTGTACCCAATGACCCAGAGATCAGGAAGTTGATTCTTCAGGAGGCTCACGACTCACCATATTCGATACACCCAGGCAATACCAAGATGTATTTGGACTTGAAGGAAAGTTTTTGGTGGGCCGGTATGAAGTGGGAAATTGCCGAGTATGTGGCAATATGTGATGTATGTCAGAGAGTAAAGGCAGAACATCAGAAACCAGCAGGATTACTTCAGCCGTTGCCGATACCTGATTGGAAATGGGATAAACTTGGTATGGACTTTATCACGGGGTTACCCAGGACCCGTTCAGGTTATGATTCCATTTGGGTGACAGTGGATCGTTTGACCAAGGTTGCTCACTTCATTCCAGTGAAGACCACCTATACAAGTGCTAAGCTGGCAAAGATATATATGACCAGGATTGTATGTCTGCATGGAGTTCCAAGGAGCATCATATCGGATAGAGGAACACAGTTTACCTCAAAGTTTTGGAAACAGTTACACGAAACTTTGGGTACCCGGCTAGAGTTTAGTACAGCCTTCCACCCACAGACTGATGGGCAGACAGAGAGAGTCAATCAGATTCTAGAGGACATGTTGAGAGCGTGTGCGCTAGACTATGGGTCTAGTTGGGATGATAACTTACCCTACGCAGAGTTCTCATACAACAACAGCTACCAAGCCAGTTTGCAGATGGCCCCTTTCGAGGCATTGTATGGAAGGAAATGCAGGACACCTTTGATGTGGGATGGAGTTGGAGATCGCAAGTTGTTTGGACCTGACTTGATCAGGGATTCTGAGGAGAAGGTCAAATTGATTCGTGACAGACTTAAGATAGCCCAGTCAAGGCAGAAAAGTTATGCCGATGCTAAACGCAAGGAAGTGATCTATGAAGTGGGAGATAGAGCATATCTTCGAGTGTCTCCACTTTGAGGTATTAAAAGATTTGGAGTCAAAGGGAAGTTAGCACCACGATTTGTGGGACCATACAAAGTTCTGGAACATAGAGGAGAGGTTGCATACCAGTTGGAATTACCAGAAGCTTTGTCGGGAGTTCATGATGTGTTTCATGTTTCCCAGCTGAAGAAGTGTCATGCAGAGATGTCGGACATTCCCTTGAGAGATACAGTGCCACTCGAGGCAATTCAGTTGGAGAATGATCTGACTTATGAAGCCTATTAAGATTCTTGAGATTGCAGAGAGAATCACTCGTACCAAGATCATCAAGTTCTGCAAGGTTCAGTGGAGTCACCACACCGAGGAGGAAGCTACTTGGGAACGGGAGGAAGATCTTAGACAGGACCATCCACACCTTTTTTACTGGCCAACACGAATCTCGAGGACGAGATTCATCTTAAGTGGGGTAGGTTTGTAACATCCCAATTTTATTAATTTGGATGTTAACAGAATCATTCAATGCATATCATATTTCTTTGCATTTTTGGAGTTTTGAAATATTCAAATAATATCTTTTCCACTCCAGAAAACAAATGAGAGGGGATAAGATGACTTCCTCAAAATATAAAAGAGTGGGAAATTATATTTTGAATATTATTTGAAGTTTTCGAGTTTATTGGTATTTATTTTATTTGCAAAAAATGCATTAATTGCATTAGGAAAATATTTTCAAAATGTTCTGTGCTTAAGTTAATGTTCATTAGGCTCTAAATATTAAATAGTTATTTTAGAAATTAATTTGGTGTTTTTATTAATTCAATTGAATTAGTTATGGGCCACTTTTATCTCCTGTTAAAAAAAACACACGCGCGCAGCCTGGACCGAAACTGGGTTCGGCCCAGGAGCGCCCGACCGGCCCAGCTGGCCATTTTGGCCCAAGGCCAGCGACCCAGCACCCGCGCGCCCGAGACCCTCTCGCACCGGTCGACCGCCCGCGCCACCTCTCGCTCACCTCCTCTCGCTGTCGCTGCCAGGCGGGCCCCGCTCGTCATCCCGTCCTCGACCTCCCGCACCGCGCGGGATTAGCACTCGCCGCCGTGCTCCCGCAACCGCCGGCCGCCTCCCTCGCGGATAATGCTTATCCGTCGACCCCGTGCCCTCTGCCCTCGCCTATAAAACCCCCTCGACCCCCTCTGTCGACCTCGCCGTCCCGCTTCTCCGCACGCCGCCCCTAGCCGCCGCTGACGTCGTTTGCATCTCGCCGGAGCAGCGCCGCTCCGTCGCCCTTTCCGACGCCAGTGAGCCACCATGGCCTTCCTTGCTTCGTCAAATGGTTCCCCGCGGCAAAACGCACTCGTTTGACACACTTTTTGCCCCTAGGTACCGTCGGAGCCGCCGCACCGTCGACGCCGGAGTCGCCGGAGCTCCGAAGGCCGCCGTCTTCGCCCCGCCCCGTCCGGACATCGCCGACGCACGTCGACACCACCTTCGCGACGCCTGAGCCGTGCCGCACCTTCCCGTCTTCTTCCCCGATGCCAAGGACCACCGTAGCCATCGCCCCCTCCGTCACCGACTCCGCGCCGCCGTCTTCATCGTCGCCGGCCACCGCCACCACCCACTGTAAGCCGCCGCCTCCCCTCGTTCGTTAGATCAAAGATCCACGGCCTAGATTAGATTAGGTTAGATGTTTTTTGTTGAACCAGTACGCGGTTAACCGTGGTTTTTATTTAAAAACTACCGGTCGGTTTCTTTTAGACCGTGCGGTTTTATTTAAACCGAGCGTCGGTTTTATTTAGTTAGCCGCCACCGCTATTTTTCTTATTTAGCGGCCGTTCGCCGTATAGCCTCCGCAGCGGACGCTGGTCGGCCAGCCAGGAGCCGACACGTGGCCAGGGACCTGTTTGCAATAGTTTCTTCACTATTTAGTCCCTGTAAATAGCAGATTAGTCCCTGATCTTAGATTAGCCATAACTTTTTAACCGTAGATCCCAACTCGATGAAACCAGCGGCAAATTCTTCGTATTGTTTAGATCTATCCAGTAGCATGGATGTTGCAAACTTTTGTTAGATTCAAATTTGAATTTATTCAGATTCGAATTCAAACTTCAAATTGCCATATCTCCCAAACCGTAGCTCCGATTAAGTTGATTCCTTTTGCATGCTGTCATCGTAGCTAAGCCCTATCACCTGGACCTTTGTCACAATAATTTTCACACACTAGTTTCTGCCCTTTAATATTTTTACTAGTATGCATAGTAAGCACTATACTTCACATCACTCCTTGAACCATAGGACTGTGTTGTTTTGCACCTAGAATATTTTTCATGCTAGTTAAGTGTGATGTTTGTTCATTTGGTTTTTTTGAGACTTTTTCTTTACCTCGTTCTTCTTGTTTCTCTGAAATGTTGCTTATGTGTGTTTTATTATTTGTGATAGATTGTCCGGAGTGCGAAGCAGAATAATTATCAGTCTTTAGAATTCAACCAGCAGTACCAAGGCAAGTTGCATCTTGATCATGTTTCATTACCTATGTTTTTATTATGCACTTAGTTCTTTGCGGTAGGACTGCATGGTAGGAAACTGGTGCCACATGACTTTGCTTACACCCAGTAGTTCATTCAAGTAGGTCTGAACCATATAACTTTGTCGCCATTGTTTTACTTTATATTGCTATGCTAAGTAGACGTGGATTGGGGAGTGATCATTGTGAGAGATGAGTGACAGTGTAGTAAATAAGACCTAAGTTAAATGATGAACTACCTGGGCGGAAACTTGTGGGAATGGTGGCGAAGTACAGTGGGGCACACATGGGAAATCCATGGTGGTGCACCACTAGTGGACCGTCCGCTTAGGCTCAAAGAGATCACTCGTATTCTCATGTCTAGAAGCTTACGTGTGCAGCCACATGCCAATATGGGCTCTGGCTTAGCTGAGTAGTTAGTGTGCCCCCTCCGGGATGGGCTAGCAGATGTAGAATGATGTAGGTGTACCGGCCTATCCGTGGGTTAAGGGGGAACATTTTCGAAAGGCTATGTCTCGATCTTCCGATCATGGAGGTGGTCGAGTCTTGTGGGGAAAAGTGCACAACCTCTGCAGAGTTTTCAACCTAATCGATTAGCCGTGTCCCCGGTTACGGACAACTTGAGCATCTAGTAGTGGAAATGTCGGGAGATCTCCTCACCTTTAATTAAAATAGTTGGGATTTAAATGAAACTTGGGGACGGATGGAGTTGGATTTGCCAACTCATCCTATGCAAATGTGTAGTAGTAGAATAACAAGCTTTTCTAATAGGGAAAACTAGCTTTATGCAAACAACTAAACTTAGAGCTTTCCACCAGCCAAACTGCATGTAAAAGTAGGTTCATTACACTATGATGTGACTTGCCAGTACATTCAATGTACTGACCCATTTTGGCTGCAACTTATCACGTTGCAGATATATCCGACGAGGATTAAGGTGCGATAGGTCGATGTTCTACACTCAACCTTGCTCGTGGAGTTGGACTCATTTACTTCTTTGCTTCCGCAGTATTTGCTTATTGGCTTTACGCCCTATTTTGTAATAAATATATTGCTCCTGGACTATCGATGTAATAAAGAGATGTGTGTTAGTTCTGTTATTTCATCGAGTACTGTGTGTGCTAGCAAGTCGATCCTGGGACTAGCATGGTAAGCACACAGACTTCGACTCTTACCGAGTCGGGTCGCTACAAAACGGATCTTTCATGACAAGATTCATCAAAGCGGCATTAATTACACAAGATTTAGCATCGGTAAGAGGAGCAATCAGAGTGCTAATAAAATCATTATTGTTGGTATTGGAAAATTCACACAATTTAGTATTATCTAGAGCCATCGTGACAAACAATCCAACACGCAAACAAGCAAAAGGAAAAAAAGAGGCGAACGGAAAAGAGGGCGAATAAAACAACAAGGGTGAAGTGGGGGAGAGGAAAACGAGAGGCAAATGGCAAATAATGTAATGCGTGGGATAAGATTTTGTGATGGGTACTTGGTATGTCTTGACTTCTGCGTAGATCTCCCCGGCAACGGTGCCAGAAATTAGTCTTGATAACCCACAAGTATAGGGGATCACAATAGTTTTCGAGGGTAGAGTATTCAAACCAAATTTATTGATTCGACACAAGGGGAGCCAAAGCATATTCTCCAGTATTAGCAGCTGAGTTGTCAATTCAACCACACCTGGAAACTTAATATCTGCAGCAAGGTATTTAGTAGAAAAGTAATATGATAGTAGTGGTAATAGTAGCAAAAGTAATATTTTTGGTTTTATAGTGATTGTAACAGTCGCAACGGAAAAGTAAATAAGCGAAGAACAATATAGGAAAAGCTCGTAGGCAATGGATCAGTGATGGATAATTATGTCATATGCGATCAATCATGCAACAGTTATAACATAGGGTGACACAGAACTAGCTCTAGTTCATCAATGTAATGTAGGCATGTATTTCGAATATAGTCATACGTGCTTATGGAAAAGAACTTGCATGACATCTTTTGTCCTACCCTCCCGTGGCAGCGGGGTCCTATGGGAAACTAAGGGATATTAAGGCCTCCTTTTAATAGAGTACCGAACCAAAGCATTAACACATAGTGAATACATGAACTCCTCAAACTACGGACATCACCGGTAAGTATCCCAATTATTGTCACTTCGGAGTTAACGAATCATAACACATAATAGGTGACTATAGACTTGCAAGATAGGATCAAGAACTCACATATATTCATGAAAACATAATAGGTTCAGATCTGAAATCATGGCACTCGGGCCCTAGTGACAAGCATTAAGCATAGCAAAGTCATAACAACATCAATCTCAGAACATAGTGGATACTAGGGATCAAACCCTAACAAAACTAACTCGATTACATGATAAATCTCATCCAACCCATCACCGTCCAGCAAGCCTACGATGGAATTACTCACGCACAGCGGCGAGCATCATGAAATTGGTGATGGAGGAAGGTTGATGATGATGATGGCGACGTATTCCCCTCTCCGGAGCCCCGAACGGACTCCAGATCAGCCCACCCGAGAGAGTTTAGGGCTTGGCGGCGGCTCCATATCGTAAAGCATGATGAATCCTTCTCCCTGATTTTTCTCTCCCCGAAAGTGAATATATGGAGTTGGAGTTGAGGTCGGTGGAGCGTCAGGGGGCCCACGAGGCAGGGGGCGCGCCCCCACCCTCGTGGATAGGGTGTGGGCCCCCTGACATGGATCTTTTTGCCAGTATTTTTTATATATTCCAAAAATAATCTCCGTTGATTTTTAGGTCATTCCGAGAACTTCTATTTCTGCACAAAAATAACACCATGGCAATTCTGCTGAAAACAACATCAGTCCGGGTTAGTTTCATTCAAATCATGCAAGTTAGAGTCCAAAACAAGGGCAAAAGTGTTTGGAAAAGTAGATACGACGGAGACGTATCAGTCATTATCTCTTCTTCCACCTCTCAACCTCACTCAAACCCTAGTGCCTCCGCTAGGTTGCGTTGACGCCGGAGACAACGCGCTTAGCTGTCACGACTTCTTTGACGCCGTCCTCACGCCGGCCGCGGACCTCGTCCTCTCCGCCGCCGCCGTAAGTGTCTTTCACCGCTAAGTTAGGGCGCGGAAGATTGAACTTTGCGGCTTCTCTCTTCCGCCTCGTCTAGCAGTTCGTTTGGGGTAAATAACTTTCACTTTTTATAGTCTTTTTGATCTGCCAAATCCATCCACTTCAACCAAAAGTGGTTTCTATACTTCCAAATCTGGATTTGTCTCTTTCTGAATCTCATAACTTGCAAATCATATTCACTTGTGCTTCATAACTAGTTAGATTTCTCACTTGTACTTATTCATGGATTCTTACAAATCTGGAACCAACTCTCTTCAGACAAGTGAATGTCTTCGCTCTATGAGGTCAATGTTGTCAAACTGATTTATCTTCAAAATCTTTCGAGAATGCATATGACCTCTTCCCCTTCCCTCGCACCTTAACGTTGTCAGAGGTACATGTCAGTGGGAGAATCCCTTGGTTCTGACAGTCTGCATTCATTTGCAGAGTTCTTACAACATCATATTCACTCCCCTGAAGCTAGTTCTTGCCTGACCAGTAGATGGCAGCTTTTCACCGTTCTAAAGCCTATCTGCTTGAATATCATGGCCACAAAGAAGACTACTAGGAAAGGTGGCTGACAGCGCCGAGGCAATATTGCTCTCGATCTTCCTCCGGATCTGTATGAGTTGTACAAGACTGATCTTGAGGAAAACTAAAATCAACGCAAGACTCGAATCCAATGGATTCGAAGATATTGGACAGAACAGTGGTTCAAGTACAACTTCATCACTACCGAATATGCTAAGAAGAATGCCATCAAGCGCCCATGGGGTGATATTCTGTACAAGAATCTACAGCCAAAGTCGAAGCCTGAAGCTATAGCCCAAGGCTTCTATCCTTGCATGGTCCGAGGACTGCAACCTGCAAATGCCGAGCCATCATCTTTGCTATGGTGTCGTGAAGACAATCTCTTCAAGCACAACTATTAGTTTGCAAAGGAGTCAGCTGCAAAGAACAGAAAGGAGCTTGGACTCAACTTGAACCTGGGTCCTTTTGCTCCAGGACAGGATGGCACTCGCGAAGCCAATCCAAATTTCATCAGCCCCTCCACCAGCTTTGATGGGCTCCTCTCTCAGATCACTGCTCATAGGGCCACGGTGGATCAATCTGTTGATGACGCAGACTCAGAAGATGCGACAGCACTACTGAAGCAGAAGATGAAGAAGTCAAAAGCTTCGAAGCCCTCTACCGCACCAACCGCTTCAACTATGAAGCCATTAGCCACTACACCTCCTGAACCTAGTCTGCAGTCTGAAGACCTGTCTCGCGTGTCCAAGAGGACCAAGAGGACCAAGAAGCCCAAGATAGTTTATGGGCATGACCTGACTCCTGCTGCTGTTCTGCGCAACGAGGATGACACCATTAATCTATCCAGCGATGAAGATCTTGGTGATGAAGATCTAGAGATGCTGATCAAGAGCAAGCAAGAGGCGGAGATCTTCAACGATCTGCCCCTCTTTGATGTTGACATATTGAACAATTTCATCGATGAGTGGTTTGACGACCAGAGCATCAGTATTGATGACTTGCAGCTGCCCGTGGACATAAGCGTCACGTTTCACGGAGCCATTGCCAATGAATTGGCCTTGGCTCAGAAAATCGTCGAGCTGAAGAACAAGATAGATCATGAGAAGGCACATTTCAAGAAGCACATGGCCAAGCTCAGTGTTGTTGATGTGCAAATCTTCAAGAAGATGCTGCATGACCTCAAGGCAGAATTCCACAAGAAGCGTGAAGAAGCCAAAGGTTCTCGAGAGCGCATGAAGTATTATGCACAGAAATGTGTCCAATCACACAATGAAGCTGTAAAGCGAAAGGCTCTTGGGCGTCCTAGCATCGACCCTAGGATGGCTGCCAAACAAAAGAAGAAGTCTGCCATGACCCAATCCGAATCGCAAAGGCAGGACAAACCTCGCATTGTCTTCCCTGCCAGTATGACTGGCTCGAAGCCAATGGTCCCCTCAGCAGCTTCAGAAATGAAGAAGACACGGCAGGATGAATCTGAAGCCAGGAAGAGGAAGCACAAGGATACTTCCGGTGATGCTCCCTCCAAGAAGAAGTTGAAGACCAAGGCTTCAAAGTCTTCAAAGTCTTCAAAGACAAAGGATTTGAGAAGCTACTGAAAATATTGAAGAAGAAGCTTCCAAAGGATAACGAATTGCCCGACAGTACATACACAGCAAAGAAGGTCGTATGCCCTCTAGGATTGGAGGTGGAGAAGATACATGCATGCCCTAATGACTGCATCCTCTACCGTGATGCGTACAAGGATTTGAACGCATGCCCGGTATGCGGTGCATTGCAGTATAAGATCAGACGAGATGACCCTGGTGATGTTGAGGGCGAGCCCCGCAGGAAGAGGGTTCCTGCGAAGGTGATGTGATATGCTCCTATAATACCACGGTTGAGACGACTGTTCAGAAATGAAGAGCATGCCAATTTGATGCGATGGCACAGTGAGGACCGTAAGAAAGACGGGAAGTTGAGAGCACCCGCTGACGGGTCGCAGTGGAGAAAAATTGAGAGAAAGTACTGGGCTCAGTTTGCAGGTGACCCAAGGAACGTATGGTTTGGTTTAAGCGCGGATGGCATTAATCCTTTCGGGGAGCAGAGCAGCAATCACATCACCTGGCCCGTAACTCTATGTATGTATAACCTTCCTCCTTGGATGTGCATGAAGCGGAAGTTCATTACGATGCCAATTCTCATCTAAGGCCCTAAGCAACCCGGCAACAACATTGATGTGTACCTAAGGCCATTAGTTGAAGAACTTTTACAACTGTGGAATGGAAACGGTGTACGTGCGTGGGATGACCATAAAAAGGTGGAATTTAACCTGCATGCATTGCTGTTTGTAACCATCAATGATTGGCTCGCCCTCAGTAGCCTTTCAGGACAGACAAACAAGGGATACCACGCATGCACACATTGTTTAGCTAACACCGAAAGTATATACCTGGACAGATGCAGGAAGAATGTGTACCCGGGCCATCGTCGATTTCTCCCCACCAACCATCAATGTTGAAAGAAAGGCAAGCATTTCAAAGGCGAGGCAGATCACCGGAAGAAGCCCGCCATGCGTACCGGTGATCACGTACTTGATATGGTCTCTGATTTACACGTAATATTTGGAAAGGGTCCCGGCGGACTAGCTGTTCCGAATGACGCTGAGGGACACGCACCCATGTGGAAGAAGAAATCTATATTTTGGGACCTACCCTACTAGAAAGAGCTAGAGGTACACTCTTCAATCCACGTGATGCACGTCACGAAGAACCTTTGCATGAACTTGTTAGGCTTCTTGGGCGTGTATGGGAAGACAAAAGATACACCTGAGGCATGGGAGGACCTGCAACGTTTGCATGAAAAAGACGGCATGCCTCCAAAGCAGTATGAAGGTCCTGCCAGCTACGCTGTTACCAAAGAAGAGAAGGAAACCTTTTTTGAATGCCTGCTCAGTATGAAGGTGTCGGATGTGGGGTTCCGGCAAACCCTTAAGGTTCGAACACTGGGGTGCACGCGAAGTCTTTCCTTCCCACCAATCTACGCCCTAGCTTGCTAAGATCTCACGGACGAACTCGACGAACTGGCAACACAGAAAGACACAAGATTTATACTGGTTCGGGCCACCGTTGTGGTGTAATACCCTACTCCAGTGTGGTGGTGGTGGATTGCCTCTAGGGCTAATGATGAACAATACAAGGGAAGAACATCCTACTGAGGTTGAGGTGTTCTTGAGCTTGGTGAGCTTGTGTGTGTGAGGATGGTCTGAATGATCCGTCCCTTGCTAAGGTGGTGGCTAGTCCTATTTATATTGGCCCTGGTCCTCTTCCCAAATATCGAGCAGGAAGGGAGCCAACAATGGCGGGCCAATTGGAAGGGGGACAACTAGTACAAGCTATCCTGACAAAAGTGGTCTTCTCCTGCGAAAAGCTCTGTGGTGACGCCGTCTTGGGCTCCACGATGACCTTCGTCTTGCCGTCCTCTTGGTCTTGGTCTCGTTGCACCAATATAGCAACCTTTGCCTGATGCCTCGGTACTCTTCGCCTGCGCTGGCCTCCTTAGCACCAAAGAGGAAACAAGGACACTGCATGCGCTGGCGCCCGCCTGGTGTCGTGCGTCACGGCTCATGTCACGAGGGTCTCGTGAGGTTTGCCCCGCCTTGATATCTCTGCTCCTCGTGAGCCTGCCTGGCTAGGCCACTCCAGAGGAGGCCTTGCATCGTCCGCCTCGCGAGGCTTGGACCCTCGCGAGGGTCTTGGGTGCTTTGTTGGTGAAGATGGGCCGTACGGCCTACAGGCTCAGCCACGCCACGGGCCGCAGGCAGGCAAGTCTTGGGACCCCCATTCCTAGGACGCCGATAGTAGCCCCCGGGCCCAAGGTGCGCTCGGGCTTGGCTTTGCGGCGAAGCCAAGGGCCAGGTTCGAAGCACCATGGGCCCCAAAAGCCTGTGGCCTCGATTGATGCGTGGTGGATGATTGGACGTGGGTGTCTCCGCTTCCCTTTGTTGCCTCGGCAATTGCTTGACTTGACAAAAGGCTGGCACAGGCAGCGTTTGCCTTCATTGCTTCTTCCTTGCCTCGCTCCAGATCCCCTTTCTCGCTCTTCGCCGCCACTACCCACAGATCGGATCCGGCCTTGCTCTACATCAGCCACCCATGGCGCCACGCAAGGTCAAGACTTCCTCGGCTCCGGCTTGGTACAAGCCCGCTCTTCAGGCACCCACTATCACGGAGAAGAGCCTTGCCTCCATGCGCCTGCTGACGGCGGGAGAGAGCAACGAGTGGGGGAAGACGGAGCTCTGGCTTGCCTCCAATGAGCTGTAGCCTGAGGGGAGAAGCTTCTTGCCCTTCTTTTCGAGAAGCGTCGCCGTCGGGTTGGTACCTCCCTTCTCTGATTTCTTTTATGAAGTCCTCGACCACTATGGGCTGCAAGCATTGCATCTCCATCCTAACTCTATCCTCCTCCTGTCCATCTTTGCCTACTATTGTGAGGCGTACCTGGGCGTGATGCCGTCTGTGGTGCTCCTGCGCCATTTCTTCTTCCTCCGCGTCAGCGAGGGTCACATCTCCGGATGCGCCAACTTCGTTGCGTCCGGCAAGGCCAACTCGATCTCGAGCACCGGGAAGAGGGCCGACAATATTCGATCCAAATGGGTCATGATGGATGCCAAGCTCGCCCATCCGCGCCTGATGTTGTCGACGGAGACGCCTCGGCAGGGCAAGGAGTGGCCCAGGGTGGAGCTTGTCAACGAGCGGCCATCGTCAGTGTTGGGATAGATGATGACTGACCTGAAGCCGGGCACTACGAGGGCGGCCAAAATAACGGGAGCGATGCTCCTGAGGGAGTTCTTGACGCTGCGGGTTGCCCCACTCCAGGCGTGCGCGCGCCCCTTCTGGAAGCTTGAAGGACGGGAAAACAAGGCCCACCTGAGGTCGGGGGACCTGCCTGATGATGAACTGGACATTGTCCTGTGTCTCATAGTCGGAGACAACCAGGAGTACCCGCCTAGCGCCTTCATTGCCCTGTTCCAACGCAGGGACCGGGAGGAATTCGTCGCCTCCAGGCCGACTTTTGATGCGTGCGAGCTGGTGCCTCCGGTGTTTTCGGGAGCTTCTACGACGCAGAAACCGGTGGAGGTGTCTTCTGGCGAGTCCCGCGGAGAGGGGGAAGAGGAGGTGGAATCGGAGAAGACCCCGGAAGAGGTGGGAGAGACTTCCCCTCTGAGCAAGGCCGAGATTTGATACGTCTCCATCGTATCTACTTTTCCAAACACTTTTGCCCTTGTTTTGGACTCTAACTTGTATGATTTGAATGGAACTAACCCGGACTGACGCTGTTTTCACTAGAATTGCCATGGTGTTGTTTTATGTGCAGAAAACAAATATTCTCGGAATGACCTGAAACTCCACGGAACATCTTAGAAAAAATAATAATAAATCCTCGCCAAAGATGAAGACCAGGGGCCCACACCCTGTCCATGAGGGTGGGGGCACGCCCCCCCTCTAGGGCGCGCCCCCTACCTCGTGGGCCCCCTGGATGCCCTCCGACGTGAACTCCAACTCTATATATTTGCTTTCGGAGAGAAAAAAAATCAGAGAGAAGAAATCATCGCGTTTTACGATACGGAGCCGCCGCCAAGCCCTAAAACCTCTCGGGAGGGCTGATCTGGAGTCCATTCGGGGCTCCGGATAGGGGGATTCGTCGCCGTCATCATCATCAACCATCCTTCATCACCAATTTCATGATGCTCACCGCTGTGCGTGAGTAATTCCATCATAGGCTTGCTGGACGGTGATGGGTTGGATGAGATTTATCATGTAATCGAGTTAGTTTTGTTAGGGTTTGATCCCTAGTATCTACTATGTTCTGAGATTGATGTTGCTATGACTTTGCTATGCTTAATGCTTGTCACTAGGGCCCGAGTGCCATGACTTCAGATCTGAACCTATTATGTTTTCATGAATATATGTGAGTTCTTGATCCTATCTTGCAAGTCTATAGTCACCTACTATGTGTTATGATCCGGCAACCCCGAAGTGACAATAATCGGGACCACTCCCGGTGATGACCATAGTTTGAGGAGTTCATGTATTCACTATGTGCTAATGCTTTGTTCCGGTTCTCTATTAAAAGGAGGCCTTAATATCCCTTAGTTTCTGATAGGACCCCGCTGCCACGGGAGGGTAGGACAAAAGATGTCATGAAAGTTCTTTTACATAAGCACGTATGACTATATACGGAATACATGCCTACATTACATTTTTGAATTGGAGCTAGTTCTGTGTCACCCTATCTTATGACTGTTACATGATGAACCTCATCCGGCATAATTATCCATCACTGATCCGGTGCCTACGAGTTTTCCATAAACTGGTTCTCGCTTATTTACTTTCCCGCTGCTACTTTTACAATCACCACAAAATACCAAAAATATTACTTTTGCTCGTACTACTCTTTTCTTACCGTTACCACCACTATCATATTACTTTGCTACTAAACACTTTGCTGCAGATACTAAGTTTCCAGGTGTGGTTGAATTGACAACTCAGCTGCTAATACTTGAGAATATTCTTTGGCTCCCCTTGTGTTGAATCAATAAATTTGGGTTGAATACTCTACCCTCGAAAGCTGTTGCGATCCCCTATAGTTGTGGGTTATCAAGACTAATTTCTGGCACCGTTACCGGGGAGCATAGCTCTATTCTTTGAGTCACTTGGGATTTATATCTGCTGGACACTATGAAGAACTTGAAAGACGCTAAGAAAACAATTTATCCCTCAAATATGAGGGGAGGTAAGGAACTGCCATCTAGCTCTGCACTTGATTCACCTTCTGTTATGAGTAGGCTAGCGACACATAAACCTGCTTTTGCTATTCATTCCGATATTTCGCATGTTATTGATGATGCCACTTCTGCTATGCATGATACTTATGATGAAACTGCTTCTATGCCTGATACTACTGTGCCCCTTAGTGAATTTCTTGATGAACAAATTGCTAGGGCTAGAGAAAAAGAAACTATTGAATCTGAATACGATGATGAAAGTGATGATGAAAATATGCCTGTTATTCCTGAGGGCTATCTTTTTGATATGGAATCTTCTGCCGCTATTTTAGCTTGCAAAGATAGATATGAGCTCAAGAGGTTATTAGTTAAATGGAACAAAGAATCACTTAGAGATAAAATGAAACCCTACCCTACTTTTGCTACTTCACCTATTTGTGTTCCTGATAACGATTATGAATTCTTTGTTAATCCTGATATAATTACTTTGGTGGAATCTGATCCGTTTTATGGCTATGAATCTGAAACTGTTGTGGCACATCTAACTAAGTTAAATGATATAGCTGCCCTGTTCACTAATGATGAGAGATCGCGTTACTTCTATATACTCAAAATATTTCTGTTCTCATTAAAGGGTGATGCTAAGATATGGTTTAACTCTCTTGATCCTGGTTGTGTGCGTAGTCCCCAGGATATGATTTATTACTTCTCTGCTAAATATTTCCCTGCTCATAAGAAACAAGCTGCTTTGAGGGAAACATACAACTTTGTGCAAATTAAAGAAGAGAGTCTCCCACAAGCTTGGGGGAGGCTTCTCAAGTTACTTAATGCTTTGCCTGATCATCCTCTTAAGAAACCTGAAATACTTGATATCTTTTATAATGGACTAACCGATGCTTCCAGAGATTAGCTGGATAGTTGTGCTGGTTCTCTTTTCAGGGAAAGAACACTGGATGAAGCTGAAATACTATTGAATAATATGTTGACAAATGAAGGCACCTCCTGAGCCAGCTCCTGCTCCCATTAATGATCCTATTCCTAAACCAACTCCGAAGAAGAGAGGTGTTCTATTTCTCAGTCCCGAAGATATGCAAGAGGCAAAGAAATCTATGAAAGAGGAAGGTATTAAAGCTGAAGACGTTAAGAATTTACCTCCTATTGAAGAAATACATGGTCTTAATTCACCGCCTATTGAAAAAACTTATGATCTCAATTCTTTATTTATTGAAGAACCTCCTGACCCCGATATCCCGGCACAGGTAGTAAAGGTAAATTCTCTCTATAGATATGATAAAGCTGAAGTTCCTCCTACTAAAATTGCTAGTCAGTGCTTGGATGAGTTTGATAACTTTATGTTTAAGCAAGATGACTTCAATGCTTATTTTGGTAGACAATTAAAAGAAAATTCTTATATGATTAAACACTTGGGTGATTATATGGCTAATATTAAAGGTGAACTTAAACTTGTTAGCAAACATGCTTCTATGGTTACCACGCAAGTAGAACAAGTGCTTAAAGCTCAAAAAGAAGTGCTTGATGAAATGAATAGTAAGAAAAATGATTATGCTGTTAGAGTGGCTACTAGAACTGGTAGAATGACTCAGGAACCTTTGTATCCTGAAGGCCACCCTAAGAGAATCGAGCAAGATTCTCAAAGAAATAATATCGATGTTCCTAGTTCTTCTAAAAAGAAGAAAAGGAAAAATGATAGAACTATGCAAACTTCTAATGAACCTATTGCTGAACCCCCTGATAATCCAAATGATATATCTATGTCTGATGTTGAAACACAATCTGGTAATGAACATGATGTCAGTGTACTAGAGTAGGGGTACCCTAGTATCCTGAACTTGTGCACGGGCAGTCGCAGCATCCCGCGGCAAGGCTTGCCGGGTGACCGCCAAGGTCCTCTGTGGTTCCCCTGGAGCCATTCAAAGAGACAAGACCCCGGCAAGAGGAGCTTGCCGGGAAGGCCAACCAAGGAACTTCAAGACCCCGGCAAGAGGAGCTTGCCGGGAAGGCCACCCAAGGCATCTCAAGGAACTTGCCGCGGCACGCCACGCGTCCCGGCAAGGCCCGGTGAGCGACAAGCTCCCGGACACGACAAGACAATGACCGCGGCAAGGCGCTTGCCGCGGCAAGCCACCACTCTGTGCCCGCGCTCCAGCACATCCGCCAACGTGTCGCTCTGGGACCCTTCCAGGCGTGCATGGCGGGCGGCTGTGCAGCCAGCGGTGAGCGGTGGCAAGCGGCGCTGACAAGATTGCCATCGTGGCGAGCGGTGGCGTCCCTGACGGTCCCTTTTACACTGTTTAGGCGACGCAGACGGGCATTTAAGGCCCTTGTCCCCTGCCGTCAGCGTTAGGTATGATACACTGTAGCAGGTAGCTGTACCAACCGCGGCACCTTTTCCATTTTTACCCCTGTCTACGTTGCCACCTGTCGGTGACCCCTTGAGCATATAAAAGGAGGTCCATGCGCAACATAGGGGGGGGGGGCTCGAACACTCACGCTCGGTCTCGTTAGCTGCTGGAGTGTACTGTAGCACTCCGCGCTCCCGAGCAAGAACTCAATACAAACCACAAAGCAGGAGTAGGGTTTTACGCATCCGTGCGGCCCGAACCTGGGTAAATCGCTCGTGTGTTTCGCCTCGATCCGCTCTTTGCATGACCTCCGCCCCCGCCGAACCAAAAGGGACTCGGCCCGCCGGTCCCATAGGTGTTCGTGGATCAATCCCCCGACATCTTTGGCGCGCCAGGTAGGGGGTGTCGAGGTTGTGTGAACCAGATCCGGCGTTCACGCGGGCTAGATCTTCATCATCTTCATCAACATGCCACCGAAGAAGAAGGCTTCGGAGGCGGCTGCTCCGTCTGCCCCGCTACCACCGGAGCAAACGGCTGATGGGGCGGATGCCGGCGGAAGAACGGGCGTCGACGAGGGAGCTCACGGTGCCGCCAGGTCCAAGGACAAGGCTGCGCTGCCCATCGGCGGCGTAGCCGGCTCCCACAACGACCGGGCGCACTCCAAGGCCTCGGCGTCCGTACATGCACCGCGCCCATCTCAGGAGGCGCGGGACCGGCAGCGTCATGGTACTCACGGTACCATGCGTTTGCTGGACCAAGATCAAGCTGGTGGATCTCGGAGTGCTCAAGACCAGCATGCACGTGAACATGCTGGCACGAGCGAGGCACGGTCGCCTGGACAGGATACTGCTCCTTCTAACGTAGTTAGAAGTCCGAGCATATCCCGCTCCTCACACCGTTCGCCACCGCCACCCGCCACTGCAGCAGAAGCTTTGGTGCGAGCTCAACTGCTCCTGGACTACCCTCCAACAGCAGACAAGATCGACGACAGGAGGGCCACCATCCAGAGTCTCATCAGCTTCGCCAACGGCGACACTCAGCGGCAGCCGAGCACGTCGCAGCCGCGGCAAGTCAGCCAGGCACGAGCCGGTGGCGACAAGATCGGTGGGGGTGCAACCACTGTGCACTCTCCGCCCCGAAGGCCAAGATCGCCGACTCGCCGGATTCACCTCGACAGCGACTCCACTGCGTCATCAGATCCACGAGCTCGTCGCGATCAGCGCCAAGTTCTTCACGAACAACAGCAAGAAGACGCTCATACTCGCATCGAGCGCCAAAGAGAAGCGCGACGTCAATAAGACCAGCACGCTGGGCCCTCTGTCGACATGCATGCGCCAGGGGAACCAGGCGACTTGCCGTACACGGTAGGTTGCCCTGCGTTCACTCCTGAGCTGCGGCAAGTCTAGTGGCCCAGCATGAAGAATTTCAAGCCAGACGTACCAGAGAAGTACGACGGCAAGTCGCATCCGTCGGAGTTCCTCAGCATCTACACCATCGCGGTGCATGCTGCCGGGGGACGGGACGACAAGATCCTTGCCAACTACTTCCCACTGGTGCTCAAACCCAACGTCAGGTCCTAGCTCATGCACTTGCCGGACAACTCCATATCCTCCTGGGCAGACCTATGCCATCATTTTGTCGGCGCCTTTACAGGCGGCCACAAACCTCATGGTCAAGAGAGTGACCTTCATCTGCTAGCCCAGAAGGAAGGAGAGCCCCTGCGCAAGTACATTCAGAGATTCAGCCGTGTACAGCACAACATCCCAGATGTCCACCCTGCCGCGGTTATTAGCATGTTCCATCAGAACGTGCGTAACCGCAGGATGCGGGAGGAGATGGCGATGTGCAAGATCAGAGACGTCAGTGAGCTGTATGCCTTGGCCGACAAGTGTGCATGTGCTGGGGAAGGGAGGAAACTCCCCGGAGAGGATATAGGAGCAGGAGGATCTGACAGTGAGGATGCTGCCTCGGCAAAGAAAAACCGGCGGCGGAACAGGAAGAAGAAAGGCAAAGATGTGCTAGTCGTTGAGCAGTCCGGCAATGAAGGTGGCGCCAAGAAAGCCAAAGTTGGTAGCTCTGGCAAAGAGATTGCCACATGCACCAACTGCCAGGCTGTGGCGGTCGCCGACAAGCAGGACGGCACCGACAAGCAGTACTACAAGATTCACCGCACCAAGGGTCACGACCTCCAGTGCTGCAAGAAGGTCGAGCAGCTTGTCCAGCAGCAAAAGGCTGAGTACGAGCGATGCAACAAGGAGAGGGCCCAAGGAGGCGCTGGAGAATCTGGCAAGAAGCGCGCCGGCCGGGGAGGACGCCGCGGCAAGGCCAAGCAGCGGCAAGGAGACAGACCTCCCCGCGGCCGCGAGAAGGATGAAGATGACGATGACGACGAAGACATGGATGATGTTGAGACCAGCGAACAGGAGTTCCAGAAAGCCACAGAGGTCTTGTGTGTTGACGGCGGTGCTTCTCTGCATACTTCGCATCGTCAACTCAAGCAGTGGGTGCGGGAAGTCAATGCAGCAGAACCACCTGTCGAGTCACGCAAGCTTCTGAAATGGTCCAGCACGCCTATCATCTTTGATATTAAGGACCACCCTGACCGCACAACTGCGGTCGGGTGCTTGCCGATGTTGGTTTCACCAACTATCCGCAACCTCAAGGTCACTAAGATGTTAGTTGACGGCGGGGCCGGCTTGAACCCGATCTCCTCCGCTGTACTCCAGAAACTCTAGATCCCTGACAGCGAGCTTGAAGAGACCGGCACATTCCAAGGAATTAACCCGGGAAGGAGCAAGCCGAAGGGGAAGGTCACGTTGCCAGTGACATTTGGCAGCGAGCTCAACTTCAGGACTGAGAGGGTCACTTTTGACGTTGCCGATATTCCATTGCCTTACAATGGGATACTTGGCCGTCCAGCACTCGCCAAGTTCATGGCAGCCTCTCACTACGCGTACAACATGCTGAAGATGCCAGGCCCGATAAGCGTCATCTCTGTCCCTGGCGACAAGAAGGATGCTCTTATCTGCGCCGACAAGATCTACCGGGAAGCCGCAGCCGCAACAGACCGCAAGTCACTTGCCGCTGAAGCTCCCGGGGGGAAGAAGAAGACCAAGTCCGGCAAGAGTTCTGATGCCCACTCCGGCAAGCGCACCTCTTCGGAGTGCTGCGCTGCCGTCGAGGACGCACCATCGAGCTCCACCGGCAAGTGTAAGAAGACAATGGCAGCTCCACCAGAGACGAAGAAGGTGTCCGCCAAGGAGGACGGCACTGGTGGTACATTCACCATCAGTGCCACTCTCGACCCTAAATAGGAAAGCGCGCTCATTGCTTTCCTGCGGGCGAATGTCGACGTGTTTGCGTGGCAACCGTCTGACATCCCCGGTGTTCCCAGGAAAGTAATTGAGCACCACCCTGCCGTTTGTCCTCATGCACGGCCCATCAAGCAGAAGGTCAGGAAGCAAGCAGTGGAGCGCCAAGAATTCATTGCAGAAGAGATCAAGAAGTTGGAAGCAGCAGGCCTTGTCAGAGGAGTGCTCCATCCCATGTGGTTGGCCAATCCTGTAGTCGTGCGTAAGGCGAACGGAAAATGGAGACTTTGTATCGATTTTACCGATGTTAACAAAGCTTGTCCCAAAGACCCATTTCCTTTGCCGCACATTGACCAGATTGTTGACTCCATAGCCGGATGTGATTTGCTTTCATTTATTGACGCATACTCAGGATACCATCAAATCTTCATGGCAGAAGAGGATGAGGAGAAGACCCCATTCATTACTCCATGTGGCACGTACTGTTTCATACGGATGCCTTTCGGATTAAAAAATGCTGGCTCAACATTTGCAAGAGTAGTCCATGTCGCTCTTGAGCCATAAATACACAGAAATGTAGAAGCCTATATGGATGACATAGTGGTCAAGAGCAAGGACAAGGCAACTCTGATCCAAGATTTAGACGAGACCTTTGCAAATCTGCGCAAGATCAGCCTCAAGCTCAACCCAGAGAAGTGTGTGTTTGGAGTTCCCTCCGGCAAGCTTCTCGGGTTCTTCGTGTCTCAGCGGGGAATTGAAGCCAATCCCGACAAGATCAAGGCCATTGAGCAGATTGAAGCACCAAAGCGCGTCAAGGATGTACAAAGACTTGCCGGTTGTGTGGCTGCTCTTAGCAGGTTTATCTCTAGGTCTGCTGAGCGCGTCCTGCCATTTTTCAAATTATTGAAAAAGGTAGGTCCAGTGAAATGGACTCCGGAAGCGGAGGCTGCGCTGCAAGACTTGAAGAGATACCTGTCCTCCCCTCCAATACTTGTCGCACCTAAGCCACAAGAGAAGTTGCTGCTGTATATAGCAGCAACCAATCAAGTGGTTAGTGCTGCGTTAGTAGCAGAGAGGGATGCAGATGACGAGCCAGCAACCCCGGCAAGCACATCCAGCGACAAGCAAGGGACTTCCCCGGCAAGCTCTGGTCCCGACAAAGATGGATCTGCGCAGATGCATGAGGAGACACAGAAGAAAATGGTGCAGCGCCTAGTTTACTTTGTCAGTTCCCTTCTGCAGGGGGCTAGGTCAAGGTACTCTGGCGTGCAGAAATTGCTTTTCGGCCTTCTCATGGCCTCGAGAAAGCTGCGCCATTACTTCCAAGCACATGAGATCACAGTTGTCACTCGCTTTCCGCTGAAGAGGATACTACAGAATCCAGAAGCGACAGGCAAGATTGTTGAGTGGGCACTGGAACTGTCAAGCTTTGGCCTCAAGTTTGAGAGCACTTCAACTATCCAGAGCAGAGCATTGGCAGAATTTATAGCAGAATGGACGCCAACACCAGATGAAGAAATTCCAGAAACGAGCATCCCCGTCAAGGAAGCAAGCAAAGAGTGGCTGATGTACTTTGATGGAGCCTTTTCGCTGTAAGGCGCCGGCGCTGGCGTGCTGCTTGTCGCACCCACCGGAGAGCACCTCAAGTACGTAGTCCAGATGCACTTTCCCAAGGAGCAAGCAACAAACAATGCTACAGAGTATGAAGGCTTGCTTGCCGGCCTCAGGATCGCGGCAGACCTTGGGATCAAGAAGCTCATTGTCAGGGGTGACTCACAGCTTGTCGTCCGCCAAGTAAACAAGAGCTATCAGAGTCCGTTGATGGAAGCCTACATCGACGAAGTGAGAAAGCTAGAAGAGCAGTTTGAAGGCCTACAAATGGAGCATGTTCCAAGAGCTCAGAACGCTATCGCTGATGGCCTGTCAAAGTGCGCCGCACTTAAGTTACCTGTGGAACCAGGGATCTTTGTGCTCAAGCTGACTCAACCATCCGCAACGCCATCAACTGGATAGAGCAAGAAGAGGAAGTTAATTTCTGGTGACTATTTTCCGGCAGAGCTTCCCGAAGCCGCAGCCAAGAAGGTCCCTAAGATCAACGCCAAGAATGCTGAGGAGCAGTCTGCTCCGGCAAGCCCTAGGGTTTGTTCCGTTGAAGCAGAAGCTCCCGACAAGCTTTGCTCCGGCAAGCTTGTCGGGGAACGTCAAGCTCCGGCAGAGACGCAGCTTCTCGCCATAGAAGTGGATGTTCCCGCAGCAGCTGAGACCAACACCAAGAGCGCTGAGGAGCAATATGGTCCGGCAAGCCCTAGGGTTTGTTCCGTTGAAGCAGAAGCTCCCGACAAGTTTTGCTCCGGCAAGCTTGCCAGGGAACGTCAAGCTCCGGCAGAGCCGCGGGTTCTCACCGTAGAAGCGGATGTTCCCGCAGCAGCAGATTTGCCTTTAGTCCTTGTTGTTGAGCCACAAGCTCCAGCATGGGCGTAGCAGATTGTCCGTTTCCTTCAGACAGGAGAACTTCCTGAAGAGCAAGAAGAAGCGGAAAGAGTAGCCCGGCAGTCAAGTATGTACCAGTTTGTCGACAAGACATTGTACAGAAGAAGACTCAACGGTGTGAAATTGAAGTGTATTCACCGGGAAGACGGACAAAAGCTGTTGGCAGAGATACATGGAGGCATATGTGGTCACCACATTGGTGCAAGAGCACTTGTCGGCAAAGCATTCCGGCAAGGTTTCTTTTGGCCGACAGCCCTCCAGGATGCAACTGCACAAGTAGCCAAGTGTGAAGCGTGCCAGTTCCATTCCAGGCAGATACACCAACCAGCTCAAGCTCTCCAGACGATCCCTTTATCTTGGCCATTTTCGGTCTGGGGGCTCGACATCCTCGGCCCCTTTCCCCGAGCAGTCGGGGGCTTTGAGTACTTGTACGTTGCAATCGACAAGTTCACAAAGTGGCCGGAAGTGGAACCAGTGAGGAAGGTGACAGCACAGTCAGCGGTCAAGTTCTTCAGGTCGATTGTTTGCCGCTTCGGGATCCCTAACAGGATAATCACCAACAACAGTACGCAATTCACGAGTCGCACCTTCATGCAGTATGTCCAAGATCTTGGCGCCAAGGTCTGCTTCGCTTTTGTTGCTCACCCGAGAAGCAACGGTCAAGCGGAGAGGGCAAATGCTGAAGTGCTGCGTGGGCTCAAGACCAGAACTTTCGACAGGCTGCACAAGTGCGGAAAAAACTGGATCGAGGAGCTGCCGGTGGCTCTTTGGTCGATCAGAATGACGCCAAACCGAGCCACTGGACAGACACCTTTCGCTCTAGTCTATGGAGCAGAGGCAGTTATCCCCACAGAACTCGTATACGGGTCACCTCCAGTGCTCGCTTATGATGAGCTCGAGCAAGAGCAGCTGCGACAAGATGACGCGCTGCTCCTTGAGGAAGACCGTCTTCAGGCTGTTGTGCGAGCTGCTCGCTACCAGCAAGCTTTGCGCCGCTACCATAGCCGCAAAGTTAATGCCAGAAGTTTCGAGGAAGGCGACCTTGTTCTTCGGCGTGTTCAGTCCGCCAAGAATTCCAACAAGTTGACGCCGAAGTGGGAAGGCCCTTACCGGGTGAAACGAGTCACTAGGCCTGGCGCTGTCCGTCTTGAGACCGAAGATGCCATTCCGGTGAGCAACTCCTGGAATATTGAGCATCTTCGTAAGTTTTACCCGTAAGGCGCGGTTGCAGGAACCTGTTCTAGCAACCACCTTTTGTACAAGTCTTGCTGTTGTTGCATGTAATCCTTTGTACAAAGCTGGGCGCAGACCCCGTGCATAAGTAAAGCTCATGTGCTCCGCACATCTTGTCAATTTCATGCTTTCTATTTTTTGCATGTGTTATCTGACACTTTGTGCAGCACCTACTCCCCGGTAAGCAATAACGAGCCGTAAGGCTCCATGTCTTTATTTTCTCTTCTTTCTTTTTTCTCAAGGAAAGGAAGGTTCCCTCGCCCACAAGTTTGCCGGGGGGGGGGGGAAGGAGAAGATAATGGTATGGGCCAGGCGTCTTTCAAGAAAGTTTCGCCTTGCCGGGAAGCAAACAACAGAAAAGCTAAGTTCCCAAAGTTTGAGCAATCAGATTTTTTAAATTTTTTAAGTTATCTCCCTTGAACGACCACACTTTGTATGGAAAACCTGTGTGCGGAGGAACCAACTCGTAGCTAGTTGCGCCCTTACTTTGTTTCGAGTCCGCTCAACAACTTAAGTGAGCTGCAACTAGTTGCGACAAGGTTTCTTGTCGGTAGCGGCACCGCCAGCGGGCTGCTAACGTCCCGCACTCAGCGCTCGCGGCTCAGGTGCCTGCACCGGCAAGTTCCCTAAAAGCGTAGGGCAAAAACATACAAAGGAAGGAATCAAGTAAAGGGAATAACATTGCAATCATTACCCAGAATAAAGTTATATTACAAAGATAGCTTGTCGCGGCTCTAACAGATTGTTTTCATAACATGACAAACAACGACAAGAAAAGAAGAAATGGGCGGCCTAATCTACGCGATCGCCCTCGATCCTCTTGATCCCGCTCACCTTGTCCACAATGGGTGCGACAAGGGCCTTGAGCGCCTCCAGATCAGCATCCGGCGGCAGGGTCTTGAGGACGTTAGTGAGGTTGAGGCCCGGATTGCGGAAGGCCACCTTCACCAACACTTTCTGAAGAGCTCCCGCGCAGATCTTGCGCGACTCGTCGGCCAGTTGCTTTGGGATCCTCTCCCGGAGTCGCTGGAGGGCCGTCGCTACGCCCTTGAAGAACAAGACGAGCTTGGCGTTGGGTTGGAGGTTCTCGTCGGAGGGATACCCGAGGTCCTCCATCCCCAGCTGCGCCAGCTCCTTGTCAATATCTGCGGCAGCACTCACGAGGCTCTCCGTCCAGTGCTCCACATTCTCCCTGAAGGCATTCTGGGTGGCGGCAACACTTTCCAGCAGCGCCTTGTCGGCCTTGATCTCCTCCTTCAAGGCCGCCTCCAGCTTCTTGGCGCCGTCCAGCGTCTTGGTCAAAGCGGTCAACTTCAACTCAAGATCTGCATTGGAGTCCTTGGCGGCGCTGAGCTCTTTGCCCTTCTCGGCGAGATCGACCTCCAGCTGCGCCACCTTCGTCTCCAACTCCTTCTTGGCGGCCTCAGCGGCGGCAGCGTCCTCTGCTTGCTTGAGGGCTCCGCCGAGTTTTTCCTCGCGCGCGGCAAGCTCCTCCTCGTGGGCGTCAAGATTGACCTTCCGCTGCGCCAGCTCGCCCTCTTCCGCGGATAGCTTCATAGCAGCAAGTCGCTGTTGCTCTTCGACTTCGGCCTTCTCGAGGAGGAAGGCCTTCTGCGCTTCGTCGAGTTGCTCCCGCTCCTCTGCCAAGGACCGACGAGCTTCCTGGTGGAAGCCCCGGAGCTCCTCCGCGCGCTTCTCGATGTCTACTCCCGCCTTCGCGACAAGCGCCTCGCGGGAGTCCAGTTTGGCTTGCCGCGCGCGGTAGAGCGACAACAACTTCCGCAGCAGCCGCTCTTCCTCAGGCTCGTTGCTGCTGCCGCTCGGCGCGTCAACCAGCGTCAGCCCCGCGGAGGCAAGCACTTCCCCGTCGAAGATCTCTCCCTTGACCGACGCCATGGAGCTTGACGCCCAGGGGAGGTTGATGAAGACGCCTTCGCCAGCCTTCAGGTAGACGCCTGGCTGGGGCTCTTCGGAGCCTGGCGCTGCGGCAGCGGCGGACGGGTCGGCGGTCGGTGTAGCGCCTGGCGCTCCTGCGGCCTCAGGGTCGTTAGTGCGATCGCCGGACCCCTCGCCAGTTACTGCGGTGGTAGCCTTGGCGGCCTCTACGTCGGCGGGATCGCCAGCACCGGCTGCTTCTTCGGCGGCAACCTCGGTCTCCATCGGCTCTGTAGCAGATGGGTCTGACAGCCGGAAAGGGGAGAAGAGTCAAGCAAAAACCCAAGAAGATCAAAAGAAGAAGAACCCAAGGGAAGCCTTGCAGCGAAAGGATTACCTGTGCTGGGTTCTGCAGTCATGGTCTCCGCCGTCGGGGGGCCGCTGGTGCTGTCCCTTGCCGGAGAACCCTCCCTTGCCGGAGACTTCTCCCTTACCGAAAAACTCTCCCTTGCCGGAGAGCTCTCTCTTGTCGGGGGATTCTCCCTTGGCTCCTGGTGAGGCTGCTCTGCTCCTACACAAACCAGCAGTTAGATATCAGCAAAAACAGAATATCCATGCGCACCCCACAACGGAAAGCAAACCATATACTTACGCTGGGGGCTGCTCTGGAGAACAGTTGTCGGGTCCGGCAAGGTTGTCTCGGGCGCACCCCCCCGCTGTCGCAGTAGGTTCGTCCTCGATGACAATCACCGGGACCTTGGCTCTCTTTGCTGCTCTCTGGGCCAGAGTCCTAAAGAGGAACAAGTTCAGAAAAAAGCAAATGAGATACCAGACAAACAGCAAGGATTGAAGAACAGCAAGTACAGCAAGAGAAGCTTACTCTTCTTCTTCTTCCTCGTCGGAGCTGAACGCGGAGAAGTCGAAGTTCGGCGCACGCCCAGCGCGAGGAGGCGGAGGAGAAGCTTCCCTTGGCCGCTTGGCGGGAGCAGTGGCGGCGGTCTGAGACGACCCCGCTCCAGCTATCGTCGCGGCATGAGAAGCGGCAGGAGCAGAAGCGGTGGTCCGGGAGGGCCTCGCTCCAGTTGTCGTTGCAGCTTGAGATGCTCCCGCGGCAATAGTGTTTGCCGCGGTGGAGCGTGTCATGCGGCGCGGCGACTGTTGACCCGCTTGCCGCTCCGCTACGTCACCGGCCTAGCGGAGACGCCTTCTTGGTGGGGATGGAGGCTCTGCTTGCGGCGAGCTGTCTGAAGATGAAGTGGAAGACGAGTTGATCTCCAGCGAGCCGCTCGTATCCTTGGCGGGCTCGCTCGACTCGACGTTCTGCCCGGCAAGCTCTTTCTCGCCGGCAGGCTCCCTTCACTCGGCACGGCTTGCCGCCTCTGCTGCATCTGCCTCCTCCACGGTGAATCCAAATTCGCCCGCGGCTGCGGCTGCCGCCGCCTCTTCCAGCCTGGTGGCGATGAGTGCCATCTCCGCATCGGTGGTGTCACGGGTGAGGCCATCCTTCTCGTCGGAGCGGATCGGCACTTCTACCAAGTCATCAAAGAACTGCTACACGACGTCGTATGCAGGCTCCTGCCAAGTTGGCACAATTCCATGCGAGTCGCACTCTGGCATCATTGCACGGATGCGGTCGAGCGAGGAATTGTTGCATAGCGGAACGACACCCCCCGGCAACCTGAACACTTCGGGATGTTGGGGGTCATACTTGAACAGTTCTTGGAGCATCGCATTGAGCTCCAGAACAGTAAAGTTGTAGTTGAGTCCCGGTCGCAGCCTCATGATATCAGCCGCATTCTTGAACTCCCAAGTGGGTCTCCCCCGTTCCTGTAGGGGGCCGATGCGGCGGCGAAGAAAATCTGCGCCAACGGCGCCTACAGTGAGCCCGGCAAGCCTGAGGCGCAGGATCCGGGTGACAGCAATCTTCAGCCTGTCGTCTTCCGGGGCCACGTCACTCCAATCGCTGCCGCGTGCTACTGGGGTTTGGCGCCGGGCGGTGAATGGCTGCGGGTTCTCCTCGTCAATCCAGCACCAGTCTGCCCTCCACTCCTCCCACTTGCCGCGGAATTCTCCCTCCAGATAAGTTTCCTTCTTGCCGGCCCTTGAGATCCAGGCGATTCCGCCAGATAGAGGCTCTCCTCTCTCTACTCGGGGTATGAAGAAGTGGCGAAAGAGGGCTACATTGGGATGGACTTCGACAAAGTTTTCGCAGAGATGCGCGAAAACTGCCATGGTTTGAACGGCATTGGGGGTGAAGTCAAGGAGGTGGAATCCATAGGTATTCATGATGTCGCAGAAGAATTCAGAGAAAGGCGGGCAGAGCCCGCAGTAGAAGAACAAAGCGAAGAAAGGGTATCCATTTGGAGCCTTCTTCCAAGCGGCGGCGGGAAGTACCTTCGTGCGCGGATGCGCTCGCCTCTCCGCCAACCAGAAGAGGTAGTAGTTCTCCCTCAGCTCCCTCGCGGCAAGCTTGGGGGGGAAGACTGCCCGCTCCTTCCGCAGCGCCGCAAGCCACTGCGCCTCGGTCGACTTCACGACCTTCCCCTTGTCGGCTTTTGGAGCCAGGGCGGAAGTAGTGGAGGAGGTCGACGGCGTTGGTGATGCTGGTGGCGAAGGGGGGCGGAGCGCTGCTCTCTTTCGGCTTTGGGAAGACGAGGGAGCGGCGGAGATTTCTGAGATTGGAAGCAGCAACGGGCGAATGGGCGGACTGCCCCTGTTTCCCCTGCTTATAAAGAGGGAGGGGGCGGACGTTCCGCATTTCCGAATAAAGTAACCACCCACGATCTCTCCCACGACGCCGCATTCAACGCGTGCCTTTCGGGGAGGGCGCGGTGGATACGGAGAAAGATACGGCGTAACCTAGGCTGCGCGTGCGCGTGCCCTGTTTTGGGCCTGGCCCAACAGCGCTCGGCACCATGTATGGCCCAGGCCTGGGGGCTCCTGTCGGTGTACTAGAGTAGGGGTACCCTAGTATCCCGAACTTGTGCACGGGCAGTCGCAGCATCCCGCGGCAAGGCTTGCCGGGTGACCACCAAGGTCCTCCATGGTTCCCCTGGAGCCATTCAAAGAGACAAGACCCCGGCAAGAGGAGCTTGCCAGGAAGGCCAACCAAGGCACTTCAAGACCCCGGCAAGAGGAGCTTGCCGGGAAGGCCACCCAAGGCATCTCAAGGAACTTGCCGTGGCACGCCACGCATCCTGGCAAGGCCCGGTGAGCGACAAGCTCCCGGACGCGACAAGACAACAACCGCGGCAAGGCGCTTGCCGCGGCAAGCCACCACTCTGTGCCGGCGCTCCAGCACATCCGCCAACGTGTCGCTCTGGGACCCTTCCACGCGTGCGTGGCGGGCGGCTGTGCAGCCAGCGGTGAGCGGTGGCAAGCGGCGCTGACAAGATTGCCATCGTGGCGAGCGGTGGCGTCCCTGACGGTCCCTTTTACATTGTTTAGGCGACGCAGACGGGCATTTAAGGCCCTTGTCCCCTGCCGTCAGGGTTAGGTATGATACACTATAGCAGGTAGCTGTACCAACCGCAGCACCTTTTCCATTTTTACCCCTGTCTAAGTTGCCACCTGTCGGTGACCCCTTGAGCATAT
>NC_041390.1:444630976-444651852 GCF_002162155.2 Triticum dicoccoides | reverse complement strand
TCGTTAGCTGCTGGAGTGTACTGTAGCACTCCGCACTCCCGAGCAAGAACTCAATACAAACCACAAAGCAGGAGTAGGGTTTTACGCATCCGTGCATCCCGAACCTGGGTAAATCGCTCATGTGTTTCGCCTCGATCCGCTCTTTGCACGACCTCCGCCCCCGCCGAACCGAAAGGGACTCGGCCCGCCGGTCCCATAGGTGTTCGTGGATCAGTCCCCCGACACATGAACCTAATGAAAATATTAATGATGATGTTCATGATGATGCTCAACCTAGTAATGACAATGATGTAGAAATTGAACCTGCTGTTGATCTTGATAACCCACAATCAAAGAATCAACGTTATGATAAAAGAGACTTTGTTGCTAGGAAACATGGTAAAGAAAGGGAACCTTGGGTTCAGAAACCCATGCCTCTTCCTCCAAAACCATCCAAGAAAAAGGATGATGAGGATTTTGAGTGCTTTGCTGAAATGATTAGGCCTATCTTTTTGCGTATGTGATTAACTAATGTGCTCAAAACAAATCCTTATGCTAAATATATGAAGGATATCATTACTAATAAAATAAAGATACCGGAAGCTGAGATTTCCACCATGCTTGCTAATTATACTTTTAAGGGTGGAATACCAAAGAAACTTGGAGATCCCGGAGTACCTACTATACCTTGCTCCATTAAAAGAAATTATATTAAAACTGCTTTATGTGATCTTGGAGCCAGTGTTAGTGTTATGCCTCTCTCTATATATCATAGACTTGACCTGAATAAGCTGACACCTACCGAAATATCTTTGCAAATGGCTGATAAATCAACTGCTATACCTGTTGGTATTTGTGAGGATGTGCCTGTTGTGGTTGCAAACGTTACTATTTTAACGGACTTTGTTATACTTGATATTCCCGAGGATGATAGTATGTCTATTATTCTTGGAAGACCTTTTCTTAATACTGCAGGGGCTGTTATTGATTGCAACAAAGGCAATGTCACTTTTCATGTTAATGGTAATGAGCATACGGTACACTTTCCGAGGAAACAACCTCAAGTTCATAGTATCAACTCCATTGGAAAAATTCCATCGATTATAATTGGAGGTTTTGAATTTCCTCTTCCTACTGTCAAAAAGAAATATGATATACTTATTATAGGGATGTGCATATCCCCGTTGAGGTAACTTAGTGTTATTCGAAATTTCTTCGGTTTCATGATTATCGGAATGAGTTTGTTAACAAGACTTGATCAACCTTGTTAGTGGATTCTTTTTGATGAGCATGAGATGGATGAAACTAGAAGCACCACCTTCTGTACCTTCTCTTTATTTTTTGTTAATTAGTAGAAATAAAGTAAAAATAGTATTTTTCTGTCTGTTTCCTGACTTATCCATGCAATATAAAAATATCCCGAAAATAAAAGTCCTCAGAATGACATGCCAATTTAATATGATTTTTTTGGGAATATTTGAGGATTTACTGTGCAAAAATTACCGTGGGAGGAGCTGCCACCTGGCCCCGAGGGTGGTGGGCGCCCCCCCCCTTAGGGCACGCCCCCCTGCCTCATGGTCCCACGATGGCCCTCCTCCACTTATCCCAGCACCCATCTTCTTCCTTTGTCTCACACAAACCCGAGAAACCAACTCAAGCACGAGTTCCAGCCACTTTTGCTGTGATTTTTGATCTCCTTGCTCAAAGCACCTCTCGCAAAACTGCTTGGGGAGATTGTTCCTTGGTATGTGACTCCTCCATTGGTCCAATTAGTTTTTGTTCTAGTGCTTTATTCTTTGTAAATTTGTGCTGCATAGGTGACCATGTTCTTGAGCTTGCATGTCAAATTTATATGGTTCCAAGTAGTTCTAATGCTTGATTTAGGCTCTAGGCACTTGTAGGAGTAGTTGCTATCAGTTTTATTGAAGTTGGTTCACTTTTGTTTGAAGTTACAAAAAATTTCAGATTATTTCAGAATAATAATGAGGAGACTTTTGAGGGGTTCATCGAGCCGAAGCTCAAAGGATAAACAAAATGAAGAAGCTCAGAGGCCCAAATATAATTTGCCTCGTACCGCGGAGATCCGGCCGTGTGAATGGCCTTCTGATAATTTCTTGAGAGAGGCCGGGATTTATGAGGATTTCTATTCATTGATTAAGAATGCTGGCCTCACCGACTTCGTCCGCGACCAACGTCCATAGTATCTCTTACTCACAAATACCTTTGTGCAAAACTTCTACTTTTTCCCTAAAGAGTCACCTCCTTCAGTAGAGTTTCATTTATATGACGTTGTGAAGAAAATGCCATTGTCTGAATTTTGCACAGTCTGCAACATACCTCCTGATGGTATCTTAGAGGAACCACCTCGTAAAGAGTTGGAACCATTTATTAACCTTATCTCTATGGGAGAAACCAGGAAGGTTTCTGATGCAAGAATCACTAGCATACATTTTCCCGTGTTATGCTATTTTGCTTTATTTGCTAGTCGATGCTTGATTGGTCGTGGGAACTGTGGGAACCTTAGTGTTCCTGATATTATTATTTTGTTCCATGGTTTATACAGTGAAAACACTGTCAGTATGGGCGGAATTATTGCTAGGAGGTTGAGTCTGAACCGTACTAAAGGCCCCATCTTTGGAGGCATTTATGCTTCTCGCCTTGCTGCACACTTTAATATAGCTATTAGGCATTATGAGAAAGAAGAAAAATTGCTGCCAAATGCTTATCTAGACTATAAGAGCATGATAGCTCATGATTTTCTTGTTAAGGACAGGAATGGAGAGCTCAAATATAAGTTATACTTTGATAAACATTATCCTGAAACTATTACGTTGCCTGCTCCTTATTTTTTTAATTTTGTAGGACCCTACCTTGTTACATGGGCTGCCGTCCAAGCTTACAAGAATCCTGCACCAGCCCTGGAACAGGAACCACAAGATGAGCCTCCACGACAATCTGTTTATTCTTGGGATCCAGGGATGACTCTCAGCCAGTGGCAGTCAAAGTCTTCTTCTTCATCACAGTATGATCCCAACTATTCTTCGTCGCAGTACGACCCCAACTACACCTATGGGTATCCGCCAGGCTATCCTTGGCAATAGACCAACTTAGGCCAAAAGCCTAAGCTTGGGGGAGTACATATTTCTCACCGACATTACATTTATGCTCACACACACTCATTACTAGATGTCGGTGCTCATACTCTTTCACTGTAATATCCATGCTAGTTTATTTTCTTTTTCCTGCTTACTTCTTGTGTGTTTGTTAGACGTTAATAAAAACAAAAAGAATTAGTAGTGGTTTACTTTTCTACTGTAGTAGTAGTAATTAAAAAGAAAACCCAAAAATATTTCCCGTTCTTCTTTTGCTTGTTGGGAGCTTTCCCGCGTAAATAGTTTTATTTCTTTTCTTTTATTTGGGGGTCAGTAGGAGAAGACCATAATTAAATTGTTGAAGTGGCTCTTATATGCATTATTGTTGATTTAACCAAGAGCCCATATTGCCTTGTCTTCTCCTGTTTATTGAATGCTCACAGATTCCAGCTTAGTCTAATGCACGTACACTCTTATTATTATTCACACCGTTCGGTCGTGCAAGTGGAAGGCAATTATGATGATATATGATGGACTGACTGAGATGAGAAAAGCTGGTATGAACTCGACCTCTTTTGTTTTTGTAAATGTGATGAGCCCCTCGTTCTTGATTCAGCTTATTATGAATAAACATGTTTGCAATGACAATTAGAGATCGTAGTTGCTTGTGCCATGCTTGATTAGCTATGAGTTATAATGGTTTACCTTGTGGGATAACATGCTATTGAGATGATTATGATGTGGTATGATGGGGTGGTATCCTCCTTTGAATGATTTAAGTGACTTGACTTGGCACATGTTCATGCATGTAGTTGAAACAAATCAACATAGCCTTCACGATATTTATGTTCATGGTGGATTATATCCTACTCATGCTTGCATCCAATGTTTATTAATTTTAATGCATGTACATGGCTATTGTCGCTCTCTAGTTGGTCGCTTCCCAGTCTTTTGCTAGCCTTCACTTGTACTAAGCGGGAATACTGCTTGTGCATCCAATCCCTTAAACCCTAAAGTTATTCCAGATGAGTCCACCATACCTTCCTATATGCGGTATCTACCTGCCGTTCCAAGTAAATTTGTATGTGCCAAACTCTAAACCTTCAAATAAACATTCTGTTTTGTATGCTCGAATAGCTCATGTATCAACCAAGGCTGTCCTTATCTTTCGTGTTAGGCGGGTTATTCTCAAGACGAGTGGACTCCGCTCCTCACTCACGGGAAAATGGATTGTCACCGGGATGCCCAGTCCCATGCTTTATGCAAACCAAATCAAAATTAATTGCAAACAAAACTCCCCTTGGGACCTGATGTATGTTGGAGACACTCGTTGTTTCGAGCAAGTCATGGATTCATGCTTGTTGGTGGAGGGGGAGTATAAACTTTACCATTCAGTTTGGGAACCGCCTATAATGTGTTTAGCATGGAAGATATGGCCATCTCTTAGTTGTTACGTTGACAATGAAAGTATACCGCTCAAAATGCAATTTATCTCTATTTCAAAACCAAGTTCTAGCACCTCTACAAATCCCTACTTCCCTCTGTGAAGGGCCTATTCATTTACTTTTATGTTGAGTCATCACCCTATTATTAAAAAGCACTAGCTGGAGAGCACAGCTGTCATTTGCATTCATCACTATTAATTTATATTGGGTGTGACTATGATTGGATCTCCTTTACCATGAATTACAATGTCTAGTTAGTCCTTGATCTTTAAAGGTGCTCTGCATTTATGTTTTGCGGTCTCAGAAAGGGCTAGCGAGATACCATCTTGTTATATCATATTATGATTGTTTCGAGAAAGTGTTATCATCCGAGATTTATTATTATGACTCGCTAGTTGATTATGCTATTGATATGAGTAATTATGAGACCTGAGAATTATTGCAAATGTGGTTAGTTATGATCTATGCTGAAAACTTGAATGCTGGCTTGACATAGTTACAACAACAAGAGAAAACAGAGTTTGTAAAAGTTTTTCTTTCTTTCTTTCAGTTTGTCAACTGAATTGCTTGAGGACAAGCACGGGTTTAAGCTTGGGGGAGTTGATACGTCTCCGTCGTATCTACTTTTCCAAACACTTTTGCCCTTGTTTTGGACTCTAACTTGTATGATTTGAATGGAACTAACCCGGACTGATGCTGTTTTCAGCAGAATTGCCATGGTGTTGTTTTATGTGCAGAAAACAAATATTCTCGGAATGACCTGAAACTCCATGGAACATCTTAGAAAAATAATAAAAATCCTCGCCAAAGATGAAGGCCAGGGGGCCCACACCCTGTCCACGAGGGTGGGGGGTGCGCCCCACTCTAGGGCGCGCCCCCTACCTCGTGGGCCCCCTGGATGCCCTCCGACGCCAACTCCAACTCTATGTATTTGCTTTCGAAGAGAAAAAATCAGAGAGAAGAAATCATCGCGTTTTACGATACGGAGCCGCTGCCAAGCCCTAAAACCTCTCGGGAGGGCTGATCTGGAGTCCGTTCGGGGCTCCGAAGAGGGGGATTCGTCGTCGTCATTATCATCAACCATCCCCCATCACCAATTTCATGATGCTCACCGCCGTGCGTGAGTAATTCCATCGTAGGCTTGCTGGACGGTGATGGGTTGGATGAGATTTATCATGTAATCGAGTTAGTTTTGCTAGGGTTTATCCCTAGTATCCACTATGTTCTGAGATTGATGTTTCTATGACTTTGCTATGCTTAATGCTTGTCACTAGGGCCCGAGTGCCATGATTTCAGATCTGAACCTATTATGTTTTCATGAATATATGTGAGTTCTTGATCCTATCTTGCAAGTCTATAGTCACCTACTATGTCTTATGATCCGGCAACCCCGAAGTGACAATAATCGGGACCACTCCCGGTGATGACCATAGTTTGAGGAGTTCATGTATTCACTATGTGCTAATGCTTTGTTCCGGTTCTCTATTAAAAGGAGGCCTTAATATCCCTTAGTTTCTGATAGGACCCCGCTGCCACGGGAGGGTAGGACAAAAGATGTCATGCAAGTTCTTTTCCATAAGCACGTATGACTATATATGGAATACATGCCTACATTACATTGATGAATTGGAGCTAGTTCTGTGTCACCCTATGTTATGACTGTTACATGATGAACCGCATCCGGCATAATTATCCATCACTTATCCGGTGCCTACGAGTTTTCCATATACTGGTTCTCGCTTATTTACTTTCCCGCTGCTACTGTTACAATCACTACAAAATACCAAAAATATTACTTTTGCTCGTACTACTGTTTTGTTACCGTTACCACCACTATCATATTACTTTGCTACTAAACACTTTACTGCAGATACTAAGTTTCCAGGTGTGGTTGAATTGACAACTCAGCTGCTAATACTTGAGAATATTCTTTGGCTCCCCTTGTGTCGAATCAATAAATTTGGGTTGAATACTCTACCCTCGAAAGCTGTTGCGATCCCCTATACTTGTGGGTTATCAAGATTCTCCGCTCCCTTCATGATGATGCCGAAGCCGACGCCTACCAAGGGGAGAGGGAGCAACCCCTCATCCCGACAAAGGGTAGGTCGTCGCTGGTGGTCTGTGGTGCCGCCTCCACCCCTACACCTCCTGAGACTAGATCCGGTTTTGCCTCCGCACCGCCTATCACCGCCGGAGCCCGAACGCCTGCCCCTCAGGTCCCGATGCTGTCGGGCCTCAAGCTTCACAAGCGAAAGGTGGAGTACTTCGCGGTGGACCAGTAGGTGTTTCGAGCTTCGCTTTATCCCTACTGGTACTTGTTATTTCCTGACACTCGCCCTTGGTTGATCAGGCCGGCTTCCTCGGCGAAGAAGAGGAAGGAGAATACGGCGGCCGTGCCTCCCTCCGTAGAGAAAGGAGGCAGCAGCGCCCGCATCTCCCCAGCCCGGTCGTCCTCGCGGGGCCAAGAGGAACATCGCCGCATGGAATCAGCCCCCATGGCCCCGCTGGCTCCGGAGGTGCCGACGCTTGGCGCGGCTGGCGAGGTCCTAGCTGCTCCAGGGCCCGCGGTCTCCCAAGCCCTGGTGATGGCGTCGCTTCCTTCCACTGCTGCACCTCCACTCCATGGTTCTTCTGCTCTTGCTGTCGTCTTGGAGCATGCCCTTTCAGAGATGACCCAACTGCAGGCGGATCTCCTGAGCGCTGACCCGTGCCTGGTGGCCGGGCATCTGGAGTTGGCCTCCAGCTGGCTTCATTCTGACCTAGTGGTTCGCGCGGTGCTGGGCCAGGCTATCGCGGCTTCCAAGAGGGAGAAGCAAGGAGCCACCGGCGCTGCAGCCTATCGCGAGGCGGCGTTGAAAGATGCCAAAGCCGCTCGTGACCTCTGCCAAGCGCTGGAGGGCGAGTTGCAGAGCCTGCGTGACAAGCACGCCGAAGAGGTACGCCGCCACCAAGAAGAGGAGGAGGAGATGAAGGCCTGGGAGCAAGTCGTCAAGAGCCGTGATGCTGAGCTGGCTGAGCTGGGGAAGAAGCAGGCTGCCGAGCACAACCGGTTGGAAGAGTTGGAGCAGAAGATGGGGATGAGGGAGGCCGATCTTGACGCCAAGGCACTAGTCCTGGCTGAAGACCGCGTGGCCTTCGCCGATCTCGAGAAGAGATCTCGCAAGGCGCCGAGGACGCTCTACGAGCACGACCTGGAGGAGCCACTCGACACCGACGAGGACGGCCCCGCCCAGCTGCTTCCTCTCATGGTGAAGGCGCTTGAGGGGCTCGTCGATGGTCTCGGTCCCATGGCGGAGGCAGAAGCTCGCGTCCTGTCTTCAGCCACACTGACTCGCGTCCTCAGCCATCTGTACCTCCGCGACCCCAACACCCGCCTTGACGAGCTGCTGGAGCCTGTGGCTGAAGATCACTGCGAAGCCGCCGCCTCAGCTGTTCAAGGTCAAGTGGAGGCTTTGCTGGGGAATTTCCGCGGCTTTGTCTCCGATCCTCTGTCTGGCGATGCCGCGGATCCTGCGGCTGAAGGTGAGAACATTGTCGCCCACGGGGGAGCACCTTCCGCAGGCGATGGCGATATCAAGGGGTGACCTGCGGCTATTCTTCCCGTTTCGTTCCTGCAACATATATCAGGCCTCGTGGAGGCGTTTAGACTTTTCATTTGGTATTATGAGAACAATTTGCTTGTAATATTTTCTTCGATATTTTGCGTTTTCCTTCCTATTTTCTTTATTCTGCGTCGGCAGAGCCCGGCCCCGCGCATACCTCATCCGCCATTGGGCCGACCGAAGACCAGGACGAACCAAGGAGTGAGGGGCTACGTGACCAGTTAGGCTCCTGAGTCGCGATGCTCAGGAGTCCCCCCTGACGTGCAAACAATTTCCATACCTGCCCTCGTCGAGGCCTCGGGAGGGGCGTGCGACGCCCAGGTCCGGGGGACCTTGTTGGGCGGCGTGCGCTTGGGCGTAACCCGAGCGTAGCCCCTTCGTGTGGCTCCCCCGAGGGGAGGCGTTGTGGTGAGGCTGGCGCTGAGCTCTGGGCTCCCTGAGGTTGGTATGACCGTGGGGCCGCCCTCAGCTGTTTATCACCAGCGCGGAGCATAATGCTTCCGCTTGTGCACGGGTATAGCCACTCCTCAGCATTGTCATCAGCCAGCACGGAGCATGGTGCTTCCACTTGGGTGTGGGATGGCCCCCCCTCCGGGAGGAGCCCCCGGGGCGTGTACAACCCTGCCCTGACACGTGGCTTGCACGGTAGGGCTGCGTGGTGTATCTGGGCACTCGTGAGCCAGCGCGGGACTCACGAGGCCCTACCTCAAGGTGGGTTGCGCCTGGTCTTGAGTCTTGGTGACTGTATGTCCCTGCAAGGCGGTTAGATGCAAGCACTCTACGTCCTTTGGTCTCGGCCCTCGAGCGAGCTCAACTACCGCTGGTATGCCAGGTCGCGATGCCGTGGTCAAGGCCAGGGGGTGAGGGCTGGAGAGACAGTAAGAGCTCCTGAGTCGCGATGCTCAGGAGCCCTCCTTTTAACATGCAAGTGAATTGCATAGGACTTACAGACCCGTGGTGGGCAGCAATCGAGCGGGTGATAACCATGTGCAGGTTAAGCAGGGAAGGCAAATCAGCTTGGATAAATGCAGGAAGATACATGCCGCCGGGTCCGGCCCGAACGGCTTGGGGATGATGCAGCCCGAGGGGCACCCCCAACAAGGTAAGCTAAATACATAAGCAAAAGGGGTACATGCCACAGGGACGGACCCACGCGGCCTAGGAATAATGCAGCCCGTGGGGCGCTCCCAGCTAAACGAGCTTGGAAGATGTCACCTGGTTCTGCAGACGAAGTAGAGTTGGTGCAGCTCAAGGCGTGCGTTGAAGAACTGACTCCTCATGAGCCGCCAGAACCCTGAGCCTCAGGAAGGCTCTGAGGGTTCGGGAGGTTCCCTGAAGACCGTCTCCATCTCCTCCAGAACGGTGTGGTACCTGGCTTCTTGAGCCGCCAGGACATGTCGCATGCTGCGCTGATAGGACGACGCCACGCTCGGCAAGCCAAAGGGCATACAAACGTAGCTATGCAGCGGGCCCTTGCAGCGGCCCACACGCGAAGGCCAGAAACGCTCCTGAGATGCGGCCCTGTTGAGCCCTGGGACGTCGATGCAGACACGCAGCCCAGCATCCTCGCCAGGATGCAGAGCTGTGCCCCGTGGGCGGCTGTCGCCGCACATGGCTCTTGCTTCTTGCAGTTCCTGGGTGGTCTTGGGGACGAACTCCTGAGTGGTGGGCACTCCTTGCCCTATGCTCTCCTGAGGGTCACGTGCCGCAAAGCGGCACGCTTCCAAGTGGTGCCCAAGCGCCTCCCTCGTGAGGTTGGCAAGGTCTGAGGCTCTCCAGAAGAGAGCCCCCGAGCCCTGCCTGAGGAGGGCGCCGGGTGCGCCTTCCTATGCGACGGAGGGAGGCACCCCTGGAGCGGGCTCTTGTCCTGGCATGGCTTCTGCAGTGACGCCGTTCTCCTGAGGTCCTACACGGCGCGGCTGCTTCTTCTTGGGGATGGCCTCCAGAGGGCCTTCATTTCTGCTGTCAGGGTCGTCGATTGCCGCAGCTTGAAAGGCACGCTCGAGGGAGCACACCGCATCCCTCTCTTCACACGGGACCGTGATGATTCCTCCGCTTCCTAGCATCTTGAGAATGTTGTAGCCGTGATGAGTGACTGCCATGAACTTGGCCAGGGCTGGATACCTGAGAATGGCATTGTATGGCAGGCGGATGTGCGCGACGTCGAAGTTGATGAGCTCGGTGCAGTAGTTCCTGTGCTCCCCGAAGGTGACAGGCAGGCGGACCTGCCCTATCGGCGCGGTGGAGCCGTCGGTCACTCCTGAGAAAGGCTTGGTGGGCCGGAGCTGCTCATATGGCACTTGGAGGTTGTCGAACGTGTCGACAGACAGGACGTTGAGCCCAGCACCGCCATCGATGAGGGTCTTGGTGACCTGCACATTGCTGATGACTGGGGAACACAGCATAGGGAGGGGCCAGCGATGGCTGCACACTTGAGTTGATCCGCCAAGTTGAAAGTGATGGCGCATTGGGACCACTTGAGCGGGCGCGTGGCCTCGAGCTTGGGGAGCGCAGCGTTCACCTCACGAGCAAATTGCTTGAAGATGCACTGAGAGGCTGGGGCCTGGGCGCCGCCCAAGATGCAGGTGATCACGCGCGGCTCCTGGAAGCCCCCAGCCCCCTCTTCCTGGTGGTGGTCGTCGTTCCTTCTTGGTGGCGGCAGCGGGGGAAGACTGGCGTTGCCCTGGGGGCGATCCTCACGAGGTGGGTCCCTCCAGGCGCCCTCACGAGGCTGGTCCTGCCAGCGGTCCTCACAAGGCCGGTCGCACCACTCCTGGCGCGGGCCACGGTCGTCCCAGTGTCTGCCTCCATGTCCTCCTCTGCGGCCGTAGCCCCGGTCGTTGCACTCGGGGCGTCGACCGTAGCGTCCTTCTCGTATGGATCTAAGCTCTTGATAGTCGCTGGTGTTGTGGGTGTTCAGGTTGTGGAAGGCGCAGAACGGTCGGCCGTTCTTGGAAGACTCGGGCTGATCTCTACCCCGCTTGATGTCGGGCTCCGCTGCGAGCACAGCTACCTCCTTGCGCTTCACGTCCTTGGCCTTGGCCTTCTTCTCCTCCGCGCCCACGGCTGGCGGCTCAAGGAGAGAGAGGCGCCCCTCCTCAGCTCTTGCGCACGTGGTCGCCAGGTTGAACAGCTCCTGAGATGTGCAGAGCTCCTCGTGGATGGCGAGCTCTTCCTTCATCTTGACGTCATGGACGCCGTCGGAGAACACGGAGATGATGGCCTCGTCCGTGACCTTGGGGATCTTGAGGCGGGTGTTGTTGAAGCGCTGGATGTACTTTTGGAGGGTCTCTCCTGGCTGCTGCCTGATGCGGCGTAGGTCACCCGCGGCCGGTGGGCTGTCGCGAGTGCCCTGGAAGTTGGTGACGAAGCGGTCGCGCATCTCGTCCTAGGAGGAGATCGAGCCGTGCTGCAGGTTGAGGAGCCAGGAGCGAGCTCCATCCTTGAGAGCCATGGGAAACCAATTCGCCATGACCTTTTCGTCGTCATTGGCTGCTTCGATGCTCAGCTCATAGAGCTGCAGGAACTCCGCGGGGTTGGCGGTACCGTCGTAGCAAGGAGGTAGATTCGGCTTGAACTTGCCCGGCCAGGCGACGCTACGCAGCTCGGGAGTGAAGGCGCGGCAGCCAGCCATGGTTGCCGTGGCCCGCTTCGGAGGTGGAGCTTGGTCTTGACGAGGTCCGTGCTGCACTGCTACGGGCAGTGCGCGGTCTTGACGAGGTGGCGCGGGGAGCGCAGGTGCAGCTTCTCGCGGCCGCGGAATTTCTTGGCAGCTTCTCTCTTCGCGCGTGGGCGCCAGGCGCGGCGGATCACGTCGCGGAGCCGCGCGCCTTGGTGCCAAGGCGACGTCTTAGGGCTGAGGCGGTGGAGGCACACCATGAGCCCCATCGCCCGTGGCTGGTTGAGCGGGAGGCAGAGAGCGGGACGGCGCCGGAGAGCCCCCTGCAGCGCGGACGAGCTCAGCGACGCGGTCGAGCCACTCCTCGTAGAGGTCGTCGACGGGGCGGTAACACAAGAGCTCGTTCACGGCGAGGAGTGCGGCCCGTGCCTCCATGGGAGCGCGGTGCACGTGAGACGAAGAACCAGCAGGGGTCAGCGATGGAGTGGCGGTGCGGCCGTCCTGCCGCACTGAAGGATGCAGCAAGGACGCCTGTTGCTCGTTCCCCGCCAGGTCGGTGGCTGCATTGGCGGCGGGAACGGAGAACAGTGATGTGGCCCGCCGACGGGAGCCGTCTGAGCGACGCTGGCGGTGAGGACATCCCGACGCTCAGCTCGAGCACGGCGAGCGTCCGCCATGGAGACGACGGAGCGATGAACTGATGGAAGGGAAGCTACGGCGCACCCCTACCTGGCGCGCCAAATGTCGCATGTGGGGTTCCGACAAACCCTTAAGGTTCGAACACTGGGGTGCGCACGAAGTATTTCCTTCCCACCAATCTACGCCCTAGCTCGCTAAGATCTCGCGGATGAACTCGACGAACTCGCAACACAGAAAGACACGAGATTTATAATGGTTCGGGCCACCGTTTTGGTGTAATACCCTACTCCAGTGTGGTGGTGGTGGATTGCCTCTAGGGCTAATGATGAACAGTACAAGGGAAGAACAACCTCCTGAGGTTGAGGTGTTCTTGAGCTTGGTGAGCTTGTATGTGTGAGGATGGTCTGAATGATCCGTCCCTTGCTAAGGTGGTGGCTAGTCCTATTTATATTGGCCCTGGTCCTCTTCCCAAATATCGAGCGGGAAGGGAGCCAACAATGGCGTGCCAATTTGAAGGGGGAAAACTAGTACAAGCTATCCTGACAAAAGGGGTCTTCGCCTGCGAAAAGCTCTGTGGTGACGCCGTCTTGGGCTCCACGATGACCTCCATCTTGCCGTCCTCTTGGTCTTGGTCTCATTGCACCAATATAGCAACCTTTGCACCAAAGAGGAAATAAGGAAGCTGCGCGCGCTGGCGCCCGCCTGATGTTGTGCTTCACGGCTCACGTCACGAGGGTCTCGTGAGGTTTGCCCCGCCTTGATATCTCCGCTCCTCGTGAGCCTGCCAGGCTAGGCCACTCCAGAGCAAGGTAGTTAGAGTCGGGATTCAGAGTCGGGTCGATTATCCTCAGACAGAATCGAGTCATAAGATCGAGTCGTGGAATCAAGGATTCTACTATATTTACTCAGATAAGATATTTTGTATGCACACAAGAAATTTATATGGATTCTATAGAGTTTCGACAATAAATATGGAGCAAAGAATGCACATATCAATGCTAGTTGTATTCCACTTCTTTTTACGGCTAACCTACCATCTAGCTTGCATGTACGGAACATATATGAGAGGGAAATATATAGAACATTTAAACCTTCAATGCATGAAATTTACTTAGGTTCTTTTTAGAGTGAGTGAATAGTCGATCACTTGTCTATCTGACCTGCAGTGCTAAACCATGAAGGGTCTTGCTCTCCTTTTCCGATCAATCTTGAAGCATCTTCCTTTTCACGCCAATTCCATCCATTGACAAGCTTGATCCTCAATTTTGATCTAGGGTTTCCGAGAGCTAGATCAAAGGTGTCGGCGGCTGGGTGTTTGGGCTTGGGAGGGGAATAAAGATCCATGAGGTATATGAAAAGGGGTTTGGATGATGGCATACTATTCTGCTACAACTAAATAAATGGCTTAGATAAATTAGTAGAATCGTACATAGTCCATAACATAGTCGGGATTGTACAGTTTCGTACAGGATTCTATGATTTGGATCACGACTCAACATGGATTCTACCTGATCCAGATTCATAGTGGGATTTGGATCGACATGCTTCCGTAGGGTCGTGAAGTCGTAGGATTCTACCAGTCGAGTCGGGATTCTGACTAGCTTGCTCCAGAGGAGGCCTTGCGTCGTCCGCCTCGCGAGGCTTGGACCCCCGCTAGGGTCTTGGATGCTTTGTTGGTGAAGATGGGCCGTACGGCCTGCAGGCTCAGCCACACCATGGGCCGTAGGCAGGAAAGTTTGGGGACCCCCGTTCCTAGGACGCCGACAGAAGGTCCCGACTGGCTTCTCGTCGAATATAAAGGGAATAATAAATATTCCAGAGAAAAAGTTCCAGAACCTAAAGTCTCATGACTGCCACTTGATTATGACGCAACTGCTTCCGATTGCATTGAGGGGGCTTCTACCGGAAAATGTCCGATTAGCCATTGTGAAGCTATGTGCATTCCTCAATGCAATCTCTCAGAAGGTGATAGATCCAGAAATCATACCAAGGCTAAGGAGTGATGTGGCGCAATGTCTTGTCAGTTTCGAGCTGGTGTTCCCACCATCCTTCTTCAATATCATGACGCACGTCCTAGTTCATCTAGTCGACGAGATTGTCATCCTGGGCCCCGTATTTCTACACAATATGTTCCCCTTTGAGAGTTTCATGGGAGTCCTAAATAAATATGTCCATAACTGTGCTAGTCCAGAAGGAAGCATCTCCATGGGCCATCAAATAGAGGATGTCATTGGGTTTTGTGTTGACTTCATTCGTGGCCTTAAGAAGATAGGTCTCCCTAAATCGCGGTATGATGGGAGACTGACTGGAAAAGGCACGCTAGGAGCGGACTCAATAATATGCAGGGATGGGCATTCTTGGTCTCAAGCACACTACACAGTTCTACAGAACTCTACCTTGGTGACCCCGTATGTCGATGAACACAAGAACAGTCTGCGCTCCAAACACTCGGAGCAGTGTGATGACTGGATTACATGTGAACACATCATGACTTTCAGCAGTTGGTTGGAAACACATCTCAGAGGTGACAACACTGTTTGTGATGAGTTGTACTCGTTGTCCAGGGGACCATCTTCGACTGTATTGACTTACAAAGGATACGAGATAAATGGGAATACATTTTACATGATTGCCCAAGATCAAAAGAGCACCAACCAAAACAACGGTGTCCGCTTTGATGCAGCAACCGAGAGGGGAAAGTACACATATTATGGTTACATAGTGGACATATGGGAACTTGACTACGGCCATGATTTTAAGGTCCCTTTGTTTAAGTGCAAATGGGTCAATCTGTCAAGAGGCGGGGTATAGGAAGACCCACAGTACGGAATAACAATAGTGGATCTGAACAATCTTGGGTACACTGACGAACCGTTCGTCCTAGCCAATGATGTGGCACAGGTTATCTATGTGAAGGACATGTCTACCAAACTGAGAAAAAGAAAGGATAAGGAAGCGAATACATCATACGATGAGCCAAAGCGCCACATAGTTCTTTCAGGAAAAAGGGACGTCGTGGGAGTGGAGGGCAAGACAGACATTTCCGAAAATTATGAAAAGTTTCATGAAATTCCTCCCTTCAAAGTCAAGGCTGACCCAAGCATCCTGATAAAGGATGAAGATTATCCATGGTTACGGCGCAATAAGCAAAGCACACAACCGAAGAAAAAGTGAAGACCTTCTCTCCACAACTATTATGATGATACCATGCCAACTTTCAACCTTTTCCTAGTTCATTTGAAATGCATGTTGTAACAGACGAGTTTTCGTATGAAACCCTGATATCTCGAAACAGATTGTCCATTTTGTTGAAATGCTTTGAATGTTGCATTTTATAAACCTCTAGTATTATTGAAACTAAAATTACATATAAAATTGATGCAACTAAAATTATCAAAGTATTTTCTGTTCAAAATCATTAAAAGCAAAAAGAATTTTCATAAAGAACTTTTTTGTTAGAAACTTTAATAGCAAAATTACATAATAAGTAAGTAATTAGAAACAAAATAAAATAAATAAGTTTTTTGTTGTAAGTAGAAATCAAAAAAAATAAATAAAGCAAAAAAGAAAACAAAAAACAGGGAAAAAATAAAAAATATGCCACCTACTGGGCCTCAACGGCCTGAATACGACTAGAAACCCATCCATGGGCCAGGATTCAGGCCCGCAGAAGGCCCAGTAGGCCCATCAGGCATACCAGTGACAATTAGGCCCAGAAATCCTGCAATGGAGAGGAGCTCGAGAGGGGTGCGACAGTGGGGCTTATAAACCACTGCGCTCCCCTCTCAACTAGCGAGGTGGGACTAAACATTTGGGCACGGGCAGAACTAGGCCTTTGGTCCCAGTTGGTGCTACGAACCGGGACTAAAGGGGGGCATTGGTACCGGTTCGTAGCACCAACCGGGACCAATGCCGTCCTTTAGTCCCGGTTGGTGCCACCAACCGGGACCAAAGGCCGCCGCTTCCCGCCTTTTGGGCTGCTGAAAAGAGACCTTTGGTCCCGGCTGGTGGCACCAACTGGGACTAATGGGGGGCATTGGTCCCGGTTTGTGCCATGAATCGGGACCAATGCCCCGTCTATATAAGCAGGACTCACAAATTTTTCTTTCAGTTTGTCATTCCCCCGCCGCGACGCCGCCAGGCTGCCCCCCTGTCTCGCCGTCGCCATCGTCACCCCTGCCTCTAACGCGCCGCCCCGACGCCGTCCCGCCCTGGACCGACGTCGTCGCCGCCCCTGCCCCGACGCCGCCGCCCCTGCCTCCTCCTCCTCGTTGCCGCGCACCCTATGAGCGCTGCCCGCCGATCCCCTCCTCCTTCCTGTAATGGCCGCCGCTGCTGCCGCCGCGCCGCCACGCTCCCCATATATTATGTGTAGTTTAGATGTTGTAATTTAGTTGTATTAATTTGGATGTGTAGTTTAGATGTGTAATTAATGTAGTTGTTGTAATTTAGTTGTATTAATTTAGATGTATAGTTTAGGTTCTTTTGGTGATGTTATTGTTGAATATGCAAATGTTTGTATGTTCATATGCAAAGAATATGTCAAATTTTTCATAGAATTTTGATTTTTTTTTTCTGTTGTAATTTTGTTCATAGAATTTTTATTTTGTTCATAGAATTTTTATGATTTTTTCTGTTGTAATTTTGTTCATATAATTTTTATGATTTTTTTTGGTTCATAGAATTTTCTTTGTCAATTTATATATATGTTCATATTGTGTATGCATAGGAAAATTGTGTATGGTCAAAGTCATTTATGTATATGTTCATATTTAGAAAAAAAAAGAAGGAGAGAAAAAAGGAAAATAAGAAGAGGAAGAATGAGGAGAAGGAGAAGAATACGAAGAAGAGGAGAAATAAATAAGAAGATGAAAAAGAAGAAAAAAAGAGGAGAATATTCTATTACTTCTTCTTCTCCTCTATTCCTTCTTCTTCTCCTCTTTTCTTCTTATTTTTTTCTTCGACCTCCTGCTCTATTCCTTTATTCTTCTCCTCTTTTTTTTCTTCTTCTTCCTCTTCTTATTTTTTTATTAGGTATGTCATTGTCGATATACCCCCCTCCCTGATAACTTTTAGTAAGTACTACTTAGAAAGTGTTTAATAGAATTAGTTAGAAATATAATAGAACTAGTTAAACTAGTTTATTTTTAGTAAGTACTACTTTATTCTATTTATAGTAAGTGCTTAGTAGTTGAACTACTTGATTTAATAAAACTAGTTTATTTTACTATAGAAGTAGTTTATTTTTAGCAAGAAAATTAATAGTACTAGTTTATTTTTTTAGTTAAAGCAATTATTCCCGCATCGACGTCGACGATGCCTATCCCACATCCTCGTCGTCGACTCGGCGGAGGAGGCCGGCTTGATCAGAGGGGCCATGTCCAGGACTGGGCTTCGTCGGGATGGTTTTGGGATGTGCTACCTTCCGGGGGGCGTAGGTTGGTGAGGAGCCAGCCCGTCGTTGATCTGATCCTTGTTTGGTGGCGGTCGCATGGGCCAGTGACGGTGCCGAGGCTTCCGGACACCACGGAGGTGGTACGTCACCGTGTCAGCGAGGAGGACGAGCACGTCCGTCGCTACATGGTTGCGTTGGAGGGCAGGTTCGACAATACCTGGCAGGTTCGACAATACCTGGCAGGTTCGACAATACCTGGCAGGTTCTTCAGGGATCTCACTGGAGCGATCCTGTGATGGTTCCTTCTCTTTGGGTGTCCACCGCCCGTGCCGATACCCGTCGGGCGCTACGGCTCTAGCTGTACTAGCGATGTTATATGTATGATAGTATTCGAGGTGTATTAGTGATAATATTCGACGATGTACGGACGCAAGAGATGATGTAGTTTTTCTTATAATTTAATGCATCCTAATTTGAATACTACTTTATTTTGCGATTTGATTTTTCTTATTGAATACTCAAATTGGAAAACTACTCCTACTTTGAATGCTAAAATTGGAGAGCACTATGCAAGACGTATGCTTATGATTAGTTGATAGCTTATAGGGTTTTTGTTTTCACAGAAATCTAGGAGCCCCCCTCCATCATCCCCGCCATCATCCCCGTCACCGACCCCCCTCCGACCTCGAGGTGAGACCAACCAAATCCTTTTTTAGAAAGATAATTAAACGATATTTCGGGTTGATTTTAAGTCTGTCGAGTCTCCACCATATATGAGAGGACGAAGAAGCCCGACTGTTGTCCTGGGGGTCGTTTCTCCCTCTTCTCCGGGTGCTAGACCTTTGTTATGCACTAGGGGAAGAAGGAGTAACGACCATAACCGACAGTCGCAAATGTCAGGGAGGAATCAGTGAGGGATAGTTCCACCATATATATATATATGTATATATATATATATATATATATGAGAGGACGAAGAATCCCGACGATTGTCGTGGGGGTCGCTTCTCCTTCGTTCCCGTGTGCTAGATATTTTGGTGTAATGCACTCGGGGACTAAGTGAGGAGCGACCATCACCGAGAGTCGAATATATACACCACGTGAGCTGAGAGTTTTCAAGAAAAGACTCGACAGACCGATAGTCAACCCGTGATGAATAATAATGATCTAATTTAGTTTTTGTAGTACATATATTTAATTGTACAAGTTTAATCTTTGAATTATGAACGTATGAAATGTCGTCATCAGACGATGAAAGTCTCCCGGGGGAGTGCAGCTGGTGCCACGACAATCGAGGTCTGTGCGACATGCCTCACCTGGACGATGATCGGCGCTTCAGCATTAAGCTCGAGGAGACCTTCGATGTTGAAACGGTACGCAACGACGACAAGTGTTTTTCGTAATTAAGAATGACTACAACTATTTCAACGTGTAATTTTCATCTTTTACAATTCAAGTAGCTTATCCCATGCCATGCAAGGCACTATGTCTTGGAGAGGATGGGTTTTGAAGACCATGAAAGTTTCGAAACAAAGAAAATTCACCTAAGGACTCATCATGATGTGGATTTTGAAGTAACGTTGTACAACTCTGAGAGCGTAACCCATTTTGGTTGCAAAAAATGGGAAGCACTTTGCAAGATGTATGGTTTTGATGAGGGTATGCTTGTCACCATGGATCTTGGTGATCCTGAAATCAAGCAAGACAATATGAACATTTGGGTCCTTGTTGATACGCCTCCAATTCTAGCGCTATGTGAGTTTCTCAAACATAGTTATTAGCTAATTTATATTGTTTATTTCAAAATAGTTGACAGCTTATTTCCATTGACAACTTATTTTCATTCTTCTAAGATTGTGCGGGAGATGGTAGACAAAACCCACTACACCGATGGCTCTGAATTAACTTACAAGGAGAAAAATCATTTGGTCAGATTTTGTACTGACATTGAGAATTACAATATCTACAATCAAACTCCTCAACATTATGGTCAATACGTGCCACTAGTGCATGTGTTGAACTATGGTAACTACCATGGAGATACCCTGGTAAGATTTTTTTACTATTAAGACATCCGTGAATCTTTTGCATACTTCTAAAACTAGTACATCATTGCTAACTATGAAGTTATTACTATGTTTTTCAACAGATAATCCCAGAGAATTGTGTGCCTCATTTGATGTATCAGAAAGGTAGCCTTAATGTTTTGAACATACAGCCAGGTCATCCTACGAATCTCAACTGTCCATACCAGATTTCTAAAAGGAATGGAGACATGCAAATCAAAGGATGGAAAAATGTATGGACAGTCGTAAGGAGGTTCTTGGAAGCAAAAGGAAGCGAAGCGCAAGAATTGGAGACATGATGATCTCCATTCTCTATAATGGAGAGTCAGGGTCTATATTGTTTTATGCTATTTTACCTTAAAGTGGGTATTTAGGTCCTACCTAATACTGATGATCATGTGCTAAGAACAATTAAGTAGGGTTGGTTCGATGACTATGAGGATGATGATCGTATGACTTGTTATTAATAACGAGTAGAAGTTGTATGATGATGATTAGTAGACTTGTTTTTATATATGATGATGCATGATGCGAGCATGAAGAGTTATATATATCAGCGAGTGAAATGAACATGGATTGGATTGAAGTGAAGGCAACATGCATGTGGTGCATGTTGAAAGTAGTACAATCCAAACTTCATCAAGTTAGGATTAGTATTACTTTAGAAATGCACCACATGTTGCCTCACTTCAATCCACTAGTAGAAAAAGGGTCAAACGTGAAGCACATTAGTGCCGGTTTGAATTTGAGCCAGCACTAATGGTACCATTAGTGCCGGTTCGAACGGCTATGCATTAATGCCGGTTCGTGTTGAACCTTTAGTACCGGTTCGTGCCACGAACCGGTACTAAAGGGGTGATGGCAGGCTGGCGTCAGGCCGGGGCCCCACGATCACCTTTAGTACCGGTTCGTGTCACAAACTGGTACTAAAGGGCTAACCTTTAGTACCGGTTTGTGCCACGAACCGGTACTAAAGGGGTCTAACCTATAGTACCGGTTTGTGACACAAACCAACACTATAGGGCAATTTTCAAACTCT
>NC_041390.1:444621651-444630852 GCF_002162155.2 Triticum dicoccoides | reverse complement strand
AAAAAATCAAAAGAAAATGATAAAAACTTCAAAAAATAAAATCCTTCGAGAGGTAGTTATATTACTACATCTACTAGTTAGGAAAATTTGAAAACTTAAATTTGGACATGTTTTGCAAAAAGTGTAGGGAAAATGTAAAACGGCTATAACTTTTGCATACGATGTCGGAAAAAACGTATAATATATCAAAAAATTCAGCACGAAAATCTGCATCCGATGGAGATGGCCTATGGCCTGTTTGCAATTTTTAGAATCCTCAAATTACAAAAGGAAAAAAAGATATGGTCAAATTTCAGTTTTTTTAAAAAAAATTGGTTAAATCTGTTCAAATTACTTATTCAAGAAGTATTAATGTTACTGCATAATTATTCAAGAATATTAGTGTTACTAAATAATTATTTCAATTTTTTAAATTTTGGTCAAATCTGGTCAAACTATGGTCAAACTGTGGTCAAACTATGGTCAAACTTATTCAAGAAGGGTTTAGTCTTACTAAATAATTACTGTTTTTTAGAATAATAGTTTCAAACTCAAATAGTGAAAATGTGTGACTTCATGCTCAAGCTAAACTCCTAAGGGTTAATAGGATTGACATCTTACTATTGTCAGGATAACAACAAGTGCATACTTGGAAACGAAGGAGAATAGAACCCGAAAGTTAAGCGTGCTCGGGCTGGAGTAGTGAGAGGGATGGGTGACCAGTCGGGAAGTTAGATGATTTGGAATGAGTGATCCACACTTGAGCAGTTAAGAGAGGTGATTAGAGACTAAATCACCAAATAATTCAAAAAAATTAAGAATTTTCAAAAAAAAATCAAAAAAAACCTTTAGTACCGGTTGGTAACACCAACCGTACCGGTACTAAAGGTCCCCCATACCAGGGCGCGAGCTCACGCCACGTGGTGGCACTTTAGCGCCGGTTCGTGCCGAACCGGTACTAAGGGGGGGGCCTTTAGTGCCCACCCCCTAGTGCCGGTTATGGAACCGGCACTAAAGGCCCTTACGAACCGGCGCTAAAGCTCCATTTTCTAATAGTGATCTAAGTCATGTTTAGGCATAGCAGTAGCAGTAGCACGGAGATAAGAGAGGACACAACTCTATTAATTAGCTACCTATACCAACCTAAATTAACCCCCAAAGCCCCTAAACCACCCTCCTTTAAAAAAAACTAGCCCCTGAAATGCTAACGCGTGGAAGCTTATTGGTCCCGGTTGGTGCTACCAACCGGGACCAAAGGCCCTCGTGTCTGGGCTCACCGGAGCGGCCATGTGGAGGCCCATCTTTCTCGGTTAGTATAAGAATCGGGACTAAATGCCTAGGGCATTTGTAACGACCCTTTACTCCCAGTTCCCCAACCGGGATAGATGGGCCTTATGAACCAAGAGAAATGGCCCTTTTTCTACTAGTGCATCATCGAGCTTACTTCCCTACCCACTCTAGGTGAGTTATATGAACCTGGTTGTCCGAGTCATAGAGATGAGATGTAGAGCATTTTTCAAAGGCCTGAGCCAAACATGAGCCAGATGCTCAGCATGATGAAGCCATTGCCTCAAGATGCTGAATACCCAAAGGAGTTCTTTGTGAAGGATCTCGAGTACTTGCCACACACAGTATACCATATTCTGAGGCGTACTCTATGGCTGATCAAGGGACATTCTTCTGAAGCTAATCTTGAAGGAGCCATGAAGACTTTGGTATTCTATATCTTCAATGGCATCAAATTCAACACCCAGGATTTCTTCATCAGACAACTTGCTGCCTCTGGAATTGATCTGTTTGGTCCGAAGTTATACGCACCATGGGTGATGCGCTTGATTAAGCTTCATTCCACCATTGACTATCAGCCCTCAGTGCGCAACCATCTTGTATTTTTTTCCTAAGGTTGATCTGTCGATTGAAGCCATCAACCCCGAGCCTGGCAAGAAGCCCCTACATCTTCAGAATGCTGAACATCAAGTTTCACGCAACCAATCTAAGGAATTCTTGTTCCCAATGCTGCAACACCTGCTTATCCTCTGGCTAGAAACATGAGAGTGCCACACTATGCTAACACTGAAGCCACTGTAGTACAATTGCCCAAAGGCCTCGGAAGCATTCTCGTGTACTCAATGACTGAGAGCTTCTTGTGGCATTGCATCAGAAGCAGGATAAACATCGTGACTGCCTGAAACATCAGATGTAGAGTCTCTTGGTGGATTTCAATCGCATCCGTAACTTGGCCATCAAGAACTCATTTTTTGCTCATGAAGCCTGTCGGCGGTCCTTTAAGAGCCTCACAATGCTCTGTCCTGAAGACGATCTTCGCGAAGATGGCTTCACAGAGAACTTCAAGTTTGATTCTAGGCCTCCACCAAATGCAAGCTGGCATCGCACGCCATCTATTGAAGATTCTGAACATTCATCTTCGGCTGCAACTGTTGTTGCGAGAGTAATCAATGAAGAAGACGACGCCACTTCACCGACCATCGTTGTACTGCATCTGGATTATGCGTCAGGCCCGTCTGCACCACCAAACTCCAACATCGACCATGCTCCATCATCTACTCCAACTGGGAATGAGTAGATACTCTATGTCTTCAAACCTTTTTGGTCATTACTAACAAAAGGGGGAGAAGCATATGAGTTGATAGTCTTCAAGCGGGTTCTTATGGGTGGTTGCATTATTTTGCTAAGTCTTCACAACTCTTGTCCTTTGAAACAATTTGGTTCTTTGAGTTGTAACACTTAAACTCGATGGTCGTCTGCTACTTTTTCTGCTACTTTGTGATGCGATGATAAATCCCGCATGAAGCCATTCCGCAGACGTCCATTTTCATTATGCATGTCATTATCTTCGTTATCTCTTTATTTGCATGATGAATTGTCTTCATAAGTTAAAGAGGATCTCCACAAAGTAAAACTTGCCATGTCCATTTGCATTCAAAAGCAAATTACTTATATGCACATCTTCAGGGAGAGCCTTTTGCTACATATGAAGACAATGCATTAATCCTTAACTTTCACATACTTTTATCCCCATTGAAAACTTCAACCAGTTTGTCACCAATCACCAAAAAGGGGGAGATTGTTAGTGCATCTAGTGCCACCCCTAGTTGGTTTTGTAGTATTGACAACAAACTTGGTTGAGGGACTAATGTGTTTGTGAGAATTGCAGGATAACACAGGTAGTAGTCCCTTATTGATTCGGTTTACCTACCAGAGATGACCCCTAAAAATGTGTGAAGACATTGAAGACAATGGTGGTTTGTGAAGATATTCACAGTGAAGATTATGACAGGAGAAGACATTCACGTGAAGACTATGGAGTACGAAGACACAGTTCCTTCGTAGTTTCCTTTTCTTCTTTGTTGAGTCATAGGAACCACTGTACTGTTAAGTGGGGTCCAGGTGAACAAAGTCTGAGTGACTGAAGTGATGATAAACCAAATCCTATGTCTTCGAGTGAAGACAATGAGAGCAAATCTTATCCAGAGCTGGATGAGTCACCTTTACTTGTAGCCCAAGTCAAGCTACCGCGTGTGTTTGAAATCCGACCGTTGGACACGTGTCGGTTCCTTAGTGACCCAGGGTCATTTCAGACAAATCAGGTCGGCTTGCCTCCTAGCTATAAATAGCCCAACCCTACACCATAAATTGGTGGCTGCTTAGAGTTAGTGCGCGGCTTTTGTCATTTGAGAGCAACCCACCTCCGAAGCATTTGAGAGAGAGATCCTTGCAAGGATAAAGCCCTAAATACCCAGAGCCAAAGAGGGTTAGGCATCACAGAAGTCTTCCTGTCTGCGTGACCTGAAGACTTGTTACACTTGAGGACTTTGAATCCTCCACCCTGTTAGGCATCGCGTTCGGAGCATCCAAGAGTCATTGTGGATCGCCGATGAACTGTAACATCCCAATTTTCAATTTCGATGTTATCCATAGGACATCATATGCATATCATATTTTTATTTGCATTTCATTGTGATCCTGGAAATCTTAAGCACATCAAGGACCCAAGGAGAGAGTTGGAGGTTTCACAAATTCTCATATTTGAAATTTTCAAATTTGAAATGAGGATCAATTTGGTTTTAATATTTTTCTCTCCAATTATTTTCAATAAAAAAATAAATGAGAGAAGATAAAATGACTTCTTCAACAAGATAGAAGTATTGGAGGAGAAAATTTAAAATCAAATTATTGTTTTATTCGTATTTTATTTGCTATTTTATTTGAATTAGAGAAAAATATGCATTTTTGAAAATTGCATTTTAGGCTAGAAAAATGTTCATCTTGTCCTAAATATTAGCTTTAGATGGTGAAAATTGTTTCTGGTATTTTTAGAATTTTTTATATACATTTTTGGATGTTTCTTTCGTAGTGAAATTTATTTTAAAAAAACTTTCCGGACCGACTGGGCCGAAGCCCAGCCGGCCCGTTCACCACTGCCTTGTCCCCGAGCCATGCCGGAGACTGCCAGCTGCCCGACGCTGCTGCGCCTGAGTCCGAGCCAGACTCCTTCTCCCCGCCGCCTGCCCCCTCCCCCAAGCACCCTTCCCGGCCCCTTTAAATAGGGCCGAAGCCCGACCTCTCCTCCTCATCGAGCCAACCGACGCCGCCTTGCCCCGCTGCCGCCGCCGATCCCACCGCCCCGCCGTTGACCTCGCCACCGCGGTTGACCGGTAAAAACCGCTCGGTTTTCTTCGGTTTTTGTTCAGTTTTTTTCGGTTTATATTAGATCGGTTTTTATTATTTTAGTAGGTTAATTAGCGAACGTTCACCGGTTTGATCGTTTTAACGAATGGTTTTCGTTCGTTAGTCTTTGTTAGCGGACGTTCATCCGATAGTTTTTTCTTTTTATTTTAATTTTCGGCCAGGGACCTATCTGTGAATACTTTTATCACAGATTAGTCGTTGAACTTCAAACCCTCGTTACCTTTTGCTCGTTTATCCAAATCCAGTGAAACCAACGCCAAAATCTTCGTATTATTCCCCTCTTTCCAAATAATCAACTTGAACATGGTTTTGACAATTTAAAATTTGGTTTCAAGCAGATTTGAATTCGAACTTCTTTTGATCGTAGTTTGAGTTTCGTAGCTCTGATTCAATTGTTTCTTTTTGCAAATCGAAGCTCTTCTTTTGAACTTTCTGTTCAGATCTTCTATCTTGAGTTTTTCCTTTGCATCTTATGCTTGAGTGCTTATGTATGCTATTGTTTGTTCATGATAGAGTTTCCAGAGTGCGAGGCTTGCTACTATGAGTCACTAGGGTTTTCAGATTGTCAGCATGGCAAGTAACACTTTGATCATATCCCTTTATTACCCAGTTTTTATGCATTAGTTTCAACCCTCAAACACTGCATGAGTAGGATTTGTTTAACATGTGGGTACTGGGAAGTAGTTGATGAGGTAGAACCTATTGTCTTGCATTTAAACCCTGGGAGTTACTACGTTATAATATACTGCTATGCTATGCTCGTAGACGTGGTTTGGGTTTTGAGAGAATTCATGTAAGTTGTGAGAGTTATTGTTTACTAAGGTTTAACTTAAGGTGAGTACTTTCATACACATCTGGGTGGATAGGTTTGTGGGCACCTGGGGTAATCCAGTGTTGTCCAAAGGAGATCCTGGGGTATCTGTGTGATTTTCCTATGGTTTGCCACCCAGGCTCAAAGGGATCATTATGCTATTCATGCTGGAAACTTCCGTGTGAACCACAAGCCATTATGGGCTCTGGCGTAGTTGAGTATGTTGTGTGACCTCTTTCGATGGTAGACTAGCAGATGTAGGGGATGTAGGTGGTACAGTCTACCCGTCGTAAAGAGTTAATGCTTCTGAAAGACTGTGTCTCGGTCATACGTTTCTCAAACAACATGTAGTGTGAGAAATTCAACGGAGGAGATCAAGTCTTGTGGGGAAAAGTGCGCAAACCTCTGCAGAGTGTACAAACTAATCATGATTAGCCATCACTGGTGCGCGTCGGTCCTAAACAAACGGTTTTAACCCCTTTCTGCGACGACAATTGGAACCGTCGCCAAGTGAGTGTGTGCGATAGGGTGTGCTTCCCACACGACCCTGAAATCGTCGGGGATAGGCCCTCCTAGGACCCAGGCTGGGGCCATGTGCGATCTGGCGAGGCATCGAAACCCAATCATTTCTGTAGGTATGTACATCCCACATGGTGAATCCCAGAAATCATTTCCATAGGTATGTACATCCCACACGGTAAATCCCAGAAATCATTTCCGTAGGTATGTATATCCCACATGGTGAATCCCAGAAAATCATTTCCGTTCGTATGTATATCACACACAGTCAATCCAAGGAATACATTTCCGTTCTTATGTACATCCCACACAGTCTATCCAAGGCAAACGTTTCCGTTCAGACGTAAATCCCACACAGTTTTATGTGTAGGATCGTGTGTGAAAGGTGTAACTATCACACACGGTCTTCCTTGGTTAACCGTTTGCTTTTATCAACTATATCACACACGATTTGATGAAGAAAACTGGGTGGCATTGGGCTATCCATCGCAAGCACTCTTACTGCTAGAACCGTTTGCAGAGGTCCATGATACATTTAGCAGGTTTATTAGTTTACAATTAATAACTCTAGTATTACGCAAATTCACATTTCATATCGAACAGCTGTTTGCCAATTTCATATCAGGCACATAAATATATTATAACATCACAGTACGGTAGCTACATGAAAACAACATAGTACAACATATAGCTAGTTCAACTTCATAAGAACAATATATTCATTTCCCTAATCGAGATCATCCAGGCTCGTCTTATCCACCTCTGCTTTCAGTTCAGTAAGAACCCGTTTTGCACAGGCCAACTCGGAAAGTGCCTCCTCCTTTGCCAACACCATCTTAGAAAAGCCTAATTTAAAAAATCTGAGCTCATTCTCCACCTTTATCCCGCATCTTGAAATATGCTTCAGCGTTCACAAGACTTTCTGTAAGCCTACGTGTGTTCACTTCCTCATACATGCTCCAGAGCTTCGTTAGGCATATCTTCAAAGACTCTGGCCACTCTTGATCAACCCACTCCAAGTAAGAACACTTCCGTTGAACCTATAATATTTAAAACTAGATCAGTAACAATTGTAGGGGAAATGGGTTTATAGCAACATAGAAAATCACCAATGCTTATGTTGAAAAACTAAAGAAACATGTTAATTATGACATATCTTCTCAAAAAGATCAATGTGCAAATGAAATAATTGGTACTGAGACAACAACCAAATTCTGGAACATTAGAAGCTATAATTAACTACAACGATGTTACAAGTTCTTACTCATGTACAATAAATAACGAATTGAACATTTTATGAGGAAGGTAAATATAACTGCAACAGCATAGCGACATTTTTTGGATGACAGCAAATTGATACTAACAGGTCTGTACATGCACAAATTTAGTAACATAGAACTAATAGCACTAAGGCCGTCCACTATGTATGCCAAAACTGGTGTAAAGACAACTGTTGCTACATCTCGCTCCGGTGCCCTGAACTGGCGAGCCAATGCAGTGGAAAAAAATCAGGGACCCGAACTCCGGAGCACGTAGTTGCTTCGATGCCCAATTCCTTCGTGCCATAAAGATTTAGTATTTCACTTCTTGGCTGCTCAGATGTGTGGACCAAAGTTGGTTGCACAAACTACTGAAGCGGTGCCAAATAATTTTCTAATGGCACCGCTGATGAGATGGCAACAATTTAAGATACTAGGTACAAACTGTGACACTATCTTAGGATGCGTTTGGTTGAAGGCGTGGTATGAATGGGTTGGGACCGTGACAGTATCTGAATCACATCTAACAAATGATTTGTAACGACGGAAGAGGGTCTAACCTTCTCTGCACATGCCAGAAACTTCCTCCCAGTGTCCACAGAATCAGACGGAAGTAGCTTCACACATGGAGATTGATGGTGACAATGAGCAGATAGATCTTCAGCCACCCCGCTCCATTCGTTACCACTGATGGTCTTAGGGAGCTACAAGAGGAAGAAATGACTCAAATCGACCTTCGAGTAAAAATCCTTCATTCCAAGTCATAGCCCGAGAGAGAGAGGAGAGAGGCATACCCGGGTGGTGAAGGAGTAGTCGGAGGAGGAGGAACCGCTGGAGATGTCTTTGAAGAAGACCATGGCGACCCCGGCGGTAGGATGCGAGACGGCGAGAGCGAGGAAGCGGCTATAACTTAGCAAGGAAGGAAGGAAGGAGGAAACAGGGGAAATGTGACTTGTGGTCGGGAGAAAAGGGGGTGGGGAAGGGGGGAAAGGGGGACCGGGGTAGATATTTTGGCGGTAGGCAAAATTTTGGAAATGTGGAGGGAAACTTTACGTGTGGTGCCGCCGGACCATTCACTTTGAACGATTGTGTGCATCACAAATGATTCTTCTGCTTTATGCGCATGGGATGAGTTTGATAATTCAAATTTTGGTGGAAATTTCCCCGGGTATGTCATTGCATAATTTAACATCGCTTGCTAATTTGGGCACACAAAAGAGCGTACAGCAGACAGACCACACTTACTGAATCGAGCAATTTTAGTAACTACACAGACCAGTTGACCTAAACATTGCTCTAACAAAAGACCAGCATTAAAAACAAAAGCCTAAGTACGCATAATTAAAAATCCACCGCCGCGCCGGCCTATGCACTGCCGGTGTGAGATGAGACATCGATGACTTGTCCTCGTGACATGCCGCCGTTGGTGGACTCCACGCACCCCTGCTGAAGTCGACCGTGTCCTCGTCCTTGGCGACGCCCTCAAGGTTGTAGTACTTGTAGTAGTGGCTGCGCCAGAGCTTGGGTTGGTACTCCACCGTTGATTCCTCGACGGACAGACAATTCTCTACCTCGACCTCGGTCACGCGCAACTCCTCCTCCCGACGCTCCTTGATCTCTGCCCCCTCCTGCATCTTCAGCTCCCACTCGGCGACCTCATGAGGAAGTAGGTGCTCCATGGCCACTGCCGCCTTTTCAGACGTGGGTTGCATGCCAGAGTCCGAGGTGGCCTGGAATATCTTGGCGTGTGCATCCTCGATCTTGGCGTGGATGGCCTCAACCCGGGCCAGGGCGACATCAGCGGAATGGATGACAGCTCGAGCACTCTCTGCATTTGCAGCCACCGTCGCAGCAGCAACTGCTCTGTCGGCTGCCGCGAACACCCTCTCAGCGGAAGCGGCCGCGGTCAATGCGGATGCGACG
>NC_041390.1:444610668-444621290 GCF_002162155.2 Triticum dicoccoides | reverse complement strand
TCATCTTTGCAAGAAGGGGGTGCGGGAATGGGGATCAGGAATTTTGGATTTGGGGGTTTCCGGCACTAGAGCAGACGAGCCGGCAAAGCTTAAGGAGGGAGACTTAAATAGATCCAGATATTTTCATCGCAAACGGTTCCTAGAAAACAACTGTGTGTGATGTTGTAGATATTTTTTATTAGCTGTGAAAGGCGAATTTGGAATAAAGTGCCAACACATGGTGTTTTAAATGAACGAGAATTTTTTTAGTACTAATACAACTATCATGTCAAATTTTGAAAAATTTCAAGGGTCATTTGACCTTCTAAGACATTTAAGTGATTTTCTAGGCATTTAATGACCATAATTGAAATTTGAAGTACATGTCCATGCAACAGCTAACCATAACGGTTTGAAAACACATATTTCGTGTACTTGTGTGTGATTTAATTCCATGTGTAGTAAATTGGAAAGAATTTTCAAACATATTGGTTTAACGGCTATGACACAATTAAGCATGGAGTGACATGGCATTTCAATTCCAAACAAAAACAAAAACACATGAAACCTTGGTTGATGTAATGTCATGCCACCAAGATGATGTGGTAAAAAATTGGCATGTTTGACCAAAGTTTCGACACACACCCCTCACAAAATGGAGAAACTCACTAGAAGGCTCGTGGTTCCGAGAGGGAACAATGCATGTTTGATGACGAACGGGAGATAGCTCCTCTTACGGCCTTCAATTTTTTTTTCTACATCTAACATGCACTACTACAACTGTAATGTGAAATTTTTGAAAATTGTAGGGGTCATTGGACCTTTTAAAGACATTTCAGTGATTTTCTAGCCATTTAATGACCGTAATTCAAATTTGAACTACATCTACATGCAATGCGTAACCAAAATAGATTGAAAAATCGTATTTGTGTACTTGTGTGCGAGTTAATTCCATGTGCAGTAAACTAGAAGGAATTTTCAAACAGATTTGTATCACGACATGGAAACATATGCACGAATACGTATGCATGGAGTGGCATGCCATTTTAATTCCAAAAAAATTAGAAACACATGAAACCTTGGTTGATGTAATGTCATGCCACCAAGATGATGTGGTAAAGAAATTGGCATGTTTGACGAACGTTTGGACACACACCCCAAACAAACCGGAGCAACTCGCTAGAAGATTCGTGGTTCTGAGAGGGAACAATGCATGTTTGAGGACGGACAGGAGATAGCTTCCTCTTATGGCCTTCAAATTTTTTCCTACATTTAGCGTGCACTAATACAAAGGTCATGTGAAAATTTGGTAAATTTCAGGGGTCATTTGACCTTTTAAATACATTTAAGTGATTTTCTAACCATTTCATGACCATAATTCAAATTTGAACTACATCTACATGCAAATCCTAACCATAACGGTTTGAAAAATAATATTTTTGTGTACTTGTGTGCGAGTTAATTCCATGTGTAGTAAATCAGAAGAAATTTTCAAACATATTGGTGTCAAGGCATGGGCACATGCATGGAGTGCATGTGATGGCATTTTCATTCCAAAAAATTAAAAAAATTAGAAAAACATGAAACCTTGCTTGATTTAATGTCATGCCACCAAGATGATGTGGTAAAGAAATTGGCATGTTTGACGAAAGTTTGGACACACGCCCCTCACAAACCGGAGCAACTCGCTAGAAGGTTCGTGATTCCGAGAGGGAACAATGCATGTTTGATGACGAACGGGAGATAGCTTCCTCTTACGGCCTTGAAAGTTTTTCTACGTCTAACATGCAGTACTACAACTGTAATGTGAAATTTTCGAAAATGCTAGGGGTCATTTGACGTTTCAAAGACATTTAAGTGATTTTCTAACCATTTAATGACCATAATTCAAATTTGAATTACATCTACATGCAACACCTAACCAAAACAGTTTGAAAAATCATATCTGTGTACTTGTGTGCGAGTTAATTCCATGTGCAGTAAATTAGAAGGAATTTTCAAACATATTGGTCTCACGACATGGACACATGCATACGTATGCATGGAGTGACATGGCATTTTAATTCAAAAAATAGAAAAATGATCAGAAACACATGAAACCGTGGTTGATGTAATGTCATGCCACCAAGATGATGTGGTAAAGAAACTGGCATGTTTGACGAACGTTTGGACACACACCCCTCACAACCCGGAGCAACTCGCTAGAAGATTCGTGGTTCCTAGAGGGAACAATGCATGTTTGATGATGAACGGGAGATAGCTTCCTCTTACGGACTTGAAATTTTTTTCCTAAGTTTAACGTGCAACTGTCATGTGAAAATTTGGTAAATTTCAAGGGTCATTTGACCTTCTAAAGACATTTAAGTCATTTTCTAGCCATTTAATGACCGTAATTCAAATTTGAACTACATCTACATGCAACGCCTAACCAAAACGGTTTGAAAAATCATATTTTTGTGTACTTGTGTGCGAGTTAATTCCATGTGCAGTAAATTTGAAGGAATTTTCAAACATATTGGTGTCAAGGCATGGGCACATGCATGGAGTACATGCCATCGCATTTTAATTCCAAAAAAATAAAAAATGATTAGAAAAACATGAAACCTTGCTTGATTTAATGTCATGCCACAAAGATGATGTGGTAAAATTTTGGCATGTTTGATGAAAGTTTGGACACACACCCCTCACAAACCGGAGCAACTCACTAGAAGGTTCGTGGTTCCGAGAGGGAACAATGCATGTTTGCTGATGGACGGGAGATAGCTTCCTCTTACGGCCTTCAATTTTTTTCCTACGTTTAACATGCACTCATACACCTGTCATGTAAAATTTTGGAAATTTTCAGGGGTCATTTGACCTTTTTAAAGACATTTAAGTGATTTTCTAACAATTTAATGACCGTAATTCAAATTTGAACTACATCTACATGCAACGCCTAACCAAAACAGTTTGAAAAATCATATTTTTGTGTACTTCTGTGCGAGTTAAAAAATCATCAGATGATGTAAATATCTGGTGTGTAAAAAAGAAAATGTAAAGATCTGGCAAGACAATCGGCCCCCACACGATTGGCACTCTATCTCGCGGCTTGAGGTTTGGTAGGTGAATGGCGGGGATCATTAATCAGACACGGTTCTACATTGGAAACCGTCGGCTATTATGTTCACACACGGATTTTGGCTATTATGTTCACACATGAATATTGCTGTGGGAATCATGTGTAATTCAAACTACAATACGCATAAATTCCGGCGACCGGCGTGTGTACTGTCCCCGTCGATCTATATTCCAGCCGCCAATAAATACTAGCTTGCTCACTTCGTCCTGCCTGCATTCTCATCTAAATCCTCCCCTCGCTCACCCTCTCTCTCTCTCTCAAATCTTTGCCATGGCACCGCCGGCCTGCCCACGATCGACGAGGAGTCGTTGATGAAGTTATGCACCTAGGGTAGGGTCTTGGACCTGTCCAAGCTGCCCTACCCAAGGACATCTCTAGAAGAAATCACCTGTCAATCGACTTGGAGGTGTTCCACTCGACAGACTCGAAGACACTCGACCAAGAAGCAATCACTCAACCAAGACCAAACCACTCGACGACCAGGAGACCTAAAGGCACTCCGCATGCTAACGGTCGGTTATTAAGTAGCCTTTATGGTCATCATAGCACTTTATTAGGGGCGTTACCAGTAACGCCCGACCTTAAATGTATTTAGAACCCTGCATAACTGAGGGCCGAAGGGGTCCGGCGAACTCTATGTAAGCCACCCCCTCCTTAGTGTAAAGGGTTCGCACCCCTGTAATTCAGACACGCATAATCCAGTCGACCGCCTCCGGGCTCCGAGACGTAGGGCTATTACTTCCTCCGAGAAGGGCCTTAACTCGTAAACCTTGCGTGCTTACGACTTCTCCATAGCTAAGATCTTGCCTCTCCATACTTAACCCCCTACATTACTGTCAGACTTAGAACCACGACAGTTGGCGCCCACCGTGGGGTGGTGTTTTAGCAATTTGTTGGTGGAGTTGCGATATTCTCCGATCCAAATCATCATGGTTCTGGCGGAGTTTTGGTGGAGGGCCGCGAGATCCGTCTCGGTTGGCTTCAGGAGGCTCCTCTCGACGTGGACGCACTCCCCGTCCGCAGAGCAACGCACTTTCGTGCGTGCGTCCGCGACGTTCTCTTGCGGCAACCGTCGACCCCCTACCGGTCGGCTCCTGTGTTGTCCTCCCTCCCTGTTTCCCGCCGGCGCAAGCGCTCCGGTCGGTTGAGACTTCAGTGGTGGGTAAGACACGCGGTGGCACGCCAGTCGGCCACCCCTCAAGCCGCGGCGATCGAGCCCGACGAATCCCTCTATGGCCTGTTCGACATGTCGACTGGCTCCGCAGAGACCGCATCCGAGTGCGACAACAGCGATCTGGCGGCGAAGGTTCTGATGGTCGATGGACCTCCCAGTCCTCCCGGTTTTCCCCGCACCGACGAAGGCACAGGTGGAGGCGACCCGTCTCGTCCTCATGAGGAATATCTCCCCGAGCCTCTCACATCGCTGCAGAGAGAAGAACTTCGTCGCCGGAACATGGATGCACTGCATACTCGTATCGTTGGAGAAACCCCCGAGGCTCGCGCCTTGGAGGACGCGCGCCTGGCGAACTTGGCCAAGCGCACTCGACTAGAGAACCTCCAGCGAGCACTCGATGAGCGTGCGGGATAACGTGTTCCAGAATCCAGTCGACGTCAGCTCTTTCCGCCCCCACAGGTATATCGAACTCCAATTCAGAATTTAGCAACTGCAACCCATATAGCGGAGTCTATTCAGCTTCCCAGTCGGAGGCTGGCAGAGGCTTGCTGCAGATCAGAGCGTTACTCCGGGCAGCAGGAGACCAGAATTCCGCTGTCTCTCAGTCGCGGAACAGGATTCATAGAAGATCTATTGCTGCAGACACAGTCCAGTCGGCTCATAGCCCAAGATCGCCCCCGAGGCGTGAGGGACGTGGGGACCGGAGGAATCAGTACGGGAACCGTGAGCAGTATGATCACCGATTCGATCGTGATGATCGATGTTGAGTGCCCACCCCTCCCCCGAGGAGCGGGTCGTATGTGCCTCGACAACAGGATGACAGGCGCCCTCATAGTGTTGGGCGAAGGATTCCAGTCGACCCCAGGGAGCCAGGCTTTGATGCGAGATCCATTCTCGTTCAAGGTTTGGTCGACAGGAACAGAGCTCACCGAGAAGGTCACGACAGAGATGCACCTACTAGCAGTAGAGTACATGTTTCAGGGCCAGAGTGCTTTAGTAGAGCCATCAGGGCCGCTGTGATTCCTCCCAACTTCAGGTTGGCGACTGTAGTCAGTAAGTTCACTGGTGAGTCCAAGCTCGGTACTTGGCTTGAAGATTACCGAGTGGCCGTCCAGATTGGCGGCGGCAATGATGAAGTGGCCATGAAGCACCTGCCTCTCATGTTGGAGGGCTCGGCCAGAGAGTGGCTGAACCAGTTAGCACCCAGCAGCATTTACACTTGGGAAGATCTCTCCCGAGTGTTTGTCACCACATTTGAAGGAACATGCAAGCGACCGGCAGGGCTGACGGAACTGCGGTCTTGCGTGCAGAAGCCGAATGAAACTTTGAGAGATTACATCCAGAGATGGATCACGTTACATCACACTGTAGAGAATGTGCCCGACCACCAAGCAGTTTGTGCCTTCAAAGAAGGTGTCAAGTACAAAGAACTGAATCTAAACTTCGGTCGAACCGGAGATATGTCTCTGAATCGAATGATGGAGATTGCCACCAAGTACGCTAATGGTGAAGATGAGGATCGACTCAAGAGTGGCAAGCTCAAGTCAGTCGCCCAAGAAACCGGAGGAAATTCCAATCGGAAACAGAAGCGGAAAGCCAAGCCAGCTGCTCCTAGGGAAGCCTTGGATGTAACTCAAGGAAAGTTTAAGGGGAAAGCCAAAGGACCTTGGAACCCAAAGAAAGTTAAAGACCAAGATGGAAATGATGTGTTGGATTTTCCATGTCACATCCACACCAAGAAGGATGAAGAGGGTAACTTCATTTACCCGAAACACACCACTCGACAGTGTCGACTCTTGATCCAGCAGTTCCAGGGCAAGCATCCCAAAGATAAGGAAATGGAGTCGGACAAAGTTGAGGACAAGGAAGATAGTGATGATGGATACCCCCAAGTCAATTCCACCCTGATGATTTTTGTTGACGTTGAAAGCAAAAGTCGATTGAAAGTTATCAACCGAGAGGTGAATATGGTTGCTCTGGCAACACCCAATTATCTGAAGTGGTCTCAGACTGCCATCACATTCGACCGGTCCGATCACCCAACGCACATTGCCACCCCCGAGAGGCAAGCTTTGGTGGTCGACCTAGTTGTTGAAGGCACTCGACTGACCAAAGTTTTTTTGGATGGTGGCAGTGGTTTGAACATATTATATGCTGAGACGTTGAAAGGGATGGGCATTCCGATGTCCAGGCTCAGTGCCAGCAACATGAGTTTCCATGGAGTCATTCCTGGGAAGAAGGCTGAATCACTCGGCCAGATTGCTCTTGATGTGTTTTTCGGTGATTCCAAGAATTACCGCAAAGAAAAGTTGACGTTTGAGGTTGTAGACTTCCAGAGTGCCTATCATGCTATTTTGGGCAGGCCGGCTTATGCATGCTTCATGCCCCGACCATGTTATGTGTATCTCAAATTGAAGATGCCTGGTCCCAAAGTTGTGATCACTATTACGGGCAATCGAAAGAAAGCAGAAGAATGTTTTCAGAAAGGTTCAAAGATCGCTGATGCTCAAATGGCAGCGGTGGAACTGCAGGAATACCAGAAGACTGCAGACCCGAGTGATTTGTTGCGAGCCAAGAAGCCCGCTACGGAGTCAGCTTTTCAGTCGTCTGGCGAAACGAAGACAGCTCACATCCACCCGACCGATCCCAGCGCTGCTCCAACTCATATATCAACGACACTCGACTCCAAATAGGAAGAAGCGCTCATCCAGTTCCTCCGTGAGAACTGGGACATTTTCGCATGGAAGCCCTCTGACATGCCGGGTGTTCCTAGGGAGTTGGCTGAGCACCGCCTAAGAGTCGACTCAAAAGTAAAACCTGTCAAGGAACATCTCCGACGGTCTGCCGTCCAGAAGAGAAAGGCTATTGGCGAGGAGGTGGCTCGGCTCTTAGCAGCAGAGTTCATCCGAGAAATCTACCACTCCGAGTGGCTCGCCAACGTTGTCATGGTCCCCAAGAAGGACAAGTCACTTCGCATGTGCATTGACTTTAAACATATCAATCGGGCCTGCCCAAAAGATCATTTTCCTCTCCCCCGCATCGACCAGATAGTCGACTCGACTGTGGGATGTGAGCGACTGTCTTTTTTAGACGCCTATTCCGGGTACCATCAGATCCGTCTGTATGGACCCAACAAAATCAAAATAGCTTTCATCACTCCATTCGGGTGCTTCTGTTATGTTACCATGCCGTTCGGCCTCAAGAATGCCGGCGCCACATTCATGAGGATGATTCAGAAGTGTTTGCTCACTCAAATCAGTCGGAATGTGGAAGCGTACACGGATGACATTGTGGTCAAGTCACGGAAGGGTTCCGACCTGCTGACTGACCTTGCCGAAACCTTTGCCAACCTCAGGAGGTATGATATCAAGCTTAATCCATCAAAGTGCACATTCGGAGTTCCTGGTGGAAAATTACTCGGCTTTCTCATTTCCGAACGGGGAATCAACGCCAATCCAGAGAAAGTCGGTACTATACTCCGAATGAAAAGTCCTGTGCGAGTGCATGACGTCCAGAAGCTTACTGGTTGCTTGGCCGCTTTAAGTCGATTCATATCTCGTCTTGATGAAAAGGCATTGCCCCTTTACCGATTGATGAAGAAGTCCGACAAGTTCGAGTGGACTCCCGAAGCTCACGCAGCGTTTGCAGAGCTCAAAGCTCTGCTTTCCACCCAGCCGGTGCTTGCTGCCCCAATCAGCAAGGAGCCTTTGCTGCTTTACATCGCAGCCACGGGACAAGTCGTCAGTACGGTACTTACGGTCGAGCGGCTAGAAGAAGGAAAAGCCTTCAAAGTTCGGCGCCCAGTATATTATATTTCTGAAGTGTTGACCCTGTCGAAGCAAAGATATCCTCATTATCAGAAGCTTGTATACGGGATTTATATGACCACAAAGAAAGTTGCTCACTACTTCTCTGATCATTCCATTACAGTCGTCAGCGACTCTCCATTATCAGAGATCCTGCATAACAGAGATGCAACCGGTCGAGTGGCAAAATGGGCGATTGAACTCCTTCCTCTAGATATCAAGTTTGATGCAAAGAAAGCTATCAAGTCCCAATCAATCGTAGATTTCGTCGCCGAGTGGATTGAACAGCAACTGCCGACTCAGGTTCACTCAGAGCATTGGACCATGTTCTTCGACGGTTCCAAGATGCTGAATGGTTCCGGTGCCGGAGTGGTGTTGGTCTCCCCCAAAGGAGATAAACTCAGATATGTTCTTCCAATCCACTTTGATTCCTCCAACAACAAGGCAGAATACGAAGCACTTTTATATGGGTTGCGCATGGCCATTTCACTCGGCGTCCGTCACCTCATGGTCTATGGCGACTCAGATTTGGTGGTTAATCAGGTGATGAAGGAATGGGACGTCAGAAGTCCAGCCATGACTGGTTATTGCAATGCGGTGAGAAAGCTGGAAAAGAAGTTCGAGGGGATAGAGCTTCATCACATACCCCGACTGAAAAATCAAGCAGCTGATGATTTGGCAAAAATAGGTTCCAAAAGAGAAGCCATTCCCAACAATGTGTTTTTGGAACACATCCACACACCATCAGTTCAGGAGGATCCCTTCACTGAAGAGGCCCTACAGCCAAAAAGTGCCACGGATCCGACTGAAGTTGAAGTTCCAGCTGTGGTCGACCTGATCATGGAAGTCCTGGTCATCACTCCCGACTGGACAGTACCGTACATCGCATACATCCTAAGGAAAGAACTCCCAGAGGATGAATAAGAGGCTCGACAGATCGTCCGTCGATCCAAGGCCTTTACAGTCATAAATGGACAGTCGTATAGGGAAAGCGCGACTAGAGTCAGTCAGAAGTGTATAACACCAGAAGAAGGTCAGATGATCCTTGATGATATCCACTCGGGGACCTGTGGTCATCATGTGTCCTCTCGGACCATTGTGGCCAAAGCATACCGAGCGGGATTCTACTAGCCAAGGGCCAATGAAATGGCAAAAGAGATAGTCGACAAATGTGAAGGATGTCAGTATTACTCCAATATGTCGCACAAGCCCGCGTCAGCCCTGAAAACCATTCCACTCGTCTAGCCCTTCGCTGTTTGGGGACTGGACATGGTTGGACCACTGAGAACAGGCAGGAGCGGCTTCACTCATGTGCTAGTAGCAGTCGACAAGTTCACCAAATGGATTGACGCTAAGCCTATCAAGAATCTCGATGCTTGCACTCCTATCAGTTTCATCAGAGAGTTGATATTCAGATATGGAGTTCCGCACAGCATCATCACTGACAATGGGTCAAACTTCGATTCTGACAAATTCAGGGCCTTTTGTGCCTCTCAGGGCACACGAGTCGACTATGCTTCGGTCGCTCACCCTCAGTCGAATGGACAAGCAGAAAGAGCAAACAGCCTAATTGTCAAAGGACTGAAACCTCGATTGATGCGCGACCTCAAGCACGCAGTAGGTGCATGGGTCAACGAGCTTCCATAAGTTCTTTGGGGATTGAGGATGACCCCGAACCGATCGACCGGAAGAACCCCATTCTTTCTGGTCTACGGAGACGAAGCAGTCTTGCTGAGTGACCTGCTTCACAACCCCCCCGAGTCGAGCTCTACTCTGAAGATGAAGCAGAACAAGCCCGGCAGGACGCAGTCGACCTCCTGGAAGAAGAAAGAGAAATGTCCATGGTCCGATCGACCATCTATCAGCAAGACTTGCGTCGATTCCATGCCAGAAATGTGAAGAGTCGAGCCTTGCAAGAAAGAGACTTAGTCCTCCGAGTGGATCAGCAAAAACCACACAAACTCGCTCCTACTTGGGAAGGCCCCTTCATAGTCACCAGAGTCCTCCACAATGGAGCGTACCACCTCTACAATGTCGATCGCCAGATTGATGAGCCACGAGCCTGGAATGCGGAGCTACTCCGCCCCTTTTATACTTGAATTCTCACTCGGATGAGATGTAATAAGAAAAACTCCTGTAGTTATTTATCAAAGATAAGAGTGTTATAATTTTCCCAGTGATTGTTATTGTTTTTGTTTGCGTGAGAAATCCCCCAGTGGGTGGCTTAGCCGCGAATCCGCTTTGCCTAAGTTTGACAAAAATCCTACCGAGTGGAGAGCAATCCTCCGACTCGGGGGCTTAGCTGCAGTCCAGTACTCGCCTAAGTTTTCTCACTCGGAGACTTAGCTGCAGTCCGGCACTCGCCTAAGTTTGAAAAAATCCTACCGAGTGGAGAGCATTCCTCCCACTCGGGGGCTTAGCTGCAGTCCAGTACTCGCCTAAGTTCTCTCACTTGGAGACTTAGCTGCAGTCCGGCACTCGCCTAAGTTTGAAAAAATCCTACCGAGTGGAGAGCAATCCTCCCACTCGGGGGCTTAGCTGCAGT
>NC_041390.1:444566756-444610528 GCF_002162155.2 Triticum dicoccoides | reverse complement strand
AGTACTCGCCTAAGTTCTCTCACTTAGAGACTTAGCTGCAGTCCGGCACTCGCCGAAGTTTGAAAAAATCCTACCAAGTGGAGAGCAATCCTCCCACTCGGGGGCTTAGCTGTAGTCTAGTACTCGCCTAAGTTCTCTCACTTAGAGACTTAGCTGCAGTCCGGCACTCGCCTAAGTTTGAAAAAATCCTACCGTGTGGAGAGCAATCCTCCTACTCGGGGGCTTAGCTGCAGTCCAGTACTCGCCTAAGTTCTCTCACTTAGAGACTTAGCTGTAGTCCGGCACTCGCCTAAGTATCTGAAAATCCTACCGAGTGGTGAGCGACCCTCCCACTCGGGGGCTTAGCTGCAGTCGAGTACTCGCCTAAGTACAAGACACATCCCACTCTGAAGTGACAAGGTGCAGGCCGACTGCCACCTTCTCCTAGAGAGCTTCTCCACAAATACAACGTGCACTCCATCCCGCTCTGCAGTAGCAAGGTGCAGGTCGACTGCCACCTCCTCCTTGGGAGCTTCGCCACAAATACAACGCGCGCTCCATCCCGCTCTGCAGTAACGAGGTACAGGTCGACTGTCACCTTCTCCTTGGGAGCTTCGCCACAAATACAACGTGTGCTCCATCCCACTCTGAAGTAGCAAGGTGCAGGTCGACTACCACCTCCTCCTTGGGAGCTTCGCCACAAATACAACGTGCGCTCCATCCTGCTCTGCAGTAGCAAGGTGCAGGTCGACTGCCACCTCCTCCTTGGGAGCATCACCACAAATACAACGAGCGCTCCATCACCGACCCGCAAAGACGACGAGGTGCAGGTCGACTGCTACCTTCTCCTTTGGAGCTGCGCCACAAATACAAAAGTTGTCTCCAATGAAGAACAATTTCCACTCGGCAGGAGATTCATGAAGATATTCAACGATAAACCAAGTTCAGATAAATCCTAAAGGTTCCGGACCACGGATCGAAGTGCTCGGGCATTCAGCCCAAAAGAGTTTTAACGGTTACAAAAACCACTCGGCATCCCGAGGCAAATTTAAGGTGAGGCATAAAAGTTTGTTCACTCCACGGGAGGAGGACTAGCAGGCTCGACGAACTCGTCTAGGTCGACGCCGTCGGCGATCCGAGTGGCTGCAGCGATGAAAGTCTCCATAAAAGATCGGAAGTCATGCTTCTGGGTGTTGGTGACCTTGATTGCTGCCAGCTTATCTTGACGCACCTCCTTGCAATGGACGCGAACCAAAGACAGAGCCACATCAGCGCCACACCAGGCATAAGACTTCTTCCACTCCTGCACTCAGTCAGGGATTTCGTTAAGTCGAGTCATCAGGGACTCAAGATCATTTTGGAGCGTGGCCTCTGGCCAAAGTGCCGGGTCGATCCACGACATGGCGACCTTCAGTCGAGCCAAGTAGTCCACGACACCGTCGATGCGGGATTCCAGTCGAAGCAGATTCATGGCAGTTTCATCTTTCACGGGAGAATTGATTGGATCCAAACCTGGTTCGATCCGCCCAGTCTCCTCCTCGAAGTTCTGACAAAACTCTGCATTCACGATCCAAGGATAAGTCAATTTTCGTACGCTGAGTCGACACAAGAAAAAAAATCAGTCGGAACAAAATGTGCACCTTCAAGCTTGATGAACAACTTCTTGGCAAGGCTCCTCAGATAGCTCTCCAGATCGTCCCTCCTGCGAGCGATGCCTTCCATCTTCTCGTACAGATTGAGATTGTCCTTCTTCAAGCGCGTGCACTCCTTGTTAGCTTCGGTCAAAGCAGATTTCATCTTGGTATTCTCTTCTTCCAACTGGCCAACCGAAGCCAGTTTCTGTTCAGCCAGAACGGTCCTGTCATCAGCTTCCTTTCGAGCAGCAGCCAAATCCTGATCCTTCTTCGCCAGAGCTTCTCTCAGTTTTTCTGCAAAGAAATGATGCTTGATCAGAAAGATCAGAAGGGTAATCAAGCCTAAGATAAACCAGTCGACAAACTCGTCTTACCATTGGCGCCGTCCTTAGCCTTTTGCAGCTCTGTCTGGGCCAGCTCCAAGTCAAGGTTCAGTTGGATCTGCTGTTTCTCCAAGTCGGCAAAGCGAGCTCCAAGATCACAAGATTTCTGCAATCAAAGAGGAGAAGTTTTTTTCAGTGAAAAATGATAAAGGCAATAAGTACTAAGACTAAGGTCGACTGCCCGCAGTCCACCATAGTCTCGGGGACTACACCCAGTGGGTGCACTTTGCGTGCCCCCACCGGTTCTGATCACACTCGACCAACCCGACGGAGTCGAGTGTAGCAAAAAAAAGGGGCTCAGACCATAGTCGACTGCCAGCAGTCGACCGCGGTCTCGGGGACTACACCTAGTGGGTGCACTTGGCGTGCCCCCACCGGATCTAATCCCACTTGACCAGACCAAGTGGAAGAGACGAACTACCAGTTCGGTTTACACTCGACAAAATACAACGACTATAGTCGACTGCCAGCAGTCCACCGTAGTCTCGGGGACTACACCCAGTGGGTGCACTCAGCGTGCCCCCACTAGTTCAAAAATTCAATCGACGCACCCAGTGGTCGTACAGATGCAAAGATTTTCGGAAAGAGTCTTCAGATAGCATATCCTAACAGAACAAGTAGTGACCAACTAACCTGAACGTTGCTTTGGAGAGCCGAGCTGGCATCGTAGGCGGCCTGACTGGCGTCCCGCACCGTCTTCATCTTCTCCATCATGATGCCCGCCTGACGTATGGCTTCCTTGGCAGCATTCGCTTCGTCCTCTAGGACATGATGGGTCGCAAAAACTGAAGGTGGGTCGACAGGGGCCTGAGCAGTCGACAAAGAAGGCAGGGCACTCGACAGTGGCACAACAAAGGTAACAGAACCCCGGTGGGCGTCGCCAGTGTCCTGAACGACTGGTTCCGCCCTCGGCGTCGACTGTGGCACCTGGCTTGCAGGAGCTTGCCTATTCTTCCTCGTCAAAGGCCTCTCAGGATCTTCATCATCATCGGGGAGGTTGATAACGTTGGGAGCTATGCAAAGTTCAATCGAAAAAATCACATCACCTAATGGTGCACAATGCAGCTGAGTCGACCAAATAAAGACAGAATGGCAGAAACCATACCCAGAGCGGAAGTGACCACATCCTCCATCACCTCATCCTCGTCCCTGTAAGCTGAGGTCCCAGAAGTAGCAGCACTGCCAGTTCCAAAGTTCGTATGGTTAAAACAAGAAAAACAAACAGCGCGGAGCGTCGAGTGAATACAAAGGGGGACACTCACGCGGAAGCGACGGGGATGTCAATCTTAATCTTCGGCAACGCCTTCCGAGTCTTCGGCTCTGCAACTTTGGGGTGCTTTGGCGCTTTCTCGGTCGGGGTCGGTGAAGAGATCCGAGGACGCTTCAAAGACTGAGCAGCCTGAGCAATTGCCTTTTTGCGGGCGCTCAGTCGTTCTTGGTCAAGCTTGGATCGCCTCTCCCTGCGAGGAAGCGACTTGACTTCTTCTCCATCGCTTGAGTCGTCGCTTTCTCCATCCCCTTCACCATCGGAAGTCCATTCGCCACTGTCGCCGCCGCTCGCCTCGCCTTCTAGATCTTGCTCTTGCTCTCCATTGGGCATTGAATACATTTCAATAATGGCCTGAAAGAAAGCAGGGAGGACAGAGTTAGTCGACGCAGTATAGGCAGCTGCGCGAGTGAATTCAGATTACAAGCTAAAGCTCAGAATCAGACTTTCTCTGGTACATGAGACTGGTCGAATGGGGGAACTCTCCTGGCTCCCCTGGGGTTGTCCTTGTTTCCGGTCATGCCCGACAGCCACTTCTCCAGTGTTTCATCATCGACCTCCTCCGGGTGAATTCGAGTGGAGTCTTCAAGACCCGAATACATCCACATCGGATAGTCTCGGGCTTGAAGAGGCTAGATGCGCCGCTGAAGGAAGACCTCCAAGAGATCCATACCGGTGACCCCGTCACGGATAAGCTGGACCACTCACTCGACCAGCACCTTCACCTGCGCCTTCTCCTCCGGGAGCACCTTCAAAGGGGAGGGTTTCCTCACTCGGTCCATGGTAAAGGGAGGGAGGCCAGTCGACTGCCCTAGCGTCGACAGGTCTTTACAGTAAAACCAGGTCGACTGCCATTCGCGAACTGAGTCGGGAAGAATCATGGCCGGAAAGGAACTTTTCCCTCTCATCTGAACACCAAGACCCCCACACATCTGAATCACTTGAGTCCTCTCGTCACTCCGATTAGCCTTTTTCACCATCTGGGAGCGACAAGTGAAAGTGTGCTTGAAAAGGCCCCAATGAGGCCGACAACCCAGGAAATTCTCGCACAAAGAAACGAAAGCGGCGAGATAAACGATTGTGTTGGGAGTGAAGTGGTGGAGTTGTGCCCCAAAGAAATTCAGAAATCCCCGAAAGAAAGGGTGAGGAGGCAAGGAAAATCCACGGTTGACGTGGGTGGCAAGGAGGACGCGCTCACCCTCCCGAGGTTGCGGCTCGGATTCCTTCCCTGGAAGCCGCGCCGATTCATAGGGGATCAGCCCTCCTTCGGCTAGGTCGTCGAGGTCTTCTTGGGTTATCTTTGAGTGGATCCAGTCGCCCTGGATCCAGCCCTTCGGCAGGCCAGTTCGCGAGGAGGATCCGCCCCGACTGGTCGCCTTCCCCTTCGACCTCGCCGTCGCCTTCTTTGCCCACTCCAGATCCGCCGTCTTCCCCTTCCCCATCGTCGCCGGTGAGACGCGTACGGAGCGGTGGTGCTGGTGCGAGAGCGAGCGCAGCGAAGGAGCGTGAAGAGGAGAAGAGATAATGGGGACGCACTATTCGGGAGACCCCGGTCCAACGCCTTATATGAGGCCACTTCCGAGTGGCTGACTGGTAGGCCCGGGCGGCCCTGTCAAATCCCGTAACGATCGCGCGCATGATACGTGGCGAAAAAGGTGGCGCAGGGATCGAGGCGGCTCTACTCTATCCCATCCGATTACTGCGGCCTCCCCCTTCCCGCACGCTTCCCAAAATTCGGATCTCGCGAAATCTGCGGGCAGCAGAACAACTTGCAGACCAAAGATCTCCTCCGCACCGTCACTCAGAGCCTTTCAAGTAAAGAAGCTCACTCGACAAAAAACTAAGACTGGATCAAGGCGACTGAAAAGGAAGTTGCTATCATCACTCAGGTTCATTCATCCGAAACAAGATATGCTCATGACGTGAAAAATGAGTCGGAGAAGTGCTCAAACCCTTTCCCACTCAAACCTCGATCCATTTGGGGGCTAATGATGAAGTTATGCACCTAGGGTAGGGTCATGGACCTGTCCAGACTGCCCTACCCAAGGACATCTCTAGAAGAAATCACCTGTCAATCGACTTGGAGGTGTTCCACTCGACAGACTCGAAGACACTCGACCAAGACCAAACCACTCGACGACCAGGAGACCTAGAGGCACTCCGGATGCTAATGGTCGGTTATTAAGTAGCCTTTATGGTCATCATAGCACTTTATTAGGGGCGTTACCAGTAACGCCCGACCTTAAATGTAGTTAGAACCCTACATAACTGAGGGGCCGGAGGGGTCCGGCGAACTCTATATAAGCCACCCCTCCTCAGTGTAAAGGGTTCGCACCCATGTAATTCAGACACGCACAATCCAGTCGACCGCCTCCGGGCTCCGAGACGTAGGGCTATTACTTCCTCCGAGATGGGCCTGAACTCATAAACCTTGCGTGCTTACAACTTCTCCATAGCTAAGATCTTGCCTCTCCATACTTACCCCCCTACATTACTGCCAGACTTAGAACCACGATAGTCGTCGCCCCCGAGGACACTCACTCGATTAGCAGCGACGAGGACCCCTATGTGTCGCCTGACGAGGTTGCGCCGAACCCCCCAACTTTGGATTGGTTTTGGGGACAGTACAATCTTTGTCTGTGGAAGTCGCTGCTGCCGGCTGAGTAAGTCAGGCAAGTAGCGTTCAAGAAGGAGATGGCAGAGGAGGAAGCCAGGTACCTGGCGGCCTGTGAAGCCCATGATGCCTCCTGGAAAAAGGAGGCGGTGGAGCTTTGGGGGGCGGGCACGTTGTCGTGCCGAGGAGCTTTATGAAGACGGGTACTTCGCGAGGAAGGTCATAGGCGTTGGGAGCCTCGTCGCTGCGTGGAGGTGGGCCGATAAGCTCCAACATGCCACCGACGAGGAGCTCCGGTGGGCGCCCAACTAAATGGCAAGATCGGCCACGTGCGTCCGGCAACAAGAGGCAGATCGGTACATCAAGCGCTGCCAGGCGATGGAGTCAGAGTACTGCCTCCGCACTGGGAAGATGCCGCGCACCAGGGAGCTGCTGGGGAGGGGCTGCCGGAATACTGGCCCCAGGAGGGATTATTAGTTTCAGTATTGATTGTTTTCAATTTTATGCATTGTACCTAGTAGTTAAGTATCATCATGGATGTGTGATGATATTCTATGATGATCTAATGAACAATATATATATATATATATAATGAATTCCATTTTCTATCTGTTTTTATATAATAATTTGAATCTAGCTGTTATCATCCACATATACAGAATGGAAAGCGTATATACACACATTGAAACAGAACATATAAGAATGGAAAACAGAGTACACACATTGAAACAGAGCAATAAACAGAGCAATACTATGATTGCTGTGAATACATAGCAATCCGCGTCGAATCAACTTTCCAGAATAAAACGCGTCCATGAGACCATGACCAGCAGCCCTTGCCTAGGGTAGCTCTTGGCTCTACCTGAACTCGTGCAGGCATTCGTCGAAGCGGTCGACACGCCCGCGCTACATCTAGAGCGCGATCTCGAGCTCCAAGTTGGCTATGTCATTGGAGATCGCCAGCTCGAGGATGCGACGACCATGTTCCTCTACTGCGCCTAGGTGGACACCTGGGCCAAGGAGGCAGTTGAGCCTACGGACCAGCGCGTTGGCATCCAGTGGGCCATGGATAAGGCGAACAGCGGCACCCACGCGAACAGCGCAGCAGGCGTCCGTTGCAAGTACGGCGCGGCCGGCCCCTAGTGCAAGTACGACGCTGAGGGCCTCTGCCCACTCCTGGCGAGGAATGGGAGTACTGACAGGACGTGTACCTAGCTGCGACGCCGTGTCGACAGCAGGCAAGCGCCGATGGATCCGCTGTTGCTGTGCGGCATGCCGCGCCTCTCGCTCTGTGGCGCTCCAATGGTCTCGCCGTGCTGCGAGCCACAACCTATCGGTGCGTACGCGCCTAGCTTGCTCTGCGGCACGCCATCGATCATGTTGTGTGGCGAGCTGCAGCCTGTCGGCTGACATGCCTATCTTGATCCGCGGCGCTCAAGTACCATGCGCCAAAGGTCTGCTCAACCCTGGCGATGACGCGCATCACAGCGTTGTCCATTGCATTGCCGGGGTGCGCCTCGGCCTCGATGGGCCGTGGTGCCTGCTCGTTTTCCTTGTCGATGAGGTTGATGGCAGAGGCGGCGCTTTGGTGGGTTGGCATGCTTGGAAAAGGTGGATGTGCTACAGGCTGCGCTTGTCGCCTCCGTGCGTCGCGCGCCCCATGTGCGCAATATAGTAGGATGGCGGGAAATAGGTGAGGAAATGGCGGGAAACAGTGGCGTGTTCATAAAACGCCATCAATTAATGGAAACTTAGCATCGAGCTGGCACAAGTCGTAGATGATGATCAGATGAACACGGACCACACCAGGGAACCCGTCAGTGATGAATTCATCAATCCCAAATGGTTGAATACTAGCAAGCGTTTTCCCACAACACACACGGCCTATTCCATCACAAATAGGTCGGATGGATGAACTATATGCCACATATCGCACATTGTTAAAAAGTAATGTGGTAGACCTTCTTTAATTAACATGTGTTAAAAAATAAAAAACAAGGACCTCCAGCCAGAGCAAACTTAACTTGATAGTTTTCTTGCATGAGCTACTGGTGGAACAGCTAGTCCTTGCTGATAGGAATGCCTCTTCACATCCTTATGGCGTATCCGGATGACCGCCCGTCCCACAATGGCCAATAGATGTTGTGTAGATAGAGCATATCACATACATCTTATTAGAAGCAGTCATCTGCGTTATTATCGGTCTTCGCACACATTTCTGATTATAGACCTGTTTGACGCGTATTACACACACTTGTTATATTGAACCATTTCTGTTCTCTTGCCTAATCACAAATAGTTCATCCGAGTGAACCGTATGCTGTATATCGCACACACCTTCATCTGGCCGCACGTTTCTTTTGTGTTTCCTAATCACACATAGTTCATCCGAGTGAACCATATGTTGTGTATCGCACATGCCTTCATCTGACTGCCCGTTTATTTTGTCCTCCTCACCGCAAACAGTTAATTGAACTGAACCGTATGCCCTTCATCGCACATGCAACTAAAATCTGAACCGTGTTTGATGCGTCCTCCATCACAAATGTTTTACACATTTCTGACAGTTTTCGTACAGCACCGTTTGCGATTATGGCATCGCACACAATTTTTCGAAGGGTCTCTGATTGTAGTGTCGCGTTAGCAGGATCCTGCAGTAGTGCGTGTCCCCAGTTATGGACATCTTGAGTATCTGGTGCTTGAATTATTATGTTGATCTCATCACTTTACTTAATTAATTTGATTGGGTTGTTAATTTTTAATTGGGATTTGAGATGGGGTTACACTACTAGGGAAAACCTTATACACGGAATCTTAGTAGCAACGCGGCATAAAAAGAAGCGCTACTGCTAATTAGCAGTAGCGTGGTTAAGAAAATCACGCTACTGATGCCAATTTAGCAGTAGCGCGTGAGGGCTAATACCGCGCTGCTACAAAAACCGACCGACAGTAACCCACAACCTAAGTTTTGCAGCACCGCGGTGTCATGATGCGCGCTACTGCTAATGCAATAGTAGTAGCACGCTTTTTAATCGTGTCGCTGCTACTAATTCTGAAATTGTTCACACGATTGGCCCGTTTAGCAATAGCGCCTGGGAGAAAAGCGCGCTGCTGCTACGCTCTTAGCGGTAGCACGTTTTTCCTCCCGCGCTACTGCTAAGACGGAGCACCCCCATCACCTTTTTCCACCCGTCCTCCCCTCCCCCACCTCCTATCCTTCCTTTCCCCTACCTCCCACATCCTCCCTCTCTCACTCTTCTTCTTCCTCAATACCTCTCCCCCATTACTCTCCCTCTTCTACCTACCTTTCTCTCTCTTCATTACTCCTAGCTAACTACACCACCTCCATTAATGCATCTCCTTTCTCTTTTTCCTTCCCCCTCCACTAGTTGAAGTTGTCTCCTTCCAAATTAGCTAGCTAGGTAGATGTAGCATTTAGTTAAGTGACCTATTTTCCCCCTAACTAGATCTATCTTTGTCAAGAAGAGCTTCGTGCACTTTTGATCTCCCTACATCATCATCTCCACCGTGTGCTCGATCTCGAGATAGAGGTGATTAAAATTTCATGCTTTTGCAAAATGGAAATATGTGTATGTGTGTGTGATATGATAATTGGGGAATATGATGGAAATTGTATGTGTGGCATGAGTTGACGCCAAATTGTGCTTTTGAGTTGCCTATGTTTTGCCGAGATGTCGATTTATTTTTGTTTCGGTGAATTCTGGGCAAACTCTAGATCTATATGTCCTATTTTTAGAGAAGGTCAAGCTGAATTTTTGTATGACTTTGATGCATGCACGCATTTTTATAATCAATTTGTTTATTATTACCATGCAGACGTTCATGATGGTCAGTGGAACGATGGTGGACAAGTGGTTGCGATCGGCAGTGCAGGACATGAATGAAAATAACCGGACATAGGTTTTATGTTCATGTCGAAAATGCAAAGGAATAGTTTGGCTCGACCCCTATGACGATGGCCGTGTCGAAGCGCACCTGCTCATGACTGGTTTCATGGATGGCTATACTCGGTGGATAATTGAAGATGAGGATGACAATGTTGAGGACGCCGACGGGGCAAGCAATGACGACACGTGGCAAGATGAAGAGATGATCGATAATGGCGGCGGGGAAGAGGCCGGACATGGCGACAGAGAAGGGGCCGGACATGGCGGAGGAGAAAGGGCCGGACATGGCGGCAGAGAGAACATGGACTCCAAGCAGCAGAGTTCGTCGGTACTAAGTTCAATCGTGCGGGACCCTCATGTTCAAGCACTGCTTCGCAAGGAGACGAGTACTGCGAGAGCTGCTTCTAGAGAGGAAGCTAAGCTGGAGCAACTAGTGGTAGACTCGAACACTCCATTATATGATGGTTGCAATCCCGAGGTGACCCGCTTGATTTTCACGCTCCAACTCCTGAAGATGAAGGCTAAAAACAAATGGTCCGACACTAGCCGCGATGAGCATCTCAAGTACCTAAAGGATATTCTTCCCACGGGGAATCTATGTCCTACTAGTGTTGATGAGGCCAAGAAGATCGTGTGCCCTCTTGATCTGCCGCACGTTAGATACCATGCATGCATCAACGATTGCATAATTTATCAGAAGGAGCATGCGAAAAAAACAAGCTATCCGGTGTGCAATGCTTCTCGATACAAGAAGGCCGGGAAGAAGTGTCCCCAGAAAGTTGTATGGTACTTACCGATCACTCCCTGTCTCCAACGGTATTTCATAGATCCCAAGGAAGCAAAGCTAATGCGCTGGCACGAGGATAGGAAGAAGCCCGATGATGGGGATGATCCGAAGCTGAGACATGTTAAGAATGGAGAGCGTTGAACAACTTCTATCGGTATTTCGAATGTGATGCAAGGAACATCGTGCTCGGCGTGTGTACCGATGGCAAGAACCCGTTTGGCAACCAGACCACTAACCATAGCACATGGCACATGTTTGTATGGATGTAAAACCTCCCCCTGGTTGTGCATGAAGTCAAAGTACATTCACATGAGCATGCTTATTCAACGGCCGAAACAACCAGGAAATAATATTAATTTGTATCTGAGGCTACTTCAAGAGGAGTTAGACACGTCATGGAAAACACCGGCAAAGACATGTGATGCCAGCAAAGGCGAGTATTTCTACATGAGAGCCGCGCTGATCACAACAGTGCACGACTATCTCGGTTACGGATATGTCGCAGGCCAGGTGTGCCATGGATATTGCGGATGCATGCGGTGCATGGATGATACGACATCTCAGCAGCTGATTCGACACAAGGGGAGCCAAAGAATATTCTCAAGTATTAGCAGCTGAGTTGTCAATTCAACCACACCTGGAAACTTAATATTTGCAGCAAAGTATTCAGTAGCAAAGTAATATGATAGTAGTGGTAACGGTGGCAAAAGGTAACGGTAGCAAAAGTAACATTTTTGGGTTTTTAGTGATTGTAACAGTAGCTGCGGAAAACTAAATAAGCGAAGAACAATATATGGAAAGCTCATAGGCATTGGATCAGTGATGGAGAATTATGCCGGATGCGATCGATCATGTAATAGTCATAACATAGGGTGACACAGAACTAGCTCTAGTTCATCAATGTAATGTAGGCATGTATTCCGCATATAGTCATACGTGCTTATGGAAAAGAACTTGCATTACATCTTTTGTCCTACCCTCCCGTGGCAGCGTGGTCCTAATGGAAACTAAGGGATATTAAGGCCACCTTTTAATAGAGTACCGGACCAAAGCATTAACACATAGTGAATACATGAACTCCTCAAACTACGGTCATCACCGGTAAGAATCCCGATTATTGTCACTTCGGGGTTAACAGATTATAACACATAATAGGTGACTATAGACTTGCAAGATAGGATCAAGAACTCTCATATATTGATGAAAACATAATAGGTTCAGATATGAAATGATGGCACTCGGGCCCTAGTGACAAGCATTAAGCATAGCAAAGTCACAATAACATCAATCTCAGAACATAGTGGATACTAGGGATCAAACCCTAACAAAACTAACTCGATTACATGATAAATCTCATCCAACCCATCACCGTCCAGCAAGCCTACGATGGAATTACTCACGCACGGCGGTGAGCATCATGAAATTGGTGATGGAGGAAGGTTGATGATGACGATGGCGACAGATTCCCCTCTCCGGAGCCCCGGACGGACTCGAGATCAGCCCTCCCGAGAGAGTTTAGGGCTTGGCTGCGGCTCTGTATCGTAAAACGCGATGAATCCTTCTCTTCGATTTTTTCTCCCCGAACACGAATGTATGGAGTTGGAGTTGAGGTCGGTGGAGCGTCAGGGGGCCCACGACGCTGGTGGGTGCGCCCCCCACCCTCGTGGACAGGGTGTGGGCCCCCTGACGTGGATCTTTCTTCCAGTATTTTTTATATATTCCAAAAATAATCTCCATTGACTTTCAGGTCATTCCGAGAACTTTTATTTGTGCACAAAAATAACACCATGGCAATTCTGCTGAAAACAGCGTTAGCCCAGGTTAGTTCCATTCAAACCATGCAAGTTAGAGTCCAAAACAAGGGCAAAAGTGTTTGGAAAAGTAGATACGACGGAGACGTATCAACTCCCCCAAGCTTAAACCTTTACTTGTTCTCAAGCAATTCAGTTGATAAACTAAAAGTGATAAAGAAAAACTTTTACAAACTCTGTTTGCTCTTGTTGTTGTAAAATGTAAAGCCAACATTCAGGTTTTCAACAAAGATTATGAACTAACCATATTCACAATAACATTTAGGTCTCATGTTTACTCATATCGATGGCATAATCAACTAGCGAGCAATAATAATAAATCTCGGATGACAACACTTTCTCAAAATAATCATGATATGATATGACAAGAAGGTATCTCGCTAGCCCTTTCTGAGACCGCAAAACATAAATGCAGAGCACCTTTAAAGATCAAGGACTGGCTAGACATTGTAATTCATGGCAAAAGAGATCCAGTCAAGTCATACTCAATGTAAACTAATAGTAATGGGTGCAAATGACAGCGGTGCTCTCCAACTGGTGCTTTTTAATAAGAGGATGATGACTCAACATAAAAGTAAATAGATAGGCCCTTCACAGAGGGAAGCAGGGATTTGTAGAGGTGCCAGAGCTCGGTTTTGAAATAGATATGAATAATATTTTGAGCGGTATACTTTCATTGTCAACATAACAACCGAGAGATCTCGATATCTTCCATGCTACACACATGATAGGCGGCTCCGAAACAGGATGGTAAAGTTTATACTGCCCCTCCACCAACAAGCATCAATCCATGGCTTGCTCGAAACAACGAGTGCCTCCAACTAACAAGAGTCCCGGGGGAGTTTTGTTTGCAGTTATTTTGATTTGATTTGCATAAAGCATGGGACCGGGCATCCCCGTGACCAGCCATTTTCTCGTGAGTGAGGAGCTGAGTCCACTCCTCTTGAGAATAACCTGCCTAGTATGCAAGATACAAACATCCCTAGTTGATACATGAGCTATTCGAGCATACAAAACATAATGTTTATTTGAAGGTTTAGAGTTTGGCACATAAAAATTTACTTGGAACGGCAGGTAGATACCGTATATAGGTAGGTATGGTGGACTCATATGCAATAACTTTGGGGTTTATTGAATTGGATGCACAAGCAGTATTCCTGTTTAGTATAAGTGAAGGCTAGAAAAAGACTGGGAAGCGACCAGCTAGAGAGCGACAACACTCGTGAACATGCATTAAAAGTAATCAACACCGAATGCAAGCATGAGTAGGATATAGTGCACCATGAACATAAATATCATAGAGGCTATGTTGATTTTGTTTCAACTACATGCGTGAACATATGCCAAGTCAAGCCACTCGAATCATTCAAAAGAGGATACCACCCTATCATACCACATCACAACCATTTTAATATCAATTGTTATTTAATAAACATCATCCTGAGACTATTACCTTGCCTACTCCTTCTTTGTTTGATTTGACTGTAGGCACGTACCTTGTTCCGTTGAAGGCTATTCATGCCTACCGGAACCCTGCAGCTTAGCAGGCGATAACTGCTGCATCATAGTACGACCCCAGCTACTATTATGGATATCAGCTAGGCCAGCCGTGGCCATAGACCAACTTAGGCCAAAAGCCTAAGCTTGGGGGAGTATGTATTTCTCACCGATATTACATTTATGATTCACACACTCGTTGCTAGATGCCGGTGCTCATACTTTTTCATTGTATCATCCATGCTAGTTTAGTTTCCTTTTTATGCTTTCTTCTTGTGTGTTTAATAAACCTTCAGAAAAACCAAAAAAATGGTTGTAGCTTTTAATCAGTTTAATTTCCATGCTTGTAGTAGTAATTAAAAAGAAAACCCAAAAATATTTCCTGTTCTTCTTTTGCTTGTTGGGAGCTTTCCCGTGTAAATAGTTTTATTTCTTTTCTTTTCTTTGGAGGGTCGATAGGAGAAGACCATGATTAAATTGTTGAAATGGCTCTTATCTGCGTTATTGTTGATCTGACAAAAGAGCCCATATTTCCTTGTCTTCTCCTGTTTATTGAATGCTTGCAGATTCTAGCTTAGTCTAATGCACGTGCACTATTATTATTATTCACACTATTCGGTCGTGCAAGTGAGAGGCAATTATGATGATATATGATGGACTGGCTGAGATGAGAAAAGCTGGTATGAACTCGACCTCTTTTGTTTTTGTAAATATGATTACTTCATCGTTCCTGATTCAGCCTATTATGAATAAACATGTTTGCAATGACAACTAGAGATCATAGTTTCTTGTGCCATGCTTGATTAGCTATGTGTTATAATGGTTTACCTTGCGTGCCAACATGCTATTAAAATGGTTATGATGTGGTATTATAGGGTGGTATCCTCCTCTGAATGATTTAAGTGACTTGACTTGGCACATGTTCACGCATGTAGTTGAAACAAAATCAACATAGCCTTCACGATATTTATGTTCATGGTGGATTATATCCTACTCATGCTTGCATTCGGTGTTGATTAATTTTAATGCATGTTCATGACTGTTGTCACTCTCTAGCTGGTCACTTCCCAGTCTTTTGCTAGCCTTCACCTATATTAAGCGGGAATACTGCTTGTGCATCCAATCCCTTAAACCCCAAAGTTATTCCACATGTGTCCACTATACCTACCTATATACGGTATCTACCTGCCGTTCCATGTAAATTTGTATGTGCCAAACTCTAAACCTTCAAATAAATATCATGTTTTGTATGCTCTAATAGCTTATGTATCAACTAGGGTTGTCTGTATCTTCCATGTTAGGCGGGTTATTCTTAAGAGGAGTGGACTCCGCTCCTCACTCACGAGATAAATGGCTGGTCACCGGGATGCCCAGTCCCATGCGTTATGCAAACTAAATCAAAATAATTGCAAACAAAACTCCCCATGGGACTCTTGTTAGTTGGAGGCACTCGTTGTTTCGAGCAAGCCATTGATTGATGCTTGTGGTGGAAGGGGGAGGATAAACTTTACAATTCTGTTTGGGAACCGCCTATAATGTGTGTAGTATGGAAGATATCACCCTCTCTTGGTTGTTATGTTGACAATGAAAGTATACCGCTCAAAATATTATTCACCTCTGTTTCAAAACCGAGCTCTGGCACCTCTGCAAATCCCTGCTTCCCTCTGCGAAGGGCCTATCTATTTACTTTTATGCTGAGTCGTCATCCTCTTATTAAAAAGCACCAGTTGGAGAGCACCGCTGTCATTTGCATTTATTACTGTTAGTTTACATTGAGTGTGACTTGACTGGATCTCTTTTACCATGAATTACAATGTCTAGTCAGTCCTTGGTCTTTAAAGGTGCTCTGCATTTATGTTTTGCGGTCTCAGAAAGGGCTAGCGAGATACCATCCTGTTATATCATATTATGATTTTTTTGAGAAAGTGTTGTCATCCGAGTTTTATTATTATGGCTCGCTAGTTGATTATGCTATTGATATGAGTAAACTTGGGACCTATGCATTATTGCAAATGTGGTTAGTTATAATCTTTGCCGAAATCTTGAATGCTGGCTTTACATATTTACAACAACAAGAGCAAACAGAGTTTGTAAAAGTTTTTCTTTATCACTTTCAGTTTGTCAACTGAATTGCTCGAGGACAAGCAAAGGTTTAAGCTTAAGGGAGTTGATACGTCTCCAACGTATCTACTTTTCCAAACACTTTTGCCCTTGTTTTGGACTCTAACTTGCATGATTTGAATGGAACTAACCCGGACTAACGTTGTTTTCAACAGAATTACCATGGTGTTATTTATGTGCAGGAGAAAACGTTCTTGGAATGACATGAAACTTCACGGAGACACTTTTCAGAAAATAAGAAAAATACCTGCCAAAGGTGAAGGCCAGGGGGGCCACCACCTTGCCACGAGGGTGGGGGGCGTGCCCCCCTACCTCGTGGCCCCCCTGTTGCCTCTCCAACTCCAACTCCACCTCCATATATTGAGTTTCGGGTAGAAAAAAACTAGAGAGAAGAAACCATCGTGTTTTACGATACGGAGCCGCCGCCAAGCCCTAAAACCTCTCGGGAGGGCTGATCTGGAGTCCGTTCGGGGCTCTGGAGAGGGGAATCCATCGCCACCGTCATCATCAACTATCCTCCATCACCAATTTCATGATGCTCACCGCCGTGCGTGAGTAATTCCATCGTAGGCTTGATGGACGGTGATGGGTTGGATGGGTTCTATCATGTAATCGAGTTAGTTTTGTTAGGGTTTGATCCCTAGTGTCCACTATGTTCTGAGATTGATGTTGCTATGACTTTGCTATGCTTAATTCTTGTCACTAGGGCCAGAGTGCCATGATTTCAGATCTGAACCTATTATGTTTTCATCAATATATGAGTGTTATTGATCCTATCTTGCAAGTCTATAGTCACCTATTATGTGTTATGATCCTTTAACCCCGAAGTGACAATAATCGGGATACTTACCGGTGATGACCGTAATTTGAGGAGTTCATGTATTCACTATATGTTAATGCTTTGTTTTGGTTCTCTATTAAAAGGAGGCCTTAATATTCCTTAGATTTCGTAAGGACCCCGCTGCCACGGGAGGGTAGGACAAAAGATGTCATGCAAGTTCTTTTCCATAACCACGTATGACTATATTCGGAATACATGCCTACATTATATTGACGAACTGGAGCTAGTTCTGTGTCACCCAAGGTTATGACTGTTACATGATGAACCACATCCGACATAATTCTCCATCACCGATCCATTGCCTAGAAGCTTTCCATATATTGTTCTTCGCTTATTTACTTTTCTTTTGCTATTGCTATCATCACTACAAAATACCAAAAACATTACTTTTACTACGGTTACCTTTTGCTACCGTTATCACCACTATGATATTACTTTGCTACTAAATACTTTGTTGCAGATATTAAGTTTCCAGGTGCGGTTGAATTGACAACTCAGCTGCTAATACTTGAGAATACTCTTTGGCTCCCCTTGTGTCGAATCAATAAATTTGGGTTGAATACTCTACCCTTGAAAACTGTTGCGATCCCCTATACTTGTGGGTTATCAGCGGGGAAGGTACCGGAGCCGATGCCGCTATCGAAAAGAAGAAGCAGAAGAAGCAGAGGATACGAAAACCTAACAAACTACACTACAAAAAAAGACACATCCGGGACATTTTGGGCCGAACGAAATGTTTTTCTGTCATACATATGACACTTTTATGACGTTAATTGTGACAAAACCCGGTATCATCATAGATGTGGTGGGCTCCTACTTCTATGACAAAAAATCATGACAGAAAATGGGCTTTTCGTCCTGGGCAGGCCGGAGACGCAGCTGCATGACATTCTTTGGGCCGTCCATGACGGAAAAACCGTGGTATAAGCGAGGGGGAGGAAAATTTCGGGGAGTTCCCGATTACGGTGGGAGGTCGGGGGCCGAGCGATGCGCGTTTCTCTCATACATGTACACGCGTGTGTGCGAGGCTTTGGTTCTAACTGAACCCGAGCGAGGCGTTGGGTTCTAACTAAACCCGAGCGATTGCACTGCAGGCTACGCGTTACTGAACCCAGGCGATCGATCGATGGATGTTAACTGAACCCGATTGAGCGATTCCTTCGCTACTGCTACTAACTGAAGCCGATCGATGCTGCCTTTGGGATGAACAGTGAGCGTTGCAGGGGGTTTGGATGAACAGTGAGCGGTGGCGTTGCCTCTGGATGAACAAGACCCCATGGTGTGGTGGAGGGCTGGATGAACATTAGACGGTGGAGGGGTGCTCGTGGAGGGGTGGTTGAACAGTAGTCGATGGAGTAGCGCGCGGTGGAGGTTGGATGAACAGGAGCCCGTGGAGGCTGGAGGAGGTCGACGGTAGCCCGTGGAGGCTGGAGGAGGTCGACGGTGGAGATGAACAGTATCCCGTGGAGTCCCGTTTTGCGGTACGCCACACCCCTCCCGATGAACAGGACCCCCATTTCGACCATGGGAGGTCTGTTTCGTCCGTTTTGCGGTACGGCACACCCCTCCTGATCAACATGAGCCTCGTTTCAACCGTAGGAGGTCTGTTTCGTCCGTTTTGCGGTACGGCACACCCCTCCCGATCAACAGGACCCCCGTTTTGACCATAGAAGGTCCGTTTCGTCCGTTTTGCGGTACGCCACACCCCTCCCGGTCAACAGGACCCCCGTTTCGACCGTAGGAGGTCCGTTTCCTCCGTTTTGCGGTACGCCAGACCCCTCCCGATCAACAGGACCCTGTTCAGGCCTCGTTTCCATTGCCTGTTTCGTCCAAGCCCTCCCGATGAACACGACCACGCATTCCGTTCCGACCCAGCCGGTTGGCTCCCACACGTTCCGTTGCCTCCCCATGAACACGACGTATTCCGTTGCCTCCCCATGAACACGACGACGATGCTATTTCTCCGTTCCGACCCAGCCATGTACACGAGCCCTGGCCGTACGTATGCGCGAGAAGGCGTTCGAGACCCCGCCCGTATGTACACATACGTGGCCGTATTTTCTTTCTTGCACCCTGGCTGCTATATGTACGTGTACATGCTACGTGCGCGCCTCTACTACGACACGTGCGCACCTCTACATCCACTAATATATATGTACGTACACGTTCGCAACCAAAATGACAACGCTACGTACGCTTCGACCAGGTGGGTCTCGACTGTCAGGCACTTCCTTGCCTGCGAAGACGTAGCTGGTGGGTCCCAGCAGTCAGTGGGGCGAATCATATTTTTGCCCAGACGCACTTCCTTGCGTGCGAAGATGTAGCTGGTGGGTCCCAGCAGTCATGGGCAAACGTTTTTTCATGAAATACGGTGGCCCGTCCGGTGGGTCCCTGCTATCAGGTGCAGGAATAATTATTTTGGACGTAATAAGGAGGCACTTCCTTGCTGCGGCCGTGGACCCAACTGTCAGCCGCTCCATGTACAGTCCACGTCCGATGGAAGCCGTTCCTTGACCACGTTGACCACGCCGCGCCGAGAGAAACATGGTGGTGGACGACGGCGAGGCCTAGGAAGGGGACGACATGGAGCCAGGGAAGACGCGACAGTGGATGCCCATGCGTAGAGGAGTACGAGGGTTCACTGGTTCGCTGCGGTGTGAGGCTGCCGTCGCCCCAGAATAATAGGGGGTGTGGGTGAGTAGAGGGATGGCCTGGCCAGCGGTGGGAGTAGTAGGGGGCGGTGAGGCCTCCGTCGCATCGCAGCCGGCCACGGGAGGCAGGAGCACGAGGCACGACTGGCGCTGGTTTGGGCGGCTGGAGCAAGAAGACCAGAGGTTGAAGAAGCACTACGGCCGTTGGATGGACATCGTACGGTCACTAGAGCTAGAATCCTGCATATTGACTAAGTTGACAAAGCGCTCTGTCCCCGTCAACTTAGTAGGCCCACAAGTCAGCCTGCCACTATACTGGGTCCCAGCTAATAGGGGGAGTATTCATTTTTTGTGTGTAATAAGGAGGCACTTCCTCGCGTGCGAAGATATAGCTGGTGGGTCCGAGCGGTCAGGTGGAGGAATCATTATTTTGCGCATAATAAGGAGGCATTTCCTTGCGTGCGGTCGTGGACCCAGTTGTCGGCCTCTCCATGTACAGTCCACTTCAGATGCATGTCGGTCGTCGACCACGTTGACCAGGCCGCGCCGAGAGCACCAGGGCGGTGGACGACGGCGAGGCCTAGGAAGGGAACGACACGGAGGCAGGGAAGACTCGGCAGTTGTTTCCCATGCGGAGGGGAGTACGACTGTACGAGGGTTTACTGGTTCGTCTGCCGTCGCTGGAGAATAACAGCAGGTGTGGGTGAGTAGAGGGATGGCTAGGCCAGCGATGGGAGTACGATGGGGCGGTGAGGCCTGCGCGGCAGCAGAGCCGGCCTTGGGGAGGAGGGAGCAGGCAGTCCCGCCGACGCTTGTTTGAGCGGCTGGAACAGGAAGAGCAGAGATTGAAGAAGCATGGCGGTCGTTGGATGGCCATCCAACAGTCACTGCTTGTGCGTCAACCTTTTTTTAGGAAAGCCTGAAATCTGGGGAAAACAGCATACAACCCATCTGCCATTATTTCTAATAATTTACAGCCCATTTGCTAATTATTAATGTTTTTTTGGAGCCCATATTCTTTTTGTTAGCAGTACAGCCCATATTGTGGCCACGGTTAAAAAATTATACGAAATTTTGCATATTTCGGTGCGGTCCGAACTGTTTTTAATCCTAAAATTTTGACTCGCATTCAAACTGATTTTAAAAATAAATGTATATCAATATAAAATCCAACAAATTCTCCACGCATAAAAATTAATGTAATTTAAAATCTCGAAATGAAAAAAAGATATTTGAAACTAATTGCCGATTTGATGTGTTTAAAAAATGTACAACCCAGTTCTCATTACTAATGGGCCATTTTCTCGGCCAACCGAATGAAAGCTCTCCTCGTCTTGAAAGATTTGTAGCCCAACAGGCCTGACAAAGCGACTTACTTGGCAAATCACAAAAAAACTGGGCTGCGACCGTGGACCCAGCTGTCAGCCTCTCCATGTATAGTACTCTTCCGATGGAATGTTGTTGACAAAGTTGACCACGCTGCGCCGAGAGCACCAAGGCAGTGGACAACGGTGAGGCCTAGGAAGGGGACAACGCGGAGCCGGGGAAGACGCGGCAGTGGATGTCCACGCGGAGAGGAGTACGAGGGTTCACTGGTTCGGCTGCTGTGTAAGGCTGCTGTCACCGTAGGGCCTGGCTAGTGGTGGGAGTAGTAGGGGGCGATGAGGCATCAACGGCAGCACAACTGGACATTGGAGGCAGGAGCAGGCGGTCTCCCCAGCGCTCGTTTGGGTGGCTGGTGCAAGAAGAGCAACGATTGAAGAAGCAGCAGGACCGTTTGATTCAACTCCAATGGTTACTGCTGCTAGAATCGTTTGTTGACTAAGTTGACAAGCCCTGCGTACGCGTCAACTTAGTAGGCCCATAGGTCAGCCTCCCAACCGGTGTGCCCCAGATGTCAGTGGGAGGAATATTTTTTTTTGCGTAATAAGGAGGAAGTTGATTGCGTGCGGCCAGGCCAGCGGTGGGAGTAGGGCGGGCCGGGGAAGCCTGCGCGGCATCATAGCGGGCCACAAGAGGAGGGAGCAGGCAGTCCCGCCGGCGCTAGTTTAGGCAGCTGGAGCAGGAAGATCAGAGATTGAAAAAGCACGTCGGCCGTTGGATGGACATCCAACAGTCACTGCTGCTAGAATCGTGTGTTCACTGACAAAGCGTTGCGTAAACAAGTCAGCCTCGAAATATGTGGCGTGTACAACCCATTTGCTATTATTTTTATAATTTTTAATCATTTTCTAATTCATATGGAATTTATTGCAGCCCATTTTCCATTTTTAGAATTGCTGGCCATTTTCTGGTCAGTACCAGGGTCAAAAAATTAACTAAATATGTGGGAAATTTTGAAAATTCGCAAATTTTTGCTGGGAACGAAATATTCTTAATCCAAAAATTAATAGCCATACTAAAACAAATTTAAAAATAAATTAGTACTATGTCATGTTAAATCCAATGAAATACGTATAAGATATCAGTGAAGAACAAAAACAAAAAAAGAAACTTATATCCCATTTGCTATAATTTTTTTGGAATTTTCAACCCCTTTTGATATTACTTTTAACAGACATTGACCATACTCTTAAGCCAGGCCGGAATGCATCCCTCCTCGTCTTGAAAGATTTGCAGCCCAGTAATTCGGAGAAAACAAATAGGCCTAGCTTGGGTATTCTTCAAAAAGAAATACTGGGCTACCTATTTTCCCAAAGAACTGGTGGATGAGCATTTAGCTTTATTTATTTATTTATTTATGTTTAGGGGACCATGAGCATGTACCTAGGCCGGATTCATATGAGAGCCTCCCTTCTAGTTAATTATGGGCTTCTCTATTGGGCTACGTATGGTACGGGGCACTAAAGGATCGAACCGTGCAACGACTTCCAAAACATTGTGTTTGTCATTCTAACAACACATTTATTCAACCAACAAACGAAATATACTACTGATTGTACATTGAAAACAGCAGCAGCAGCAACTAGGGCTGGGGGTGCAATAGAAGCAGTAAGCAGGCCAGAAGAGTGAAGACACAACTCTCTCTTCCAAACCAAAGATCAGCCATCGTTACAAAAGGGCTACCAAAAAAGAACAAGTGTATGCATCAAACTAAATAAAGATCCTACTACACCAAGTGTACACATCTAACTAACTGGCTTAGTTAGACGTTACTATTTATTAAGCTGTGGAGATTGGCTGACGGCTTGAACCAGATGGGTGCCTGACGGGGGAAACTCTAGCCAGCAGGTGGAAGTCTGATACTTGCGACCCTCTCTCCTACTTTGGGATGCAGAGCGTGGCGGCACATATCAGGGTATGGTGCATGCATAGACGCATGGTACGCTGTGTACACACAGTTTTGCCTGATGAACAAAACCGCGCTGCCATCATGATCCTTGCATGGTACTGAGATTGTCCACACACGAAACAATGAGCTTGATTACCTCTGTGGGGAGCGAATTCCAGCCACTCTTTCAGTGGATGCTGCTCGGTTCTACCATTGTTAGTGCTTGGGTTTCAGACGAGGGGGGAGGCACCTTAGCGGGGATGGAAGATTGGACGAGATTATGTGCGGACAAAGATGAAGAAGGGAATATGTGGTGCGGGAAGTGGACAGGTGATGATGACTACAGCATGCCGCTTGACTTACGAGACACATACCAGCAGCGTAGGGTCATGTCGATGCCAGACAACTTGCTTGAGTGATCACAGTACTGGTACTCCCTACAGTGATGTGCCCTAACTTGCTTGAGTAGATTAGTAGAGTAGGACTCTGCTCTACTACTAGCACCGGAGGAGTAGTATATTCTAATCGAAAATAGTTACAAACTTCAATGCCCGAGCGTGGAACGACTACGAACCGTGCTCAAAGACCATGGCCCTATTTGGATATGGGTTAGAGTTAGTTTGTGTTAGTTTGGACTCAACTAGCCCAAAAATATCCAAATAGGAGGGTTAGTTCGGGTTAGATCCATCTAACCCACCCCAAAAAACTAACCCACCCAAGAGGTGCTTATTTGAGTTAGTTCATCTCGGGACCACTAAAAACACATTTTTCTCTCGCTCTTCCCGTGGCAGATCCCACCCCACTTCCTCAAAGCTTCTCGTCCTCTTCCTCCCTCCCTCTTGCACCGCCCATGAAGACGCCTCGCCGTATCTGCGCTCCATCTAACCCTGCCATCCAAACATCTTTTTGGTTAGAGTTAGTTCAGAGCTAGTTCAAGGTTATAATCTAACTCTAACCTCTAACTGAGTTAGAGTATCCAAACAGGGCCCGTGTCTATGTGGTGTTTGGACATGAGCGACAACCTCAATGCCAACGGTGCTGCTCCCATTGCACCGTATGTGTTTCTGTCCTTCCTGTTCGAAATCATGGTAGAATTCATGTTTCTACTCTGTATCCTAGTACTATGCTAGTCCACATGATTAGTTTCATCTCTGTTATAGCCGTCATGATTTATTTTGTGCTTATTCACATTAAATCTCGTAGTAAGTTTCTCATATATTCAACTGGCGCAACGTCCCCTATAGCCACTCCCATTTCATGGATGGCCTAGTCGATGCCTCCAAGGAGCCCTTCGTCCACTGCTATGAGTGCCCGATGCCATTTTGTGGCTCGCCGGCGAACATGGTGCATCACCTCACAGATGCGTGTAGCGGTCACTGCTGGCCCTTGGCGGAGAACATCAAGTACGAGACGTGCTACCCATTCACCATGCCGGAGTCGCTGGAGGATCACCGCCGCCTGCTAGTCTCGGAGGAGGACGGCAGCGTCTCCCTCTTGATCGTGGGCACCGGCGAGGCTTGCGCAGGCCGCCGCCCCGTCTCTGTAATGTGCATCAGGGGCGACGCCGCTGATGCTGACACTGGCACGAGGCCGATGTACGGGTGTGTGGTCAGTTTTACTACCCCTCCGGGTCGCGTGGGCGGCAACACCGGCCTCATCGAACGGACTTGGACTCTGGGGAGCTGGGACTATCCCGGCAATGTGGACTTGGAAAACCCATGGCATCCTTTACCCGCCAACGCGGTGCACGGGGACTCCAAGGAGGTTCACCTGGACATACGCATTATCAAGTTAAATGTTGATCATTAGTCGTCGCTCAATGTAATCCGCTGTCTAAGCATGTGGAGACTTCCATGCAGGATCTTGCTCTATTGGAGTATCACGCATGAATAAAAGTGTATCCGTTTATGGTTTAGTCTAGAATCTTGCATGTATGAATTTTTACTATAGTACTGGTGAAAGACTTACGATGAACCATTTCTTACATGTCCTCTACCCGCTTACAAGTCATCCTGATTTAATCCCTCCGTCTAGGTGTATAAGGGCATGGTTAATATTACTTAATAATATAGCCAACTGTTGACTATAAGAAAGTGCCATGTCATGTGTAGCCAACATGTATAACAATTGATACTCAAAAACTAATTCTTACTAGTGTGTATGCACGTGCAATGCACGTCTTAACAGTATGGTGTGATTCCACCAAAAAATACTTTGAAAAATGAATTCCGAGCAAAAAAATATTGTTGATGCACATGAAATAGAGTTTAGAAATTTACTAATTGGTAGTACAAAATGCAACTACTGCCTGCGGTCATCCAGAAATTTTCGAAGAATATAAAAAAAGTATGTGGTGGAACCCACAAATTGTTTACTTCAACTTTAGTTTCTCCTCCAGCCATCTCACATTAGCTCACAACCAACTCTTTTTTTACTCATCACAACCTGACAATTGCAGCATAGTAGAGGAGGCATAGGTCTTCTTTTCAGGAAGGTATGACACGGTGCAGCGATGTTTCCAGAACCAAGTAGATTCAGCTGCAGGCACTGTTCACTGCAAACCCCTCCAATATTAGCCGCTAGATTTAGGAGATGAGATGAGTGGCTAGGATTGATGCTCTAGGTGCAATCCATGACTCGTATACTATATAGTAGTATAGATAGTATAGAGAACATCATCTCTTGCAAAGCATAATAAGTGTTATTTCTTCACAAGTTTTGGATGCAGGTTGAACAATTGAACGCTTTTGTTTGCAAAAGATACCTTTTTATCTATTTCACCCGGATGTTTGTGAGCTCTAGAGATGAAATAATATCAGAAGAAAGCTATCGATACCCGTTACACATGAGATGACCCCCACATCCTTTGTCAAAATAAACAACTCCCCGATCAATGCATTTCACTCTTCGGTGCAACACACGGGCACCTTACTACTATAGATTAGTATGACCAAAAATTGAGCTAACATTATATATAGTATGATAAATGCTGATGCATGTCACCTAAAATTATATCATTCAAAACTATGTTCAAATACGAATCCAACGATATAGTTTTTGTTGACATGCACTAACATTTTGTTAGTTAAATCTTCAGTCAAATTCAATGGGGGACTAATAAACCACGACCGATGTAGTACAAGTGTAGAGGCGGCGCTGCACGGGAGTCTCACCTCTCACCCCGCTCGTGGCGCGGCAGTAAAGCCGTCATATCACAAAACCCAACCACTCCTAGTAATAAGTGGCCTGGTAAAATAAGCGGACAAGCAACCATCACATCCCTCCGTCTTTTTTGCATTTCATCTCTCTGCATTTACTTTCTCTGGTTCATCTCGCACACTCGATCCCTAGATACTACTCCTAGGGCCAGTTCTTTTGGCGGCCTCCCCAGCTTTTCCCACAAGACTAGTCACAGTGGAGATTAACAATAAGGCGTCTCACTCATTTATTTGGGCTTCTAAACTACTACTCCGTCCTGGTTTATTCCTCACCATTGTAATTTGTGCTAAATTTTGACCAAAGATTTAACTGGTTTATTCCTCACCATTGTAATCCCTCCGTCTAGGTGTGTAAGTCATCTTACGAAAAACAAATAATCCCAAAACACTTAGGCGCGGTCCATTAACTTCTACCTTGTTTCTTGTTTCTTGACATATCAACCAATAAGACATAAAGAGTGTGCATGCTTTTAATGACTTGAGATATCAAACACGACATGCAGTGGTTAGTTCATTGCATGCAATACTATTAATTAGCAAATAAACATTAACGTTTCTCGTTTTCTCCTCCTCCTTGGTCACGGTGCACAACCTAAGAGCAAGTACAATAGAGACTAGTCAGCAGGCTATAGCATCTTCCACATCAGCAAAATCATCGCTGGAGGAGAGAGAAGTGAGAAGAAAGGACCAAGCGGGTGCTTCGCGAGTCGCCGGGCGATAGCACAAGCAACGAGGAAAAGGAGCCTGCATGCAGCCCATGCGAGCGCTACGGCCGGCGTTCAGCTCCCCCGCCAATCCTGACACTTTCCTTTGCCTAGCACAGCATGCATGCATTAAATGTATAGCCAACACTACAGCCATTCTACTGTATGAACTTTTTCAAATACAGGCTACAGGTGATATGGCTATACTATAGAGCCGGCAGCAGGCTTTACTATTAACCTTGCTCTAAGATGACTTACTCACCTAGAAGGATGGAGTAGTGCGTGTGACATGCACTAACATTTCTTTAGTTAAATTTATGATCAAAATTTGAGACAGATTACAATGGGGACCCATAAACCAGGACGGAGGTAGTAGTTATGGGATTACTAATCTAGAAGCCTAAAAGAACTGGCCCCTGGTACTCCTACTTGTAGTAGTACTCAAGTTGGAATTCCAATTGCACGACATAACTTGTTAGGCAAAAAATTCGATACAGGGTGTAGGAAGCGGTTTGGGAATTTGCATGCCTTTACAACCAGTGAGATACAAAGTACGACAGAGAAATAACCATAGAGAAGGAAGCTAAAAGTAAACAATCAAACGATCATTTTTGCATTTGTTTTGCATTGAATCGTTTCACAAGCTTGGCTAGTGTTGTTTTTCTACTTTTACAAAAACCGCATCGTAATGTTAAAACGTGCATTTGCACGTACATAAGTAATAGTAGTACTCCCTCCGTCTAGGTGTATAAGTCTTCCCTCCTTCTTGGTCACGGTGCACAACCAAAGATGACTTATTGACCTGGACGGAGGGAGTAGCACAGTCTACAAGCATATATCGAGAGAGACGTGTAGTGCGATAGTATATAGTAAAGTTTGTGCTATATGCACGTACTTGCAAAATGCGTATGAATACACAAGGTTTCCAAACTTTCCCTTTTACATACTTAATTAAGGACACTAAAAATTCTTGAACGTTCGGGATTTATCATTTGCGTCCCAAAACTAATGATATCGCCTTACGAAACAAAAATTATACTCCTCCTAAAAGCAACGACGCTCGCAGGAGCGCTTGCGGCGCGCCACGAGTGCCCTGGTGCGCGGCTATTTCCCAGCACGCTGACACAACGCCTCTTCCTCAGCCTCACAACTCGTGAGGTGCTGATTGGCGGCTTGCCGGCGGGCAAGCGCGATCTCACCGTGTGGTGATCCGGCGCCAACAGGTACTCCTCCTCGCTGGAAGCATGCACCTGGTCCACGTACCGCCAAACGTAGATGAGGCGCTTGGGCCCGACTGCACTCAGGGCGTCGGCACGGGCGTCCTCCGCCACCCTCACGGACCTCGCACGAGCCTTCTGCCAAAGAGCCAATCGCCTGACTCTCTCGGATGCGACATTGGCCTCCCAGGCAGCTTGTTCCGCGGTGCGCTTCTCTTCCTCGGCCTTCTTCTCCACCTCTATTTTGGCGAGCTCTACTGGACGCAATGCCTCCCACAAGGCGACATCCATTTCTTTCCAAAGCTCCTCAAGGGTGGGGGGCTCGGCGGGCGGCGCGACGTTCTCCTCGTAGCAGGGAGCCGACGCGTCCTCCGGCGCACGTGGCGAGGAGCGGAATGCCGACGCGTCCTCCTCGACTAGTGGTGGCGAGGAACGGAACGGTGACGCGTCGCTTCGCGGCGAGGAGCGGAACACCGACACGTCCTCCTCGACTAGTGGCGGCGAGGAACGGAACGGCGACGCGTCGCGTAGCTGCGAGGAGAGGAACACTGACACGTCCTCCTCGACTAGTGGCGGCGAGGAACGGAATGGCGACGCATGACCGTCCGCGCGGTGCAGCGAAGGGCTCCTAAGGCTTGGGAGGGGCGATGCCATGGTAGTCAACGTGAGAGGGAGGGGAAGGAGATAGCAATGAACATGAACGTGAGGGGGAGGATATAGCGATATCATGGGAGGCGCAATATTTATAGCGAGCAATGGCACACCTACGTAAGATATGGACTGAGCTGCACTGACTTAACTGCAGGTCCAGTTGCATCACTGACATGTGGGCCAGACCCCTGTTGGGCCCATATGTCAGTGAACCAATGCACCTGCAGTTAAGTAACAACTACGTTGGCATATTTGTTGGAGTAAATTATGGGGGAGCGAAGGGATGGAAATATTGCTGGTCAAAACAGATTGGACGAGCGTTGGGGGAGGAGAGTCATGCATGCAGATTTTTTCACACGGGGTGGAGTGGTGGGACCGCCGGAGGGAGAAGGAGAGTTTGGCAGGCATATTGTTTCCACACATGGAGAGGAAAAGGTTTGGAGACGAACGACCTTCCTGCAGGTATGGGGAATGGTGCATAATAAGTCATCTTGCATGCCGGGCTAGGTATAGTCTCAAGTCATCAAAAACATACACGCCCCACACATGTTCATATTTCAAGGTGCACTAAATTATTGCATGCGATGATTAAGGCTGGCCTTAATGGTGGTATCTTAGCTGGTATCATGCACACGGGGATAGCAAACATGCTGATGTGGCAAAGAATTAAAGAAGAGAGGGGGGTTAGAGTAACTAGTGTTCATGCATGCATCTTGTTTTCCAATCACATTTTACAAGTAAAATTCGTGGACAAACTTTGACCCAAAGTACGATGGGGACTAGTAAACCAGAATGGAGGTAATAGTTTTTTTAATCAAAGAAGGGTTTCCACTTCCGATTTTCATTACTGAAAACCAGAATGAAGTCTAGTTTTGAAATACGTATATCACTAAAAATATGTTATGTTTCACTCAAAATATATTCCTTGGCGGTTTTGATGAGATAAGGGAGGAATGTTGTTGGTTTCAAGATTCGAGAAGTGGTATATGTCTAATTTCTACTCTTACTAGCAAGATGGCCGTGTGTTGCACGGAACATCGAGATCTTGTGGGAGAAAAGGATGAACGAGGGAAGGCCTTATCTGTAAATGTGGTGAAGAGTGCGGGTAAATTGCTATATTTTCCTTCTTATCCGTCAGATATAAATCGGACGACCTACATTGCAGGATGGCAGGCCCACCATCATCACCAACTCTATTTTTTATCCCTACTATTATAAAAAGCATTGTCGGTGATGATCGTGTGCCTGCCATCCTGCAATATAGGCCGTCCGATCTATATCTGACGGATAGGAAGGAAACTATGGCAATTTTGCAAAAAGGTACCCACACCCCTCTCCACATTTGCAAATAAGGCCTTCCCTCGTTCATCCTTTTCCCCCACAAGATAAACTACTCATACAAATGCATCTTGATGTTCCGTGCAACGCATGCGCATCTTGCTAGTTGTTGCAAAAAGCCCATGTCTGTGAGAGAGAGAGAGGGGGAGAGTGGAGGAGGACGGAGTGCATGTGTGACAAAGACACAAGGAGTGTATGTGCGATAGGTATCAGCTTAAAATGAGGCGATAGTGTGTGTGCACGATCGAGAGGGCGTGTCTCAAGAAGGGAAGAAAAATCTACATAGATAAAAGGAGCGGGAGAGAGACATGTATGCGATGGTGGAAGCACGAGTGTGCGGGTGTATAAACCTATCTAGAGGCTAGCTAGTCGATAAATGTTTGTGAGAGAAATACGAGTCGGGGTGCAAAAGCGAGAGTTTTGTGTCTGAGAGAGAGACAGTAGTCGGGAAGGGGAGTGGAAGCAGGAGTTGTGTGTGTGTGTGTCTGTGAGAGAGAGAGAGAGGAGACGGTAGTCGGGGTTGTCTGATCGATAAACAAATGAATAACGTCAGACTGGGATGGAGACAAAAAGGAGACCACAACAAATGTTGTGTCTACAGGAGAGAGAGAGCATAACTTTAGTGGTATGAGTCATATGTAGAGACATATAGGGTGTGTGAGAGAATCCCATAGAGAGAAAGACAAAGTGAAAGACGAGTGGAGACTGTGTGTGTGGCGGTGAAAAAGAAAGCTTAGGTACCGAGTGATACCATAGAATAGTAGAGACGTGAGAGATAATGAAAACCGTGTAATGTATAATGATAGGGAGAGTGTGACACTTCTCAAGGGAGACATCGAGAGACCGTGTTTGCGAGGATAGGAGAAACATGAAGTGAGCATGCAGGTGAGCTGGAGAAAAGAGAGTGATAGCTACCTAAAGGAGCATGCATGCGAGAGAGATGGGCGTGAAAGGAGTGAACAAAAAAGGGATTCGAATATTTGAATTCGAGATGATGATACATGTAATCCATACTCGAACCAAAATTGATCTATCAAACATGCATGCCCATATGAATTCACGCACATCTATGTTATTTAATATGTAGATATTACTGATCCATACATTTTAGTAGAACATAATTTGGTTAAATTTTTTCGAATTCAACCTTAAGATTTCGAGATTGTTGTATTTGTAAATCATATTATACATATAAAGGAGCAGAATTCTTTGTTGTGCTTTTGAAAGTATATATAAAAATGATGTATATTGAATGTAATTCCAATTGAAAATGGATCTCGCCCGAAAAAATGGAATACAAACAGGATTTGAATTGAGTTGGCACGGTAAACGTGCACTCTGCAAAATTTGAATGAAGCGGGGAAAGTCGTAGTAATCTCCCGAAAACAAAATCTGTGAGATGGAAATCACTACTGCCTATCCCTGCCACGCAAAGCCTATCTGCTGGATTTCTATAGGTTTTGATAGGGGTAGGTTTGTAATTTCACCCAAACGTGACGTAACCGCCTCTCAGCCAGATTCATACACGGTGGGTGCCAAAACACAGTGTGTCCTCGGCCGAAATCGACTCCCTCCCAGATTCATATTCATACACGGTGGGCACCAAAAACAAACTCTCGTCGGCAAATATTCGGTGTATGCGAGATTACCGTCCTATCCCCAACTAACTAATGTTGCTGTGATGTAGTAGAAATTTGAAACGGGGGCTAAGTTTGTAAATTTCCTCGCATTTGAGACAAGCGTGCCCTGAATACATTGTTCCCCCCTTCCTCTCTACCTCCCTTTTCCCCATTCGTACTCCGTGGGCGCCAAAACACCCTCTCCACTCCTCCGTCCGTCGCCGTCCACCACCCCATCCACCGCCGTCCTCCTCCACCATGCCGAAGCTGATACCCCGACGCTGCCGTCCATTACAAGAGATCGACCTCTCTCATCCACGACTTCGGACCGGGATCCTTGCATCCCATCCTCTCGCTTCATCCCCGCTGTCGTCCACCTTGCCGGCGCCGCTCCTACGACCGTCTCGTCCACCGCGCCCCGCCGCCACCGTCTACCCTCCTAGATCTGCTTCCACGCCACCGACAGCCATCGCTACCGCAGCACCGTCAAATTCTCAGCAGATGCGTACATGGTGCCGCACCAGAGGCGGTACTCTTTTGTATCTTCTCAACTTATTTATCGCAACAAGAAAATAGATCGCCACTGCTTTACTCTGATTTCTTGTCTTGGTTGCGAAGTTGCCTTTGTCCGGTTTGCACCTTCAGATCCGCCATGGCACGCTCAACACTATAGTCCCAATGCTTATGGTTTTCCCCTTTTATATTCCACACTAGTTAAATCACAGTAGACTAAATTTCAAAATTGGGTCAGTCGATTTTTCAAAGCTCGCTGAAATTCGCCGGTGCGATCGAAGGGGCTCGGGTGGTTGTGGGGCCTTGCCGAATGAATAAAACTCGACGCGGGTGGGGGTTGGGGCGGGGTGGGGGTGGGGGTGCCGGTGGAACACATGCGGTGGGGGCCAGTGGTCCGGCCGGCGGTCCATGTGGTGTTCTGTATGGGAAGAATCAGAGACGAGGAAGAAGAAGGGTTAGGAGACATAGGATCTTCATCCAACCGCCTGAAATGGTCGAGATACAGCTGGTAGTTGCATTCTTAATGCGCTCTGGTTCATGATGTGTGGGCACTACGCAACTAACATTTTATTATCCAAAATCTTCTTGCTCTTCTTTACCATGTTCCTCTTCCGTTATTCTTTAATATGTACTCTCTCCATTCCTAAATACAAGTCTTTGTATAGATTCCACCATGGACTACATATGGAGCAAAATGGGTGAATCTACACTCTAAAATGTATCTGGATACATCTATATGTGATCCATAGTGGAAATCTCTACCAAGACTTATATTTTGGAACGGAGGGAGTATGATAGTAGTACAGTATGTTCCTTGTACTGAAGATGAGCAGGGACATTTGCAGTGTAGAGGTCTATACGGTCGGTTGTGATGGACACTTTGAGCCTCTTTGATTCGTAGGATCTTGTAAACATAGGAATAGGATTTTTAGTGGCCTGCCCACTTGAATCCTATAAGAATAGCAAGGAAATGCGGGGAGCTGTGTCGCCTTTGAGAGTTACACTGATATTAACAGTACCGCACCTTCACTTGAAGAGAGATGGTATCCGAAGCCTTTCTAGCCGTACCGGCAATACTAGCACATATATTCCAGCAAGTTCCACTTTACTGATTTTACTCTAATGCTTAAGGTTTTCCCGTTATATCTACACTGTGATCTGTGTAGCTGCTTTGTGTCGCACTAGCAGCAGTCCACTCTTGAAGCTAAACACTGCAATGACTTACAAAATTGGCACCAAGGCATTGAGTGCCATTCTGGATGCAATTAAACTTATACGCTCCCTGAGGGAGTCCTGGATTAGGGGGTCTTCGGACAGCCGGACTATATCCTTTGGCCAGACTGTTGGACTATGAAGATACAAGATTGAAGACTTCGTCTCGTGTCCGGATAGGACTCTACTTGGCGTGGAAGGCAAGCTAGGCAATACAGATATGTATATCTCCTCCTTTGTAACCGACCTTGTGTAACCCTAGCCCCCTCCAGTGTCTATATAAACCGGAGGGTTTTAGTCCATAGGACAACATACAATCATACCATAGGCTAGCTTCTAGGGTTTAGCCTCTCCGATCTCATGATAGATCAACTCTTGTAATACTCATATCATCAAGAATAAATCAAGCAGGACGTAGGGTTTTACCTCCATCAAGAGGGCCCGAACCTGGGTAAACAATCGTATCCCCTGCCTCCTGTTACCATCCGCCTTAGACGCACAGTTCGGGACCCCCTACCCGAGATCCGCCGGTTTTGACACTGACATTGGTGCTTTCATTGAGAGTTCCTCTGTGTTGTCGCCGTTAGGCCTGATGGCTCCTACGATCATCGATAGCGATGCAGTCGAGGGGGAGACTTTTCTCCCTGGACAGATACTTGTATTCGGCGGCTTCGCACTACAGGCCAACTCGGTTGGCCATCTGGAGCAGATCGAAAATTACGCCCCTGGCCACCAGGTCAGGTCTGGAAGCTTAAACTACACGGCCGATATCCGCGGAGACTTGATCTTCGACGGATTCGAGCCCCTTCCTTGTGCGCCATGCGGTCACGATTAGTATGATTTAGCTCTACCATTGTACATTGTTCAAGAAGTCGCACCGAAAGCCTCTCCGACCCTCAATTCAGAGCCAGTTGCGCCATCCATGGACAAGTGGATAGACCCTGCCACGAGGGCCGTATCCTCTGCGGAGATCGAGCCAAACATCGACCTTACCCTTCACGAGAGCTGTGTTGCCAAACTGCCGGATCCTTCTCCGGCCACAGACTCCGAACCGCATGCGCCCGTTCCTGTCGAATCCGATTGGGCGCCGATCATGGAGTTTACCTCCATGGATATTTGTCAGCACTCACCCTTTGGCAACATACTGAACTCATTAAGGTCTCTCTCCTTGTCAGGAGAGTCCTGGCCGAACTACGTCCGGCAGGATTGGGATGCGGATGACGAAGAAATTCACCGCCCACCCACCACCCACTTAGTAGCCACTGTCGATGACTTAACCGACATGCTCAACTTCGACTCCGAAGACATCGACGGTATGGATGGCGATGCAGGAGACGAACAGGAACCACTGCACACAGGGCACTGGACGCCCACTTCATCACATGACGTATACATGGTGGACACACCCAAAGAAAACAATGACGAGGAACGGAAGGACGTAGCGAAGGGTTGTTCCCTCGAGAAGAAGTCAAAGCGGCAGCGTAAATGCCGCTCGAAATCCTACCTCGGCAGAAATAACGATCATATAGACCCAGCGATAGAGCAGGGTGAACCATCGCTCGACCAGTCCGTCGAAGATAACAGTCCGGTCCACACCACACCGGATAGGCTCCAGGAGCAACATAAAGCCCACCAAAGGCTTGTTGCTATGGCGAGGAGCCTAAAAAACAGAAGCAAAGGCTCAAGGCTGCACAAGACACACTCAAAATCAAATGGAGTGAAGTACTCAACACTGCAGTGAAGTATGGAAGTAATCGCCACACCAAGAGTTATCCGAAGCGAAAGTTGCTACCTGAATTTGATGAGGAGGCCTTAGATCCTCCACAATTAAACAATAAAATGGCCATCCAGTCGGATAGACGACCTCATAGCCAACATAAAGCGGCAAATGACACCGCACATAAACCAGTACGCGATCCGCGTAAGGGCTCGCATCAAAAGGACGGCGCAACCAGATCCATCTATGGACCACGCAAGCGCGCTCCAACATACAATACAACACAACAAACATCCGAACACCACGGTACACCCAAATATAGGGGTGCCGCACACCCTCTATGTTTCACCGATGAGGTGCTGGATCATGAATTTCCAGAGGGATTCAAACCCGTAAACATAGAGGCGTATGACGGAACAACAGACCCTGGGGTCTGGATTGAGGACTACATCCTCCATATCCATATGGCTCGAGGAGATGATCTCCATGCCATCAAGTACTTACCCCTCAAGCTCAAAGGGCCAGCTCGGCACTGGCTTAATAGCCCCCCTGAAAACTCCATTGGAAGCTGGGAAGAGCTCGAAGACGCCTTTCGGGCAAATTTTCAAGGGACATATGTCCGACCACCGGATGCAGACGATTTTAGTCATATAACTCAACAGTCCGGTGAGTCAGCCCGAAAACATTGGAACATGTTCCTCACTAAAAAGAACCAAATAGTCGACTGTCCGGACGCCGAAGCCTTAGCAGCTTTCAAGCATAGCGTCCGAGATGAATGGCTTGCCAGACACCTCGGTCAAGAAAAGCCGAGAACAATGGCAGCATTAACAAGCCTCATGACCCGTTTTTGCGCAGGCGAGGACAGCTGGTTAGCCAGATGCAGCACCAGCGACCCAAGTACATCCGAAGTCAGGGATGGAAATAGGATATCACGACGCAGCAAGAATAAGCGCCGGAATAAGGAAGACAGCCCGAAGAGCACATCGGTAAATGCCGGATTTAGAAGCTCTCGGCCAGGCCAGCAGAAGCCGCCCTCCAAAGGCAACAGAGACGAACTGTCCAGCCTAAACAAAATTCTGGACCAAATATGTCAGATCCATAGCACCCCTGATAAACCTGCAAATCATACCCACAGAGAATGTTGGGTCTTCAAACAGTCCGGCAAGCTCAACGCTGAATACAAGGGCAGGATACACCAAGTGAAGACGAGGACGAGCCTCGCAAGAAAAGCACATGGGAACAGAAGAAATTCCCACCAGAAGTCAAAACAGTCAACGTGTTACACGTGATAAAAGGGAGAAACAAAGCGGCACCCTTAGAGAAACATGCCCCAGGGCCTATCACCGCAGAGCTCCGCCACTGGTCGTCCCAACCGATCACCTTCGACCATCGGGATTACTCGGCAAGTATCCGGCGGGCAGGATGGGCTACCTTGGTATTAGATCCAATAATTGATGGATACCACTTTACACGAGTCCTGATGGACACGCGGCGGTAGCAGTTTAAACCTGATATATCAGGACACAGTCTGCAAAATGGGGATAGACCCAACAAATATTTGCCACAGCAATGCTACCTTTAAAGGAGTAATGCCAGGCCCGGAGGCTCATTGTAGGGGCTCCCTACTACTAGAAGTCATATTCGGCTTCCCTGATAACTTCCGCAGCGAAAATTTAACTTTCCACGTCGCTCCGTTCCAAAGTGGCTATCAAGCACTACTCGGACGCGAAGCTTTCGCTCGCTGTAACGCAATACCGCATTATGCTTCCCTCAAGCTCAATATGCCCGGTCCACGCGTCATCATTACAGTAAATGGAAATATTGAGCACTCCTTGCGCGCCGAAGACGGTGCGGCCGCCTTGGCCGCCGCACACTAAATGGCCTCACCAACTCAAGCATTTGACAGGTCGTTAAGACCACGGACACGGCTAGACGAGTCCAGCTCAGCTATATGTAATTAATACAGGTTTGATGGCTATACCCCTATAACAATACAAGGGGCTCAACACGCGCGCAAAAGTGGAAATAAGGCTCACCTTTACTCATTTTCAACTATATATCGTTTATTTAGTATAACTTAACTTCTGCACGGCAACTTTTCAACAAATTCCCCTCTTTTTCAGATGACCATCGTGCTACACCCGTCCAGGATACGGCACAACGGAGACACAGGCACAGATGTGCAGCAGGGGCCCGTTCCAAGGATTCTTTGTAGATTAAGACCCTGCGTAAACCTTTTTTACTGTCTCTTGTTGATTTACATCCCTCAGATTCTCAGTACAACTGAGAAGGATGCTGATGTCTTGGCATGTGGCCATGCCAGAATAATGCACGTACCTGGACACCAGGGGCTTATTACAAAGGGTACTGTTTAGACCCGGTTTACACCATAAAGACCGAATACCTTAGGGAGTGTTCGGCGTCGCAAGTTTGGCCTTATATGCATCAGCTCCGAATCATGTCTTTGGTCAAATGTTGGGTTTGCCCGGCTCCTGTGTTTTGCTGCCTTACGTTCCGCTCTATCGGCTAAGGCAGCACCAGGAGAACTACTGCGATTGTGCCCTGGTTCATCCGGACGAGCACCTCGGTAGAGAAAGCCGAAAACTGACTATCATGATATAGCGTGAGACTGATCAACCACTCGATGACTTATTGGAATCTTCGGGATTCCTCCGAATTGACGAAGGGCCGTTTCCCGGCCAGGCATGTACGCACCCCGAATCCGGACGAGTGCGGAGCCACCAGGGGCTATATAGTAGCCCCACTGTCAAACTCCTATGGCTAAGTGAAAGTGTTAAAGCATTATAGTCCGGTTGCCTAGTTCTCTGCGCTATCACCTCCTTATTAGGACCAAGACGTTGGATTAAGTGTGAATACACGTCTTCTGCGAACACCCCCGCATTATATGCGTGGGGGCTGAAGCCGACGACTGCAATCTTTCAGGTTATATACATGTATACATAAACAGCCGCACAGGAGGCATCACAATACTTTTGGGCAAAAGTCTAAATACAACCTTGATAAATTCAATTAAATGTTGTTTTTACAATGGGAATACATGTCACTCAAACATAACATTCTTCGAGCATCGGGCCTCTATTGAACGAGCACCCTCAAGAACTTCTTCAAAATAGTGCTCGGCAGCCACTCGGCCTATGGCCGAACCCTGCACCGCGATAGTGGTGGTATCCATCTCCGCCCAGTATGTTTTGACACGGCAAGGGACATCCGCGAGCCTTCTATGCACGCCGACCTATTCATCGCATTAATGCGTGGAACTGCACCAAGGAACTGCTGCACCAAGCTAAAATAGTTGTTCGGCTTTGGCCTTTCCGGCCACAGATTATCCACGACATACCTCATGGCGAGTTTGGACAATATATTGAGTTCGGCCCATTCGGCAAGCTAATCAGTCAATGGAAGTGAACGCTCTGGAATGTTAAATTGTGACCAAAACAGCTTGTCCACTTCCCGATCTGTTTAATCTCGGAAGTATTCGGCCGCATCGACAACGCTCGCCGCCAAGTCCAGATATGCGTTGGCCGAACTCCACAGCCTATCCAGAGGCCGCGGATCGCCGAACTTCCTCCACAGCATAAAGAGCTTCCCAGCCACAATATCCCCGGCTTCACGCAGTTCCTCCTTATTTTCTCTCATTGTAGAGTGGGTGCCTTTGGTCGCCATTGTGGCCTTTTCGAGGTCCGTAGCCTTTGCCCGGCTTTCTTCTTCAAGAAACTGGCAGCGGTCGGCAGTGTCTTTTAACTTCACAACCATTTTGGCCATTTTCTCTTTGCTCTCGCGATGCGCGGCCTTCTCGTCTCTCAACTCTTCGGCTGCCTTCAAAGCGGCCGCATTACTACTCCTTGCTTGCTCCTTGGCTCGGGCAAGCTCCGCCCGTAGGGCCTCCACGATGGCAGCTCCATCTGCAGTCACAACACATTAAAGATACTGGCATCACGCTGCTCTTACTATGTGACATTCACTATAAACATCACTGTCGGTGTCAAAACCGGCGGATCTCGGGTAGGGGGTCCTGAACTGTGCGTGTAAGGCGGATGGTAACAGGAGGCAGGGGACACGATGTTTTACCCAGGTTCGGGCCCTCTTGATGGAGGTAAAACCCTACGTCCTGCTTGATTAATATTGATGATATGGGTAGTACAAGAGTAGATCTACCATGAGATCAGAGAGGCTAAACCCTAGAAGCTAGCCTATGGTATGATTGTATGTTATTGTGTCCTACGGACTAAAACCCTTCGGTTTATATAGACACCGGAGGGGGCTAGGGTTACACAAGGTCGGTTACAAAGGAGGAGATATACATATCCGTATAGCCTAAGCTTGCCTTCCATGCCAAGTAGAGTCCCATCCGGACACGAGACGAAGTCTTCAATCTTGTATCTTCATAGTCCAACAGTCCGGCCAAAGGATATAATCCGGCTGTCCGGAGACCCCCTAATCCAGGACTCCCTCGGTAGCCCCTGACCCAGGCTTTCAATGACGATGAGTCCGACGCGCAGTATTGTCTTCGGCATTGCAAGGCGGGTTCCTCCTCCGAATACACCGCGGAAGAATTTGAATACAAGGATAGTGTCTCACCCTGCAAAATAAGTTCCACCTACCACCATAGAGAGAATAATATTTCCACAAATCTAATTTGCTGACTTGTTTTGGCAACACGACATTATGTCATGGACCGGTGATTATTCGAACCGTTTCCTTTAACTAGCCCCACACATAACGTGAGGCAGTTTTTTGACACGTCTTATCAAAGCAGAGATCGTGTCCCCTTATCACGGGATTCTCATCAATACGGGCGTGGGTAACCCAACTGCGCCATCGATTACGGTGCTTGGGGATAAGCGAGTTTTACCAGGCTAGTGGGGATGCACAGCTTTGTCCGCCCATATAAAGGGATAAGGATTCACCTTTTCATCCACGCCTTCTTCCTCCTTTGCTCATCCATTTTCGCACACTCGTGCTCCAACGCCCAAGTCCGCACTTCCCACCTCAACCTTCTCCAACCATGTCCGGAGCGGGAGGCAGGTGGATGGTCTCCTCCGTCACGGAGGGACACATCAAGAAGCTGAGGAGAGCCGGATACCTGCCCGACGACATCGCGCATCGGCTCCCAGATGAGGGGCAGCTCATCCCCACCCCCAGGCCCCATGAGAGGGTAGTGTTCCTTACCCATTTCCTCCGCGGACTGGGATTCCCTCTCCACCCATTCGTCCGGGGGCTCATGTTCTACTATGGCCTGGATTTCCACAATCTGGCCCCGAACTTCATCGTCAACATCTCGGCGTTTATCGTCGTGTGCGAGGCCTTCCTCCGCATCAAGCCCCACTTCGGCTTATGGCTGAAGACCTTCAATGTTAAGCCGAAGGTAGTGAGCGGCCGCCAGGTGGAGTGCGGAGGCGCCATGGTGGGCAAGATGCCCAACGTCACATGGCTCGAGGGCTCCTTCGTGGAGACCATAAAGGGGTGGCAATCGGGGTGGTTCTACATCACTGAGCCGCGTGACCCTAAATGGGCAGCGGCCCTCGAGTTCCGATCTGGCATCCCCACGCGGCTCACCTCCTGGCAAGAGAAGGGCCTGTCCTGGGGTACTTCAGGAGAGCTGACCGGACTCCAAACATGTGTTCAAAACATGGTGAACAAGAAGCTCAAACTCGTCAATGTAGTCCAGGTCATGCTCATCCGCCAGATTCTCCCGTGCCAACAACGGGCTTTCAACTTGCGGGAGTTTGACCCGGCCCAGCACCGAACTCTGAACAGGCTCTTCAACACAACTCACGAGGATGCCTGGAAGGTGCTATTCAAGAGTGCCGAGGTTCCCCCTCCCACTATCGAGGATCACAGATTCTGCGCGAAGTGCCAAGCCAGCGCGGTAAGTTGTTTTACCTCTCACAGGACAATTGTTTTTCATAGTTTGACTCCATGCGGGATCTAAGCTCCCATACCTTTGACAGGACTGGCAGGAGACGGCCGGACAGATCAACTGTCCGGCTCCTTTGCCCGAAGGCCTAGCAGACGCTCTCCTGACGAAGATGCTGACTCCGGCTCCTTACAAGGTGCCGGAGAAGACCAAGAAGGCCAAGGGAACCCAAAAGAGTTCCCGAGCCAGGCGTTATCGGACTCATCGTCCGATAACTCTGCGACGCACTCCTCCCCCAAAGAGGAGGAAGAAGAAGATGCTCCCCCTTCAGTTGGGGGAGACAAGAAAAGGAAGGCCGCCCCAACTGGGAAGGCCGAAGGGTCCAAGAAGGGAAGGACTCTCCTTCCGGATAGTTCCACCACCGCTGCCGAAGGCGAAGACGAGTGGCTGCTCAGGGCCAAGCGACTAGAGAAGTCGTAAGGATTCGGATACCAGAGTAACTCATAGCATTCCTTTGTCGCACTGTTTCCCCTAACGCCGAATATGATTATGCAGGCCACCATGAGCCCGTATCGATGTATCGTCGGACGGCTCCCTGGGCTCGTCGGATATGGATAGCAATCCACTTCCGACCGCCACCTCCCCTTGCCCTGCGGACGACGCCGAGGTATTGTCTCAAGAGGCACCAGGTCAAGGGGAGACAGTCCCGGAGGCGCCTCAAGGCGACCTTCCGGACTCCGAGAGCAGAGGGAACAAGGCCCCTGAGGGCTCCGAGTTCGGCCCTCAGCCGAACACCGCGCCGGAACCTCCAGTGTTCCGGACTCGGGCAGGCGGCCTCCTTCCAAGAGGGGCAAAACGCCTGTGCCGGTGACCTCTGTCCATCCAGAGGCGCCGGACAATCTGCTAGGAGCGCTTCGCAGCGCTTCCATCGACGAGGAGCACTGTACTATTATGAGTGCGGTGGTCCAGAAGGTTCAGTCCGCCAAGAGCGGATTGACTGAAGCCTATGCCAGCCTTCTAACAGGCTTTGAGGTAAGTGTTTAAAATATAGGAAAAATATTACCGCATAGACAGTAGCCCCTGATGCTCTGTTCGGTGTTCACAAAGAAAAGCCGGACAAAGGATCAAACAATATCGTAGGAGTCTAATATAAGTATGTCAATATGCGTATGCAGGCTTCGCTGCTGGCATCTGCCGCACTGTCTGCGGAGGTCGCCGCACTGAAGCAGGACCTTAAAGGGTCCAAGGACGAGCTCGGCCTTGCCAAGAGGCAGCTCGAGGAGAACAAAGGTAAGTAGTACCTAGTCTATGGATATGTATAAAAAGAATGCGGTTGCAAAATGACATGATCATCATGAATTTGCCAGGGGCCACGACCAAAGCGGCGACCCAAAAGCAAGCGCTGTCCAAGGCCGAAGATAAAGCGGCCAAGGAGTGCACCGAGTGGGAAAGGCAAGAGGCTCGGGTGGGCGAGGTGCAGCAAGAGCTCCAGGCTCTCATGACGAAGCACGAGGCGTTGGAGCTTGACTCGAAGACGCGAGAGTCTGAGCTTGCCGCGGCCCTCGAGAGCACAAAGAGTGCCAAGGCCGAAGCCCAAAAGGCCCTCCAGGAGATTGACGTGATGAAGAAAATAGCGGCGGGTAAGGCATTCTATATGCAAAGCAAGCATGTGAAAGTAAAATACCTATTACTTACCCGAATCCGGAGCTCTCCAGGAGCATTCGCTGATTTGCCCCGCAGCGTGTCGGATGCTGCACAGTTTTACCAGGCCGAGGAGGGAAGCTCAACGGAGAAGCTGTTCTGGTCTCAGTATACTGGGACCGAACACTCAGTGCCAATGAGCGACCAGCTGAAGCAGCTGGTCGAGCTACACTAGGCGGCCGAACAGGCCATGAAGGGATTTATAGTCCGGTTGTGGCCTGGCGACGCCCTTCCGAAAAGCTACTTCAGCCTGGTGAGGCGGCTTGTGGATGCCTGCCCACGGCTGGAAGTCGTCAAGCGGTCCGTCTGCATCGAAGGTGCACGCCGGGCTTTCGCCCGTGTGAAGGTGCAATGGGCCAAGCTAGATGATGTGAAGCTGATCAAGGAAGGACCGCCGCAGGGCAAGGAGCATCGCACCCCCGAAATTTATTATGAGGGTGTCCTGAAGGGTGCCCATCTTGTAGCGGACGAATGTCCAAAGGATGTAATATTTGAGTGAACTTGCTCGTGTGATCCTGTATGATGAAAACTTGTTTCATATGCGCTAAGCAATGCTTGTTTGAATTTAAAATATTACCTTCTGTTTGGCTGCTTATCCAATCTGGGAGATGGCTAGTCCTCGGCTTCTGCCCCCATGCCGCGAGTGCTGGGGTGTTCGTGATAAACCTGAGCACTCGTGTTCCCATTTTTGGGTCCTTCGAGGGAGGTGCTCAGCACAGCGAACAAGGCAACCGGACTAATAATGCTTTATCACTCTCACTTAGCCATCGAATTCTATAATTTTAAATTTCGGTGAAGCCCCTGGTATTTGGAAGGCCGAATTCGGGGCACGATACACGCCTTTAAGCCGGACAGGACTGGCTCCTCGCTCTAAGAGGCATAAGTCTTTAGGGACTCGAAACCTCGCCAAACAGCGACCAGTCTCTCGCCTTATCATGACAGTCAGTTTTAGCTTTCTCTACTGAGGTGCTTAGCCCAGCAGAACCGGGGAACAATCGCAGTAGTTCTTCTAGTGCTACCTTAGCTGATAGAGCAGAATATAAGGTACCAAAACATAGGAGCCGGGCAAACCCAACATTTGACCAAAGACATGATTCGGAGCTGATGCATATAATGCTATAAGTTCGGGGTGCCGCACTTGTGAAAGTGTTCGGACTTCTCACACCATAATGTGGGGTACTTAAGCCCCGGTGTATTGGTCGTACCAAAGTGTACGGTTGCAAGGCGTCATTAATGAACA